>NW_027493928.1:0-335584 GCF_021521415.1 Bidens hawaiensis
CCATAATTTAATCTTAAACAAAATAGTTCTTGATAAAGACTATGGTCTCATCTAGCAATCCAAAACTCCAAAGTCTTCAGTTTAAACGATAACCTGCATATACGTAGAAAATACAATAGGTTTGTCAACAATAATGTTGAGTGAGCAAATCATTAGTTTTGCAATGATACGTAAATATATAAAAAGTAGCAAAACATAAGTAAAGCGGTAAATAAACCAAACCAATGAGCAAATAAAGTGTCTTGCGAACCATTGCCAAGCGAATCGGGCGCCTGGTAAAAATAGACGGTCGTATGATCACACTATAATGAGAATATAGTGGACCTCTCCGAATGCGTAAATTAAACAAATAATCAATTTAGCAACTATGTCTAGCAATTCACACACAATACCACGTTTGCTAATGTTAAGATATGTATAATATGAAATACTATAAGTATGTATACGCCCCCAAAACGTTTTGAAAATATGTGAAAATGGGGGAATGACAAAACTCACCTTAAGGATTAAGCGAGTTATTATGATTTTAAAAATAAACGAAGCATCTCCCGATTAACGTGCCGAATGAAGGTAATCAACAGAACCTGAAACTTAACGGTATGAAAGTATAAGTAAAAACGAACCTAACACCGCTGGAATCAATCCAAACGGATGTGTATAACTCGAGTTATGCCGGTTTTAATGTTTAAACGAGTCGAGCCTGACCAGAATCTGAACTTCAATTCGGGAGTCGGGTTTTGGTCAGAACCCTTAAAATTTAATTTTGAGAAGTAAAGTCTTCTGTACCGAACGTTGAATCCGACCAGAAGCATGAGAAAACGAGAAGTCAAACAGATTGACAATTTTGCCCTTTTATCGGGTTTTAAAGCAATTGACAAGTCAATACCATTCAATCTCAGAAATTGATTGAAGGTTATCAACTAGAGAATGTTTATGAATGAAAACTCAGTTTACAACTTACCCGGAATGTGAACAAAGAACGAGATATAACGAGTCAAAGGTCCTTAGTCTTGCAAACTCAACCGTTTAATGAACGGTTCTTCAACAAAACACCAAAAACCGAGCTAATCTGAGACGGGCAGCAGGTATGATGGCTGAGAGGATGATGTTTAGGGTTTGTGTAAAGATTTGTGGCAGGGTTTAAGGCTTGGTTATATATAAAAACATAAACCGAACTAATTTTAGTCTTTTTGGCCCGTTAAGCAAGTTAATATATTTTAATGAATGAATCAAGGAATGTAATCACAAACATTCGTTCTTGGGCAGTAAATAATGAATTAGGACTTGTATCTTGACTATAATACATTTACTTGGTCCTTACTTCTCGCGTTTCATGCTTAAAATAATCGATTTTATGCCATAAACGAAAACGAACTAAGATTTATCGCAAACTGACTGTGCAGCAGCACTGACCAGCTTCTAGACCTCCACCGCGCGGCGCTCCAGTGTCCAGGTGGGTCAAGTTTCAGCCGTTGACAACTTTTGTCCCTAATGTTTGTATTTTGGCCATTTTATGAACTTTTTAAGATATAATTAGGATTTAAACAATGAGTAAACATGAATGGCTTGATGTGAATATAAAGAAACTTAATAGTTCATAAACGCAAAGTTCTTAATAGAAATTAGGATTCGAATAACGTTCAAACACGGATAAAACAAATACGATAAAACCCAAAATGTTACACTATACGTGTACTTGATTGCCTTATGTGCTTATTATTATGTGTTTACAACTTACTTAAATTATTTAGTTCTTTTATTATTTTAATATTGTGCTCTCACAAACTCCGAGGCTATGCCTCACTCTCAAAATATTTTAAATTCCATCATTTAATAAATTTAGTAGGCTTTTATTTTGAAAAATTCCTTAAGAATTCAGTTTTTCATTTTTACTTCCGCACCTTGAAGCATGGGAGTATGCCATATGCTCGTAGTAACTGGAAGAGGGAGAGAACTGTGAGTTGGGTCTTGGAAAAACGGTTCCAAGAACCAAAGGTAAGACGATATTCCTTACCTGGAGGATAACCTAACCATAGTACTCGATCGAATAGGCCAAAGCGGAACAAATGTAATACGATCAGAACTTTAAGTGGTCAACGTGACCGGTTAAACTTTTACATTACTTTTTATAGAAACCGAATTCACGATGATGCGTGGCTAAATTCAGAAAAATTTCCACTATTATATTATTATTATTTTTAAGTGTTTAGTTTGGTGCAAAATCCATGTCAACCCATGGGCACTCTAACTATCCATTTCTCAACCCGTTTTTCATTTGAAATTTGGTTGGAGCGTATCGGTCATGGTGGTTCACGAGATACTCCAACTGCTCATATTTGAATCCGTTAGTTCATTATTTAGTTGGGTCAATTAAAATGTCATGTAACGCTCATGGGCCGACCAAGTCAATTGTTTTGATACTTCATTATTTAGTTAGGCCATTTAAAAAGTCATGGAACGCTCATGGGAGCCCTAACTCACAAATCTGTATTTTGCTGTTTAGTTGGGCCAATAAAATGCGATGGAAAGCTCATCGAAACCCAACTCACAAATTAATTTATTCTGGTATGCTAACAAGTTAGGATAATAAAATGCCATGGAAGGCTAATGGAAAGCCCAACCCACCGAAGGATATTCATTTATACATTTATTTAATTGATTTTAGTTAATTAAAATTTCATTACGTGATTTATTCACTTTACTCCAATTAATCAAAGTATTTAATTCACATAATCCGACACAATCCTCTACACACAGTTGTCACAGTTTTCCTAAACAATTGTCATTTTTTATGTTATTTAAATTATCTTCTCTCAACTGTTTTATTTTATCATATTCTCAAACTATCAAACATGTTTCAATCTTTACCCTCAAATTTAACTATTAACATTTTAGTACTTCTTGTTTTCATTAATCTCGTATTACTTCTCATTTTTCACAACTTACCTTCCATCTTATAAGTATTTATTATTAAAATTCAATTATTAATGTATTTTTATTAATAAATTGAGTTTTTTTAATCTTTTAAATTTAATTTCCACTATTAAATTATATCTTCCATTAATTAATTTATTTTTTATTATTAAATTGACTTTTTCCTTCTTCATTGAATTTCCACGGAGATCCATGTATAACTCAATCACCCAGTTCATTTATTGACTTTTTCACGATTATTGTTGAAAACCTATGGGGGTTCGTGGTTATCTCAAGGATCAATTTTCATTATTATTAATTTCATTATTTTGTTAAAATTACACGGTGGTTCGTAAATATTTCAACTCCCAACTTTGATTTTCGATACATCTTGAGAATTTTGAATGTCTCGGTGATGACTTCATTTGTTGTTTGAATAGTCGTTATTTACATGCATTTCTAACCCCGCGTTTCTCTTCTTTTATTATATTATTTCACATCTCATTTTCATTATCACTATTAATTTAATACTCGTTATTTACTTATATTTCCATGATAAATCATTGATAATTCAATTTACTTATTAGATATTATTTATAACGATTTTGTGGAAATAATAAGATTCCTTGTAATTTGGGGATACTCCAATGACACACCTTATATTATATCTAATTTTGAAGATTTAATTGGAATAGGACTATCTCGGTGATTCGGGAATATCCACTTCCCAATTTAATATATTATGATTTGTTTGAATGCGTAAATTTTCGCATTTTCAATAATGTTTCAATTATTATTTACTATTTATTTTGATATTTTAAATATTGTAAATCTAATTTATCTAATCTTAAATTTACAACTTACAATGCTATAATTTCATATTAATTTTTCTCTTTAAATTTCATAAGTTTCTAATTTAACCAAAAACTCGATTCATCAAAATCTTCGTCAACCTTATTCAAATCTATACTTTTGATCTTAAATTTTTTTTTTACTAATGTTTGCAATATTTAAAGATTTCACATGCTATTACTCATTTTAAGATTTGTTGTTAATTAAACTATTAGTTTAATCCTTCATTTAATTTTTGTTGTTGATATTTATTCTACATTTATTAAAAATAAATCTTGTTTTCTATTTTCAATTATTTGTAAAGTTGACGAAAGTTCGTTGGTTATCTTATATTCCTATCCTCGTTCATCACTATCAGCGTCTAGGATTTCATATCCTTTCAATTTTAAAGATTTTTACAATCATATCAAAAGTTATTTAAAAAAAATTCAATTTCTCATTAAACAAACTCGAAAGTTTACCTCATTATTTTAATTCAATTAGTTCATGAATATATGATCTTTTAATTTTATCTTTAAGATTAATTATCAACTTTTACTTTTTCACAAAGTTATGTCTTTAAAATGTTTTGTAACTCAAACGATGGGACGAATTATGTGTACCATCAGACGACAAAAGTAATTATGGTCCGGAACATAATTATCCAAGTCCTTACATGGAAATCATAATACGTACAGTTTTGTGTCATAATCTAGAACCAAGATTAGTTTTGGGTAATGGTGCAAATGTAAATATGATAAGGATATGGTGGATACGCCGCTGGTACATCCTATATATAAGTGCCCTAATCGGATTTTCATTTGGAGCGTTGCTTTGGCTATTAGAAGTTCCATGTTATGGTAAATTTTAAATATACTTTAACAATATTTTCCTTAAAGTTTTAATTATTTATAACACGAATGTGTTTTAGTTTTCCTTCATTTCGGGAAGAAATTCCATAAAGTAGGGGAGACTGTAACAACTCGAATTTTTGTATATGTATTCGTTTATGTTTAAACCGATTCGTGAATGTAATTCGGATCTTTCAAACTATTTAAAACTTGTATTTATTGGTATTTAAGTTGGTTTAACATATTTTATAGTTTCAGAACTTTTAATCATGCCAAATAGTCCTTAACAACCTTGAAAATCGCTTAAAACGGTTACAAATCACGTTTATGGAAGTACAGGGACTAATTTTGCCAATTCTTTCCTATTCTTCAATTAAACTAACGAAACTTAAACACCAAGAAATGTTATTGCAGGTTGAAAATCGTTTTCTTGTTATCCAAGCCTAATTTTGTTAATTATTACCCAATTTTTCATTGATAGCTTAATTCGTTTCCTAATCGAGCGGATTACTTCATAAACAAGTTATAACCTACAATACTTAATCAAAACACATCTACAAACCTTAAAAACTATTGATTTCCAGCCATCCTCCCCATAACCCACGAAATTCCACTCTCCTTTATGAATTTGTTACCCTCCTTGAGCCTCTTCAACCGTTGTTTCTCCTCGTCTTATCACCACCTCCTCCCCAGCCACTTGGTAAACCTAGCATGTCCTCCTTGAGTGATATTTTGCAATCAACATATAGATTCATCCCCTTCACTTCACTGTATTTTCTTCTTCTCCCTTCTAATCAATCATGTTTTCTTCTTCCTCCAACTCGGATTTGTAACAGCTAGGGCTTTATTCATGTTAATGTAAAATCTATTATATTTTTATCTATTAATAAAGTTTTTCTTTGTAGATTTTTGGTGTTTATTTCGGTTAATCTTATTATAGTGGAATCAGGTGATTTAAATATGGGGAATCAGGTTAATTGCTTTGATTCGTTGACTTTCGGTTTGTCTGATCTTCCGTCACTTCATCCGAATCCAGCGTAGGTGTTACGTACCCGGGGCAAGTGGGTGACCCGGTTGGCGTGTTTGCATATACATGATATTTTCTGCATATTTACCCACCCCACCTCCGCTCCGTAACCCACCCACCGCGCCTTCGCCAGTCACCCCACTCCACTCCGTAACCAACTCACCGCGCCTTCGCCAGTCACCCCACCCACGCACCTCCGTCACTCTGTAACCCACCCACCCCACCTCCGCCACTCACCCCACCCACCGCACCTCTGTCCCTCCATAACCGACCCACCCCACCTCCGTCACTTCGTCACCCATCCACCCACTGCGCCTCCGCCACACCGTCACCCACCAAGCCACATATTTTATTGATCTGCGTTTGAGGTAAATGTGGTTACAAAGTCTTTTAGTTTCAAGATTGTTGGTGGGTGTTGGGGTTTGATTAATGCTTGGGAAATGGGAGTTTAATCTTGGAGCTTTTGTGGTCTTGTGGGTTTGGAAACCAACTAGATTTCTAGTTCAGCTCTATGGGATTCATTTGGTACTTGGTTGTCGGTTCTTCATCATTTCTCGTGGTGCAATGGATGTGGGTGTTCGGCCTTCGGGGGGTGTTTGGCCGTGTCCTTTTCGGGGGTTCCATTGTTGCCCGGATGGACGGGCGGGATTCAAGGGTTCCCTCGGTTGGTTGCGCATATCAAACGACTTCATTTATCGTCGGGTGAGCGAAAAGGAGCCCTACGGGACGCAGTCTCCACGGATTGTGATTTATTTATTTCGGTTAGGGAGGCTTTAAAGGCTTCGGACCAGTGACTATGTGGATTGTGTATGCGTGTAAACGCTCTTAGACGGGCGTGTCATCATGCTGATGGGGTCGCCAAGTTCAAGGAAGGCGTGGGAGATGTGGATGAGTTTATTGTGGGGATTGATAGACCGTATGTTATGAGGGATGTTGCTACCTTGGGAGGAATAGTGGTGGATGAGGTTCTCCTTGACCACGTCTTCTCTCTTCCTATCACGACTGTTAAGAGCATCCCTCGTAGTTGTCGTATGGCTTTTGCTTAGGCCTTGACTGCGGCCCTAGCAAAGGTGGTTGCTATGCCAGAGTACGTGGAGGCATGTGTGAGACTTTTGTTGTTACCGCGGTGCACATTGTGAGTTTTCAGACCTTCTAGTCATCAAGAGCGCAGGTCCGGTAATAGGAAGTCCATGCAATGTCAGAGTATTTAGCGGGCACTAACAGCTTGGGGTGTTAAGGATGGTTTTGATGCGCTTATTTTATCCCATTTTTCCCAACCTTTGAGGGTGGGCTCGAGTCATGATGGGCCTCTCGCTAAACACGATGACTCTGTGGTGTGCAACAATGTGAAACAACGTTTAAGAAAAGTGGCGGATGGGCATTTCACCGCCGCAATTAAAGTATTATGCTCTTCAAGGGTTGCACCTTTCGGCAATGATACTTTGAAAGCATGAGTGGCAAAGCATCCCAACTTGCCCCTGCCGGTTTTTCCTACTTCATTGCTTTCTGAGCCTCCTCTTGTTGTTAACGAGGATAGTGTGCTTGGGTGCATTAAATCCTTCCCTAAAGGGATGATGTGTGTCTAATAACCCTATAATAATGACCCTCATAACTAAGCTTTAATATTAAAACGAAAATCCTAAAACCACACACAACCGGCAAGTGTACCGATCGCAAGTAGTATAGAACTAGGAAGTCCGAGTATCGAACACGTGGACACGTAAGAACGCTAAAGATCACTATCCCTAGATAAGACCTACCTTAGAATAATATTTAATTGATTGTTGATTTTTATTTACTTAACTGATCTAACTGGATTAACTAACAAAACTTACCAAAAATAGAAAACTTAACGGAAAACTAACTGAGTTGACTTCGGATGGAGAAAAACGTCTACCTAGGTCTGAATCAAATTGTAGGCCTAACAAGCTAATGGATTGAATGACTTCAAGACACCGGTCCCTAAAGATGACACGACTATGGATCGCTCGGGCTCACTGGATTACCTCTCGGTCTCACTCAACAAGCCTAAACTACTCAAAATCGCCTAAAACGACCAAACCGGGAAATAATTGCTAACGTGTTCTAATGATGGATCACCTCTCGGTCTCACCAACACTCGACCCTAATGGCAATGAATACTACACAACCAAGGATAGAGGAACAATTCAACTTAAACCAAAATAGATCAACTAGTCGCTCAAAACTCCAAAACCTAACAAGAAACGAACTCGCTCTCGCGTAATCCTTATTCTAGCATGCAAAGGCAATGAGACAACCCTAACTTCCTATCACCTCTCGGCCTCAAAGAAGGTGATTAACCGCTGTACTTAATCCAAATAATCACGCAACAAAACCCTACGGTTGAACCTACCGCAAACAAACCCTAAACACAAAGTCCAGAATCAAACAATGCACCGATCAATCAATACAAAACTAATCAATCAACACACGGGGTTTATGCAATGAATCAGCAAAATTTCCAGCCACTAAACACAACCTATTTCATGTCTAAATCAAACTTTACAATAGCAATTCAAGTCTATTAATCAAACAATCCAACAAACTCATCAAACACTAACAAGAATCATCATTCCTAGGTAGAACTAACAAGTTTAGCCAATAATCATCTTTGGACAGCCATGAATATTAAATAAAACCATTAATAAACTCATACCATTCATCTTAACAATTGTCCAACGATCAACAATAATCATAAACACTTCAATCTCTAACACAATTGCAAAACAAATTAACAATTAAGCAAGAAACTAAAAGTTTGATATTGGATGTTTATGGCTGCTCCTTGGCTGTAAAAACATATGGTAAACGATCCCGAGGTTTGATTCTTGTGTCTTCTTCCTTCCCTAGCCACCACAAGTCCAAACCCTAGCTCCACAAAACTTTTTCTCTTTTCTCCCTTGAACCTCCTGCTGCGATCGGACTGTTTAACAGCTGATAGGGTTTTTTATTTTTTATATATTATAATATAATATAAGATTTGGGCCTCCATGATGCATACAGGCCGGGCCTTGTGCTTTGTCTTGAACTTGTATGCGTAAAAGGCTCGTAGAATGCTCGAAAAGCTCGGTTTTTCTTCTTTCTTTCACCCAAAACCTACAAGGTTATTAAACTTACGTAAAACCTATATAAAACGAGTAAAAACACATAAACTATAATATATTACGTAGATAAAAGGTGCGGGAAATACGTGTGTTTTACAACACATTAAATATCCCCACACTTAAGACTTTTCCGTCCCTGAAAAACAATACTACACAGGATCATATCCGAGTTTTAACCGACAACTCTTGGTTTTATTTATTTATTATTATTAATATATTTTTTTCTTTTTAAAGTATTAGAACAAGTGAGCGACTACGGACATTTAGAATAAGTAACTTATTCATGGATTTAAACATGCTAAAATGGAACATTACTCAAAATGTCATAATCATAAACCAAAAGGAGGCCCAAATGGAACAACTAATATATACAGACGATCATGTGACTCGAGGCTTAAGTATGACCCGGCTTTTCATTCCAGTCCTGTCACGAGCTTAGTTAAACAAACAAAACCCCTAAGATGTTTCCCACTATAGTCAGGCCATTTAAAAGGTTCAATTAGGTCGACAACCAAACCGCCCTTTCATTCTTAAAGGCTGAGCCTATCGACACACGATTACTGAGTCTAAACCGTTCGTTTTCCATACATTACGTGCGGGTCTAATGGGCACTGTTCTTATTTATTATATATATTTTTTTGAAACCACCAAGAATTTATAAAATAACCACTACTCGGTAATAATATCATCTCCTGTTTAACGTAGAGAAAACAAATTTCAAGGGACTATTTTTTAAATTTTTTTTTTTTCAAAAATTTTCCTACAACTAAGTAAAATAAACCCCATCCCCACACTTAGAACGAAATCGTCCTCGATGAGTATAAGGACGAGGAATAAAATAAAATAAAATTGAAACAGAAAAAAATAAAATATACAAGACTAAGACAAAGAACGGGTTACTCCCCTGATTTGTGTGCAGAATCTTCAACAGCTGAGTAGTGTCCAAACGATCGTATAGCATTTCATTCGCGGCCGCAACCTCGGGAGAACCTGTTCCAAAACGCCACCATAGCTACTATGCGCATAATGTAACCTGCAAAACTCAAACTCCCTAGCATGTAGCGGCGTACAATACGGAAAACAAATGTTTTTGGTTTTTATGTTTTTTTTATATATATATATAGGATACTCCTTAAATCAACTGACTCGGATGGAGATTGAGTACGAGCGGTTTCATCTTGGAAAAACCTGAAATAGAAAAATCAAAGAAAACAGATAGCATCACACAAATACATAAATACAAACTCTACAACTCGGGCAGTCTCCCGAGTGTGCATCCATCGCATCTAAGTCTCGGAGAGTGGGTCAAGGTAGAATACCTCGACCGTCTGATCAGTCATCGGCTCGCTAGTGTAGTGCATGAGTCCATCACCTTTCATCATAAATGTCCCGCCTTTATCCTTTATCTGAACGGGAAAACCTCAGTAATCATAAACGGACCTGACCAACGGGATCTCAACTTTCCCTGGAATAACCTCAACTAGGAATTATACATAAGACCATATCCCCACACTTAAACTACTCAATACCCTTTAACTTACGATCCTGTAGTTCCTTCACCTGCTACTTATAACAATCTGAATGCGTGTAAGTATGGTCCCGTAACTCATCCAACTCAAGCAACTGACGAACATGATGATCTTTGGTAGATAACTCAGAATCAAAGGGAGATGACTCAATGTCAGCATCAGGGGGGTGTTCAGTCAAGGCGACCATCTCAACCTCTGGGGTTTCCCTATCTAGGAATGTGTGTCTGAGGCGGGGCCTCCACCGGGGTCACTGGAAAACTCCCCCACATGAGTCATGATCGTATCAATGAAGCATAGAGAGTCATCAGTCGATTTGGGATGCTTAGGTGACTGTCGAACGTCAAACGTGACATTCTCATCCCCAACTCGAAGGATTAGTTTGCCATCGCGAACATCGATCAACGCATGTGCGGTGGCCAGAAAAGGTCTACCCAAAATGAGTGGAACATTATCATCCTCATTCATGTCAAGAATAACGAAGTCCATCGGAAAAATGAACTTACCAATGCGAATGAGCATGTTCTCAACAATCCCACGCGGATAACTCACGGAACGATCAGCAAGCTGGATACTCATCCTGGTAGGCCTCGGTTCGCCTAAACCCAGCTTGCGATACACAGAATACGGCATGAGATTTATACTGGCACCAAGATCAGCCAACGCATGAACCACTGTATCATCACTCTAGGTGCAGGGAATTGTGAAACTCCCTGGATCGGCTCTCTTCTCTGGTAACTTCCTCTGTAAGATAGCAGAACAATTAGCACTCAAAGGGGTGGAAGCGGCCTCAGCTAACTTCTCCTTGTTCGAGAGAATATCCTTAAGGAACTTCGCGTGTTTAGGCATCTGAGTGAGTGCCTCAAGGAATGGGATATTGAGGTAAAGCTGCTTCAAAAGATCAAGGAATTTGGAGTTCTGCTCCTAATCTCTTTCTCTACGGTCTCTCCCGGGGTATGGCAATCGGGGTTTGTAAACTCTCGGTGGCTCGCTCGGTGACTGCTGTTTCTCGGCCTGTGCTGAATTCCCTGGGCTGCTCCTCTGATGCACCTGGGCCGGCGGAGACTCCGTGTGAATCTCCTCATCCACCTGCTCCTCTCCATCGACTGCAGGCTCCTCGATAACTCCTCTTCTAGATCTCTGCTGGATCACGGGCTCATCTCGTGCCCCTGCACCGCTCCTCGTTGTCACCGCCTTCACGAATCCTCTCGGGTTCTGCTCGGTATTATTCGGTAGCGTACCCTGCGGCCTCTCATTTATTCGACTGGCTATCTCCCCCATCTACCGCTCGAGATTCTGAATTAACGCTGCCAGATTCCTCATGAACTGCTCGTGCTCTCGAAGCTTCTCCTGCGTCTCCTTGTGTCGGGAATCCTCTCGCGTCATAAGTTGCAACAACATCTGTGTTTGTTGCGCCATCATCTCCTCCAAAGTGGGCTTCTTCTCCCCACTGCTCGCTCCCTCACCGGCATCCTGAAATAAACTCTGGCGTTGCTGAAAACCGGACTGGCTGCCGCTCCTCCAGTTGGAGTTCTGATTGCCTCTCCATCCCGAATTATAAGAATTGGAAGAATTTGGATTTTGTTTTGGATTTCCTATGAAGTCTACGGCCTCCTCCTGCGAACTGACTGGGCACTGAACGGTATCATGCCCCCCTCTGCAGATCTCACACAACTTGCTCTTCGTCTGCATATCCTTCACCATCTTCGCCAACACCTCGACCTGTGCCGTCAGTGCGGTGGTCGTGTCCACCGAATGCATGCCTCACGAGATGGAATCGACGGTCTTACCTCCTCTGGCGGGTGGTCTCTAGTATCCACTCATAGCTAGCCCGTTAAATAAGGCGATACACTCATTAGGGTGTCCTTAGTCGTTAACAGATTTCCTCCCGCTGCAGAGTCAAGCATACTCTGCGTCGCGTACGTCACTCCATTATAGAACTTTTCGACGACCGCCCAATCTTGCAAGCTGTGGTTCGGGCACAACGCTAATAGATTCTTGAATTGCTCCCAGGTCTCGTAAAAACTCTCGGTGTCCTCCATTTGAAAAGAATGTATCTGGTTACGCAAACGAGTGGCCTTAGCCGGAGGATCGTATTTTTCAAGAAATTGGGTCTGCATAGCAGCCCAGGTAGCAATAGAGCCCTGTGGGAGGGACTCGAGCCACAGACTCGCTTGATCAGCGAGAGAAAACGGGAAGACGCCGAGCTTAACGGCGTCTTCGGAAACGCCCGCAAGATGGAAAGTGTCGAGGATACGCACGATGCGGGTGAGATGAGAGTGCGGGTTCTCATGAAGCAACCCTTGAAACTGAGCAGAATGAGCAATGGTATTTAGAATGTTCGACGGGATCTGCCAGGTCGTAGCAACTCCAATGGCGGATGGTGCGATGCTGGATCTCGCGCCAGCATTGGCCGGTCAGGCCCGGTCCGCAACTGTCCTCCTCGGTGGAATGTCGCCCATGATCCTATCCCTATCGTCGGGGTCAACGGATGAAGAAGTGGACGAGGGTGAAACGGGACGATGTCTCCCACGAAACTCTATCTCTAGCTCGGGAAATGCTTCCATGTCGGGTGGTCCTAGAGATCGAGTCTGTCGCATAAAAACTATAATTATAAATAATATTATCTAAACTATTCTAACAAATAAGTAAAATAAAACAAAAATAATTACAAATAGCACAAAAGATAAGTCCTAACTCGGATTGCTCTCAAAACGCCTAAAACCATGTCCCGGCAACGGCGCCAAAAATTTGATGTGTGTCTAATAACCCTATAATAATGACCCTCACAACTAAGCTTTAATATTAAATCGAAAATCCTAAAACCATACACAACCGGCAAGTGTACCGATCGCAAGTAGTATAGAACTAGAAAGTCCGAGTATCGAACACGTGGACACGTAAGAACGCTAAAGATCACTATCCCTAGACAAGACCTACCTTAGAATAATATTTTCTTGATTGTTGATTTTTATTTACGTAACTGATCTAACTGGATTAACTAACAAAACTTACCAAAAATAGAAAATTTAACGGAAAACTAACTGAGTTGACTTCGGATGGAGAATAACGTCTACCTAGGTCTGAATCAAATTGTAGGCCTAACAAGTTAATGGATTGAATGACTTCAAGACACCGGTCCCTAAAGATGACACAACTAAGGATCGCTCGGGCTCACTGGATTACCTCTCGGTCTCACTAAACAAGCCTAAACTACTCAAAATCGCCTAAAACGACCAAATCGGGAAATAATTGCTAACGTGTTCTAATGATGGATCACCTCTCGGTCTCACCAACACTCGACCCTAATGGCAATGAATACTACACAACCAAGGATAGAGGAACAATTCAACTTAAACCAAAATAGATCAACTAGTCGCTCAAAACTCCAAAACCTGACAAGAAACGAACTCGCTCTCGCGTAATCCTTATTCTAGCATGCAAAGGCAATGAGACAACCCTAACTTCCTATCACCTCTCGGTCTCAAAGAAGGTGTTTAATCGCTGTACTTAATCCAAATAATCACGCAACAAAACCCTACGGTTGTACCTACCGCAAACAAACCCTAAACACAAAGTCTAGAATCAAACAATGCACCCATCAATCAATACAAAACTAATCAATCAACACACGGGGTTTATGCAATGAGTCACTAAAATTTCCAGCCACTAAAGACAACCTATTTCATGTCTAAATCAAACTTTACAATAGCAATTCAAGTCTATTAATCAAACAATCCAACAAACTCACCAAACACTAACAAGAATCATCATTCCTAGGTAGAACTAACAAGTTTAGCCAATAATCATCTTTGGACAACCATGAATATTAAATAAAACCATTAATAAACTCATACCATTCATCTTAACAATTGTCCAACGATCAACAATAATCATAAACACTTCAATCTCTAACACAATTGCAAAACAAATTAACAATTAAGCAAGAAACTAAAAGTTTGATGAACAAAGTAAAAGATGTAAGGATATTGGATGTTTATGGCTGCTCCTTGGCTGTAAAAACAGATGGTAAACGATCCCGAAGCTTGATTCTTGTGTCTTCTTCCTTCCCTAGCCACCACAAGTCCAAACCCTAGCTCCACAAAACTTTTTCTCTTTTCTCCCTTGAACCTCCGGCTGCGATCGGACTGTTTAACAGCTGATAGGGTTTTTTACTTTTTATATATTATAATATAATCTAAGATTTGGGCCTCCATGATGCATACGGGCCGGGCCTTGAGCTTTGTCTTGAATTTGTATGCGTAAAAGGCTCGTAGAATGCTCGAAAAGCTCGGTTTTTCTTCTTTCTTTCACCCAAAACCTACAAGGTTATTAAACTTACGTAAAACCTATATAAAACGAGTAAAACACATAAACTATAATATATTACGTAGATAAAAGGTGCGGAAAATACGTGTGTTTTACAACACATCAAATATCCCCACACTTAAGACTTTTTCATCCCTGAAAAAGAATACTACACAGGATCATATCCGAGTTTTAACCGACAACTCTTGGTTTTATTTATTTATTATTATTAATATATTTTTTTCTTTTTAAAGTATTAGAACAAGTGAGCTACTACGGACATTTAGAATAAGTAACTTATTCATGGATTTAAACATGCTAAAATGGAACATTACTCAAAATGTCATAATCATAAACCATAATCATATGAATGAGTGAAAATTACAATTGTTCTAATATCCAAATATAAAATAGATCAAATCCAATCACTAGAATATCGAAGTCCTAAGGCTCAAGTGTGACCTTCATGCTTTGGCCTTTCTAGGAGCTTCGTGAGTGGATCCGAAATGTTTTGATCTGTGTGAACATTGTGAATACATATCTTCCTATCTCAACTTCATCCCTTATGTAATTGAATCTCAACTCAATGTGTCTCGTCTTTTGATGTGCACGAGGTTCCTTGATTTGAGCAATCGCACCCTCGTTGTCAACAAAGATCTCTAGATGGTCCTGAATGGTACGGACCACCCCTAGGTCGGCAATGATCTTCCTTATCCACGCATCTTCTTGTGCTACCAATGAGGCGGCGATGTATTCTGATTCTATGGTGAACATGTAAGACCCCGAATCCCGGAAATCCTACAGTTGGTAATCATACAAGAAACTTACAACATTCTTAAACTCAAGACAGTTCATTTCATTACAAAAACTATTTCAGAGTATAAATCAGCGGAAAAATCATAATTACTAAAACAAGTTCCCAAAACCTGGGAATTATGCCCAAAACCAAATTTAAATGTATTTAGTAATAATTGAAAAGAAATATGTTCATTAATGGAACTTTCCGACTAGATATGCCTTCAATCATCCAAGTAGCCTCGAGCATGTCCAAGCGGTAAGCATCCTCCTCGTAACCTGAAAACTCACACTAACATACACACATAGTCAGCTTGAGCTGAGTGAGTTCAAGTTTTTAATAATTGACATCTGTATAAATCATTCCAAGAATTTTAAATATAAAATGGGATATAAACGGTTAGGCCATAATAAACGGTAAGTAGTCATACTTATATATCTATATAATTATGTCCCTATTCATAGCATCCAAGTAATAACATCCGGGTCGAGCACACGCACAACCTAAACAAGTAACATTCCATCCAACGTATGCAGACACGAGGTAGGCATACGCAAACATCCTTAGTCGATAACAACTAATTAACATCAGGGTCTAGAACACGTACAACCCAAACACGTAACATTCCATCCAACGTATGCAAATACAAAGTAGGCGCATCCTTAGATGATAAGGACTAATTAACATCGCCAATCGTTGGCCATACAATTACACATGTATAAACATACGTATATATATTATTCCAAAATATACCATACTACAAGTAAGCCATCCTTAGTCACTAACGACTAACTAGCATCCCTAATCATAGGCCATATGGAATCACATGTGTAAACATACATACATAACATTCCAAGATGTATCATAACACAAGTAAGCCTATGGGCCATAAGGTAACACATGTGTATACCTACATAATTAACCTCCCAAACATACCATAATACAAACAAGCCTATGGGAAATCTTTTAAACGGTTCATCATGTAAAATCAATTGGGGTGTGTATGCTAGCTAAAAACATGAAAAGAGTAAAAAGGGCATCATGAACCCACCTGGCACAAGGAACGAGATCACCACGAGCTAGAGAACCCCTAAGTATCCCCACAACTCAAACACCTGTCGGTTTACATACAATCATTACTAAAGACACTGAAAAGACTCGTTTATCCTACGAGATGTTCCAACATGTTTCGAGTTACCTAAAGCCTCGACCTCATCAAACTCAATCATAACTGTCCTCGGGGCCATACATTTACCGACACGACCCATAGATACTCCCGGAAATAAAGAATTCCCAAATTACCCCCGGAAGCACTAGGTGAGACCAATATGCGTGTTTAAGAGTTGTTTAGGCAATTAACATCCAACTCAGCCCCGTATGGACCCAATATGATAAATTCAGAGCCAACAAGTCCACACGGCGCTACACGAGTTGAATGGGTCGGTAACCCGCAAGCACAATGCACCAACTATTCAATAAAGCGAATTCGCGTTGTACCTTCCAGTTTGAGTAACCGACAACCAATTCAGCCCCATTACATTTAATAATCAGTTTCTTACAGCCCACAACTCATACCGAGGCTACAACATTTGAATTGGTCGTTAGTTCCCTCAAACAACACGCTAGACATCACAATTCACAAACTAGTCAACCGAATACTAGTTTTCAAGCTACAACTAGTTGACCAATCAAACGAACATCAACGCACATGATTTTAAAGTATGTTATATGGGACATACCTAGAAAGATTGTGGTGCAAAAACCTTAGCCGAAATAGACCCGAAAAAGTCCAATTGGACAGCCACCTAGCACAGTTTAACGATCAATACGCAACATATAAGGATGGTTTAAGGTGTAAAAGACTAGTAGGGACACATGGTTAACCTTTAATTGAAGTTTGGCACTTGGAATTGGCTGCAAAAAACGAAAATTGAAGCCCTAAGGCAGCTGCAACAGTCCGATCGGCCAAGAGGGGTTAGGGTTTTGAGCTTTATGTTATAATATAAATTGTTACACTCTATCCCCTCCAATTTGATGGATATAGAAACTTGAACGAAAAGTTTAATGAATTTAACGTACCGGGGTGATGAGAGGGTCCCTGAGAAAGGCTAGATAAACCACGAGAGAGGTACATACTTTACATGATTAAGAATTATTGAACTGAAATTAACGGGCGTTACAAGTCCAGCCCCCTTAAAGTGGGATTGAATCCCAATGCGACAGGAACAACTGCGGGTATAGTTTCATCATCTTGCCTTCGGACTCCCAAGTAGCCTCGGAACCCCTACGGTGCCTCCACTGCACCCTTACCTGCGTAACCACTTTATTCCTCAAACACCTTTCCTGACGATCAAGTATAGCGATAGGTCCTCAATGTAGTTCAACTTACTATCAAGCTCAATGTCATCAAGAGGAACATGGGCCTCCTCATATGCTAAACATTTCCTCAAATGAGACATGTGGAAAGTAGGATGAATCCCCCTGAGCTCGTCGGGCAATACCAGCCTATACTCAACACGGGACAATACAGTACGGACCAATGAACCTCAGACTAAGCTTCCCCCTCTTATGGAAATGAATAATACCCTTCCAAGGAGAAGCTTTTAACATAACCCGATCACCAGCCTCAAACACAATAGGTTTTCGCCTTTTATCTGCATAGGACTTTTGACGATCCTTAGCGACCTTCATAAAAGCCTTAATCTTATCAAGCTTCTTAGTCGTAGCCTCAACCACCTCTAAACTACCCAACTGTTTCTAACCAATGAAGCCCCAACAGACTGGAGTCCTGCACCTACGCCCATATAACATTTCAAACGGCGGCATCCCAATAGTTGTGTTGTAACTTTTATTATAAGAAACTTCGACCAACGGTAAATGACGATCCCAACCACCACCAAAATCAATAACACAAGCCCGCAACATATCCTCGAGAGTCTATATGGTCGTCTCGGATTGACCATCCGTCTGGGGTGATAAGCGGTACTAGTAAGGAGTTTGGTATCCATATTCTCATGAAACTCCTTCCAAAACCTGTCGGTAAAATGCGTATCTCTTTCCGAAACAATAGATACAGGCACCCCTTGCCTAGCAACGATCTCACGAATAAACACATCGTCCAACTGCTCGTAATTATAAGTTTCTTGAATCGGCAAGAAGTGAGCGCTCTTAATCAATCTATCCCTTATTACCCAAATGGTGTCATAGCTATCCCTTGGAGTATGAGGCAATTTAGTCACAAAATCCATCGTAAGATGCTCCCACTTCCAATCAGGTATATCCAGAGGTTGAAGTTTCTCAAAAGGTTTCTAGTGCTCGGCCTTAACTTGTAGACACGTCAAACACTTATTCACGTACTGAGCCACCTCATACTTCATCGCAGGCCACGAATAATTCTTCTTCAGGTCTTGGTACATCTTGGTCGCGCCCAGATGAATGGAATAGCACGAATTGTGTGCTTCATCCAATATATTACTCCTGAATCCCCCCATACATTGGTGCCCATAAACGACCGTCCTTATACTTCACCCTGTCACCGACGTCTTCCAACAATTTTTTTTTACCCCAAATACGTTCTGACATAATCCATTCCACCTGCAAAGCTTCGTTCTGAACATTGGATATCTGCTTCAAAATATCGTGCTTGAGAATAAGCTGATAAGATTTCACGCGAATAGGTTTCGGTCTCTCCTTCTGGCTCAACGCGTCGGCTACCACGTTAGCCTTACCGGGATGGTACATAATCTCCAAATCATAATCCTTAATCAATTCCAGCCACTGATGCTGACGCATAGTTAGTTCCTTTTGTTCGAAGAACTACTTTAAGCTCTTATGATCGGTATAGGTAAAATAGGGGACACCGTACAAATAATGCCTCCACAACTTAAGCACAAACACAACCGCCGCCAGCTCCAAATCGTGAGTGGGGTAATTCGCCTCGTGAGGCTTTAACTGCCGCAAGGCATAAGCTATGACTCGGCCCCGCTGCATCAAAACACACCCAAGCCCCTGATAAGAGGCATCAGAATAAACAACCAGATCGTCAGTGCCTCCAGTGAACCTGTTCTTTAATTTAAGAAAAGCCTCCAACTGCTCAGAACCCCACAAAAACTTAACGCTCTTGTTAGTTAACTTGGTCAACGACGAAGCGATTTTCGAAAAGTCAGGAATAAAGCGGCGGTAATACCCCGCCAAGCCTAGAAAACTACAAATTTCGGACGGAGACATAGGAGATTCCCAATCGTTTACGACTTCCACCTTTGCAGGGTCAACCAAAATACCGCTCGGGTTAATAACGTGACCCAAGAATTGAACCTCGCGTAACCAGAAAGAGCACTTAGAGAATTTCGCGTACAACTTATTCTGTCGCAATGCCTCCAAAACTTCCGTGAGATGACGAGCGTGATCGGTCTCACTCCCTGGAATATACGAGAATGTCGTCAATGAACACAATAACAGAACGGTTAAGCATCGGCCTACACACCTGGTTCATACGATCCATGAACGCAGCCAGTGCGTTGGTCAAACCGAAAGACATCACCAGAAATTCAAAATATCCATAACGAGTGCGGAAGGCAGTCTTAGGAATATCTTCCTCACGAATTTTCAACTGATGATACCCAGACTTAAGGTCGATCTTTGAGAACCAACTAGCTCCTTGGAGCTGATCAAATAAGTCGTCGATCCTTGGTAGAGGGTACTGATTTTCAAAGTTAGTTTATTCAATTCACGGTAGTCAATGCACATCCGCATGCTACCGTCCTTCTTCTTGACGAACAGGACCGGGGCACCCCAAGGTGAGATGCTCGGTCGAATGAAGCCCTTTTCGAGCAGGTCTTCCAATTGGGCCATCAATTCTTTCATTTCGTTTGGTGATAGACAATAAGGGGCTCGAGCAACCGGTTTTGCACCAGGCACAAGGTCTATCTGGAACTCGACCTCACGATCCGGCGGCACATCTAACAAATCATCTGGAAACACATCCGGGAAATCCCGAACGATAGGAACATCACCGACGGTAGCCACCTCGGTTTTAACGTTTATAGCATACGCCAGATACGCCCCGCACCCTCACTGCACTAGTTTTCCCAACTTAAGTATGGATACAATATGTGGTGTCGCACCACTCCGATCACCGAAAACAGTGATGGGGTCCCATCCGAGGCCCTTAGATGCACAAGTTTCTGACCACAAATAATCTGAGCATCGACACTAGCAAGCCAATCCATCCCAATCACCACATCGAAACAGCCAAGCGGCATCAAGTACAGCCCCACCGGAAATCTATACCCAGACAACTCGATGGAACAACCCTGAATAGCCCTAGACACGGAAACAGACTTTCCTACAGCGACCTCAACCTCAAACACATCGACTACGCGCTCGGGTGATTTATTCAACGTGGAACAGAAAGCGGTAGACACAAAACTTCTATTGGCACCCGAATCAATTAATACCGAAGCCTGTAATTCATCAAGTAAAAAGGTACCTGGGATAACATTACACTCCTACTTAGCTAAACAGTTACGCATACATTCTTGAAGGAGCGAGGAATTTAAGCGGTCAACTACAAAGGAACCTAGAGTGGCAGCATGCTACGCCTCAGCTAAACAATCACGCGCAAAGCGTTCGAGAGGATGGGAATGAACAGGAGAAATTAAGGAATCAGTTGAACTTTAACGCTAACGACACGAGCATTAGCCATATCCTATCCCTACAAAGATGGAACCCTAACATAGTTTAGCACAAGTAGCATTTAGAACATGGAAGGTAACTGTAAACTACTAATAACTTTGATCAAGTGTTATTAATTGTTTACTTTACCTGTCCATCCTAAGCACCCCTTGCCCCTAACCATAACAGCATCCCATCTTACACTTAAGCAATCATTCACGAAATGAAATTTTAAAACTTGTAAGAATGACTACCTAATTAAAATTAACCTCTTGGCGTGCAGCTACTCGTGGTTGGCATATCTAGTCTTTTCTCTTACAATTCGAGTCCAAACATTCGGGAATGCTCCGATCCCTCGAACCTTGGCTATGATACCAACTTGTAAGACCCCGAATCAGAAGAATCCTACAGTTGGTAATCATAGAAGAAACTTAAAAAATTCTTAAACTCAAGACAGTTCATTACATTTCAAAAACTATTTCAGAGTATAAATCAGCGGAAAAATCATAATTACTAAAACAAGTTCCCAAAACTCGGGAATTATGCCCAAAACCAAATTTAAATGTATTTAGTAATAATTGAAAAGAAAAATTTTCATTAATGAAACTTTCCGACTAGATATGCCTTCGACCATCCAAGTAGCCTCGAGCACGTCCAAGCAGTAAGCATCCTCCTCGTAACCTGAAAACTCACACCAACATACACACATAGTCAGCTTGAGCTGAGTGAGTTCAAGTTTTTAATAATTGACATCTGTATAAATCATTCCAAGAATTTTAAATATAAAATGGGATATAAATGGTTAGGCCATAATAAAAGGTAAGTAGTCATACTTATATATCTATATAATTATGTCCCTATTCATAGCATCCAAGTAATAACATCCGGGTCGAGCACACGCACAACGCAAACAAGTAACATTCCATCCAACGTATGCAGACACGAGGTAGGCATACCAAACATCCTTAGTCGATAACGACTAATTAACATCAGGGTCGAGAACACGTACAACCCAAACACGTAACACTCCATCCAACGTATGCAGACACAAAGTAGGCGCATCCTTAGTCGATAATGACTAATTAACATCGCCAATCGTTGGCCACACAATAACACATGTATAAACATACGTATATATATTATTCCAAAATATACCATACTACAAGTAAGCCATCCTTAGTTACTAACGACTAACTAGCATCCCTAATCATAGGCC
The DNA here is from genome assembly GCF_021521415.1 of Bidens hawaiensis. NCBI lineage: Eukaryota > Viridiplantae > Streptophyta > Magnoliopsida > Asterales > Asteraceae > Bidens > Bidens hawaiensis. Next base: position 22,267 of record NW_027493928.1, read on the forward strand.
ATATGGAATCACATGTGTATACATACATAACATTCCAAGATGTATCATAACACAAGTAAGCCTATGGGCCATAAGGTAACACATGTGTATACCTACATAATTAACCTCCCAAACATACCATAATACAAACAAGCCTATGGGAAATCGTTTAAACGGTTCATCATGTAAAATCAGTTGGGTGTGTATGCTAGCCCAAAACTTGAAAAGAGTAAAAAGGGCATCATGAACTCACCTGGAACAAGGAACGAAATCACTACGAGCTAGAGAACCCCTAAGTATCCCCACAACTCAAACGCCTGTCGGTTTACATACAATCATTACTAACGACACCGAAAGGACTCGTTTATCCTACGAGATGTTCCAACATGGTTCGAGTTACCTAAAGCCTCGACCTCATCAAACTCAATCACAACAGCCCCCGGGGCCATACATTTACCGACACGACCCATAGATACTCCCGGGAATAAAGAATTCCCAAATTACCCCCGGAAGCACTAGGTGAGACCAATATGCGCGTTTAAGAGTTGTTTAGGCAATTAACATCAAATTCAGTCCCATGTGGACCCAATATGATAAATTCACTGCCAGAAAGTCCACACGACGCTACACGAGTTGAATGGGTCGGTAACCCGCAAGCACAACGCACCAACTATTCAATAAACGCGAATTCGCGTTGTACCTTCCTGTTTGAGTAACCGACAACCAATTCAGCCCCATTACCTTTAAAAATCAGTTTCATACAGCTCACAACTCACACCGAGGCTACAACAGTCGAATCGGTCGTTAGTTCCCTCAAACAACGCGCTAGACATCACAATTCACAAACTAGTCAACCGAATACTAGTTTTCAAGCTACAACTAGTTGACCAATCAAAGGAACATCAACGCACATGATTTTAAAGTATGTTATATGGGACATACCTAGGAACATTGTGATGCAAAAACCTTAGCCGAAACAACCCCGAAACTGCCCAATTGGACAGCCAACCGGTAAGCCTAAAACAAGCGGTTTAACGATCATTACGCGACGTATATGGATGGTTTAAGGTGTAAAAGACTAGTAGGGACATAGGGTTAACCTTTAATTGAAGTTTGGCATTTGGAATTGGCTGAAAAAAACGAAAATTGAAGCCCTAAGACAGCTGCAACAGTCTGATCGGCCAAGAGGGTTTAGGGTTTTGAGTTTTATGTTATAATATAAAATGTTATACTCTAGCCCTTCCAATTTGAAGTATATAGCAACTTGAACAAAAAGTTTAATGAATTTAACGTACCGGGGTGATGAGAGGGTCTTTGAGAAAGGCTAGATAAACCACGAGCGATATACATACTTTACATGATTAAGAATCATTAAACTGAAATTAACGGCGTTACAGAACAATGCTACCACATCTTGTTTTGAGCTCTTTTAAGAGACTGCCCTACCATTCATAACGAAAACGTATCCCGATTGTGATCGAGAATCATCTCGATCAGTTTGGAAACTCGCATCCGTGTAACCCATTACAATGAGTTCCTGCTCAATAGAACCATATATTAGAAACATGTCATTAGTCCTTCTAAGGTCTTTCAATATGCTCTTAACCGCCATCCAATGGTTACTTCCCGGATTTTGTTGGTATCCACTTGTCATGCTCAAAGCGCATGACACATCCGGTCTAGTGCAAGTCATTGCATATATGATGGATTCTATAGCTGATGCGTATAGGATTCCTTTCATTTTCTCTTGCTTATCCTTTGAGCTTGGACATTGAGATGCACTCAATATTGTTCCTCTTTGAATAGGCACCAAACCTTTTTAGAGTTCTCCATCTTGAACCTTTTCAAGATTTTGTCAATGTATGTACTTTGGTTTAAACCTATCAACCGCCTTGATTTATCCCTATTGATCTTTATTACCAAAATATAGGCGGTTTTACCAAGATCTTCGATGGAAAAACAACTCCCAAGCTCGGCTTTTACACCTTCCATGGTTGGAATGTCATTTCTAAATAGTAGTATGTCATCAACATACAATACTAAGAAAGTAATGATGCTCTCACTAGCTTTCTTATACACACAACCTTCATCACCGTTCTTGATGAATCTAAATTTCTTAACTTATTCATCAAAACAGTGATTCCAACTTCTAGATGCTTTTTTTAATCCATAGATTGATTTCTTTAACTTGCATACTTTATTAGGATATTGTAGATCTATAAACCTTCGGGCTGAACCATATAGACATCTTCTTCAAGATGCCCATTTAGAAAAGCGGTTTTGATATCCATTTGCCAAATCTCATATTCATAATATGCAGCTATGGCAAATAATATCCTAATCGACTTTAGAATTGCCATAGGAGAGATGGTCTCCATAACCAACCCCTTGAGTTTGAGTAAAACCTTTTGCTACAAGCCTTTCTTTATAAGTATCTAAGTTTCCTTGCATATTGGTTTTCTTCTTGAAAACCCACTTACTTCCAACTGGATTGGGATTAAGAGGTGGTACAACCAAATCCAATACTTGGTTGTCATGCATGGATTGCATCTCAACGTTCATGGTTTCAAGCCATTTGTCACAATCGAATTGTGACATTGCATCATAATATGTGGTGGGTTCATCCGAATCTATCACATAGCATCCATCCATGAAAAATCGATATCTTTCGGGTGGATGACTAATTCTACCAGATTTGCAAATGTTTTGTGCATCTTGATCAACCATTTGATCATTCTCAACAACCTCTTGTTGATTTCTAGTATCAAACAAACGTGTATCAGCTTCTGGTTCTCGATCCTCCTCGAGTTCCACTGTTATACTAGTTCCTTCCAAAAACTCGGCCTTTCGATGTAACGCTGGTTAATTCCGGTTTCAAGAATTAAAGCTTGTAGAGTATGTATAATTCTCGGGATTTATCCGATGTTTCTCGGAAGCCTTTGCGTCGTCTCGGTACGTTAAACCATTTAACTTTCCTTCTATTTTGCCTTACACTTCAATTTGAAGGGACGTGGATGTAACTTTTGTTTTTATATCATAAAACAAAACAAACCCTAAACCTAACTCCTACCAGCAGCCGATCGCAGCTAAGACCCCCCCCCCCTGCTCGTTTTTCTTCTTCCCAGCCAAGTTTCAGCCATGAAAACTTCAATTCAAGGTCGGTTTAATGATTCCCCATGTCTTTTACCCCTTAATTGATCATATTAATGCGCTTATTGGTCGTTAAGGTTGAGTTTTGATGATAACAGTTTGCTGACAGGTTCGTATACGTTTATTGTAGGGTCTGTAGCATGACGATAATCCATTGTTTTTGATAGATTCTTCATTCCATGATGTTCTATTTTGATTCTAGTTTCCAGAAAGGTATAATACGTAATTTTTAGATGAGATTTGAATGGTTTTTATGAATTTATAAACTCGAGTGTCAAAGCTGATGCGGGATGACGGATTCTGGTCTGTCTTCCTGACGTCATAACCTTTTTTCGACAGGTCCAAATTAGTTGGTTCCACTTCTGGAAGTTAGTATTTTTGGTTAGAAACCAAACCCAATTGGAATCGTTTAATTTGGTTTGGTAATGAATTTTATAAAAATAAAACCATTTTGTTGCGCACTGAAATAGCTGCATGTACCTTGCTGTGTTGGAGGAATTTTTATAATTTTTGTGTCCAATAGAAAGATATAATAATAATATTTTTATAAACCTAAGACATTTATTAAAGTCTGGTAAAAATTTAATAATTTATTTCAAAGGTTATCCTATGTAATTAAATGCATCTTCGCATGCTAAAATCTACACGTTTTACTCGTTATTAATCGATAAGTTCGTTTTAGACTTAATAGGTGGATTTGGTTAGTTGAAAGGTTTTAGGGGCTGAGGTAAAGTAATTGGGTTTGGGTTGGGCCTCGGCCCAAGTTGTTGGGCCTGGGGCCAAAGTATTGGGCCTTGGGCCAAGTGGTTGGGCCTTGGGCCAAGTGGTTGGGTCTTGGGCCAAGTTGTTGGGCCTTGGGACAAAGTGTTGGGCCTTGGGCCAAGTTGTTGGGCCTTGGGCCAAAGTGTTGGGCTTGAACGGCCCATTAGGCAAGAGTGTTCTTACGGTCCAGTTTAGTGACGTGGTGCGTGCAATTTACAGGCCCTTGCTTGTGAGTGAGTACTTAGGGGTTTCCTAGCTCGTTGCAGGTGTTCGATCGATTTCAGGTGAGTTCATGATGCCCTTTTTACTCTTTTACGTTTTGGGCTAGCATACACACCGAAATCCAATTTTATACGATTTTACCCGTTACAACTATTTGAATGGTACTACCTGGTCTCACTCGTGATTGTGCATTTGGAAAGTTATATTTGAATTATTTTATATGCTTTAGGATATTTTAGACTCGTTTATGGTCTTGTATCCTTTGAAGTTACATACATTATTAATGGTCTAGACTCGAGGATGTTAATAGACTTGGTAGTAAGTGAAATGAATAGACCTATTTACTTAGTTCCCGTATGGGATGATATATATATATATATAGATATATATATGTATGTATGTATGTATTGAGGTATGTATATATGTATGGGTATGTGTCACCTTGTAGCCTACGGTTGTGTGATGATATTTAGTTCCTTGTGACTAAGGATGATGTGAGTAGGCTTATTGATGTGTGTGTGCATGGTGATTCACGGCCGGGTCAAATATATTACTCGGGTTGTACCCGTGACGGAGAGGCCCGTATCACGTGCTTGGAATGTTGAGCCGCGATCAGGTCAAATATATTACTCGGGTTGTACCCGTGGTGGAGAGGCCCGTATCACGTGCTTGGAATGTTGAGCCGCGATCAGGTCAAATATATTACTCGGGTTGTACCCGTGGTGGAGAGGCCCGTATCACGTGCTTAGAATGTTGAGCCGCGATCGGGTCAAATATATTACTCGGGTTGTACCCGTGGTGGAGAGGCCCGTATCACGTGCTTGGAATGTTGAGTTGTGACCGAGTCAAATATATTACTCGGGTTTGACCCGTGGTGGAGAGGCTCGTGTCACATGCTTAGGTCATACCGCGTCCGGGTCAAATATATTACTCGAGTCTTGACTCGTGTTGGAGAGGCCCGTGTACGTGTGTTCGACGATGAATGTATTACTTGGTGAATTATATTATTTATTTTATTTTTATCCTCTCTATTGTTTATAACTATAACTTTGAAATCAAGTATGAATTATTGTTTATGAAAACTTGAACTCACTCAGCTCAAGCTGACTTTGTGTGTATGTTAGACTGACTTTCAGGTTAAGAAGTGGATGCTACCGCTTGGACGTGCTGGATGCTACTCGGGAGGTTGAAGGCATTTCTGGTCAAGGATTTTAAATAAAACGAATACTTTATTTACAATTGATTTTGGACACCTGTACCCGTGTTTTGGGATTTTTAATACTTAAACTTTTCCGCTGTTAGTTACTCTGAACTGGTTTTAAATACGAAGAATTGTTGGGTTTTAAATTTTTGTGAAATTATGGATGTGATTACCAACTGTAGGATTCCCGGGATTCGGGGTCTTACATTCGATCAATAAACACCTTTTGCTTGGTTGGTTTGTACAAATAATATCCCGTAGAGTCTTTGGGATATCCTACAAAGATACACTTAGTGGATCGGCTTTCAAGTTTGTTTTGGGTTTTGTGCTTAACATAAGCCTCACAACCCCATAACTTCAAATATGATAATGATGGAACCCTTTCATTCCATAATCAAAAGGTGTCTTGTACACTTTCTTGATTGGGGCCATATTTAGAATACGGGCTACGGAGAGCAATGCGAAACCCCAAAATGATAGAGGCAATGTGCTTCTATCCATCATAGATCGGATCATATCCAATAGATTTCGATTCCTCCTTTCGGACACGCCAGTTTGTTGTGGTGTTCCGGGTGGAGTAAGTTGTGAGATTATCCCACAACACCTAAGACGATCTTGAAAAGCATCACTAAGGTATTCACCTCCTCTATCCGAACGAAGTACTTTGATGGTTTTATTGAGTTGATTTTCTACTTCATTTTGGAAGACTTTGAACATTTCAAAGCTTCATCTTTGTTTCTTAACAAGTGCGCATACCCATAACGACTATAATCGTCAATAAAGGTAATGAAGTATCTTTCACCATTCCTTGTGATTGCCTTAAAAGGACCACATACATCCAAATGTATGATACCTAATAAGTCTTTTGCCCTTTACTTTGTTCCACTCAAGGGTTCCTCGGTCATCTTTCCTTGTAAAAAAGACTAACACTTATCAAATGAATCATCTTCATTTGATTCCAAAGCACCATTCTTTTGAAGTGTATGTATGCGATCTTTTTTTATGTGACCAAGGCAACAATGCCATAGATACGTCTTTCTCAAATCCATTTCGAGTTTCTTGGTGCTTGATTGGTACAACGTGTTATCAAAGGATGTGTTATCATGAAATAATTCATAAATGCCATGAGATAGCATTGCTTTAAAATAAAAGACATCATTCGTAAAAACACAAATACCGTTGTCTAAAATTTATAATCATAACCACATTGTCTTAAAAGAGAAACGGAGATAATATTCCTAGTTAAACTAGGAGCAAACAAAATGTTATTCAAAACAACTTCCACACCATTTGGAAGCTTCAAAATGCAGTCTCCCTGGGCTTCGACATCAACCTTTGCTCTGTTGTCCATGAAGAGACTTATATCTCCTTTCTTGAATTGATTACTTCCTTTGAACTACTGCAACGAATTGCAAATATGAGTTCCAAAATCGGTATCCAATACCATGTGCTAGAAGAAATAATATTAAGATCAATGTGAATCATGAAAGTTGTACCTGAGGCTTACCCCGCATCCCTCTTTGTTTTCAACTCTTTAAGATAGGTTGGACAATTCCTCATCCAATGTCCTATCTCACCACAACCAAAGCACGGGTCCTCCCCGCTAACATTTAGCTTCTTTTCCTTTGGTTTGGGTGGTTCCACTTTAGTCTTCCCTTTGAACTTACCCTTGACGTGTCCCTTACCTTTGGCAACCTCTGCTTTAGGTTCCGGGTGATGCATCTTCCTATTTCCACCTTCATTGATCGTGAGAACCGGTAAAACCGTTTTACCTATTCCCACTTTGGCTGTTTTGAGAATTGCGTGAAGCTTGCCAATGCTCTTGTCCCATCCATTCATGTTGTAGTTCATGACAAAAGTCATAAATTTCTTGGTTAATCCATTGAGGATTAAATTCGTGGCTAACTCTTTTGAGATAGGACAATTTAACCGCTCAAGTCGATAAATGTGGCATTTCATCTTAAGCACATAAGATGAAACCGATTGGGTTTCTTCCATAAGACATCCATGAAGCGCTCGAAGCGTTTCAAAGCGTTCCACCCTAGCTTGTGTAAGGAACATTTCCTTTAGTTGGGTGATCATGTCGTATACCCCATGATGTTCAAAATCCCGTTGAATCTCGGGAATCATAGTTCCCAACATGAGGCAAGAAACTTGCACCGAATCCTCGGTGTATTTTAACCAATCGTTATAGGATTCAACATCGTCAATGTTAGGTTCATCAGGAGTGGGATCGTCCAATATGTAGGATTTCTTCTCTTACTTGAGAACGATTCTCAACCAATCTATGAAATTGTTATAGTTGAAACGATCCTTATCGAGTATGGCTCTTGGTGATAGGTTATGAACGGGTGGGATAATTGCGTTAGGTGGATTGTTGATTGCGGCCATCTACATAATTTAACAAAGCTCAATTTTAGTATTTTCGATATCATTAATCAATTTTAATCGTTAATACCCTTTATGTCTCCAAGACAATTAATGATTAAAATCTAGAACCCAATGTTACATTCAAATAGTAGTTAGGTGACCTTTATCCTACTATTTAAATTAACAAGGGAGTCAACATTTGACGATTGAAACCCTTTGCAAATTCTAGTTTTATGGGATCGATTAAACATCTTATGTTTATTTGGCATGTTTAATCCCATCAACACCATTGTACGCCATGCTTCGGTGACCCTATTCACATGCTTTCCAAATTAAGTCGTCCTACTTACACACACGTGTGAGTTTACACATATAAGTGGTTAGGTGACCTTTATCCCACAAATATGTTAAAACCGCCTCAAACTCATAAGTTTCCTCCAATGTGGTTAGGTGACCTTTATCCCACATCGAGTTCCCAAGTGATTCGAGGGTTGTATAATTGGATGGTGTTTGACTTGTTTTTTTTTAAAAGGGATTTTAGTTTTCTAAATACTAGATTGGAAAACAATTTATGTACCTTGCATTTGCATGTATTCAAATGTATGGTACTTAGTTGAAAACTCATTTTCAAAGTTCCTATTAATAAAACTCATTTTATTGTGAAATCATTAACCTTTAATAAAACCAATTTTATTACCTAACAATTTCTAAGGAACCGATTTTATGCAAGTTGTTGATATTAAGTTGTTAAGTATCCATATTCAAATAAGATAAAACAAAATATAAATCAACCAAGCAAGCATAAATAAAACAACCACAAGTTCATAACCATAGCCACCTAATCTTGGCAACACTTGTTGACCGAGACAAGTGTGCCAGAAAGTCTCTCCTAAGGGACAAATTGACACAAGGCTCGTGTCGGTGAACTCCCACTTGATCCTGCATACAAATGCCTTAAGTGTTCACTTTGTGTTAGTGACTCCTCCACTTTATTTGGGCTTCCTTTTGTGCCTCTTCTTTTACAAAATTATATCCTGATAAATTTTTTCAATAGTAAAAGAAATACAACTAATCTACTTATTATTACAAACCAATATGAAATAAATATAGATTACAAACCCAAATAAATGAATATCTGTGACATCCGTGGCAAAACCTAGTACACCTTAGTACTTACAAATTCGAATAAGCGTTTAACCGCTTATTGCGTAACGAACAAACGAATAACCAAACGGGTCTGGTTATGGTCCGGATATCCCGGGGTGCCATCAATAAGTGATATACGTTTAATATAAGCTAAAATATTAGTAATATGGCCTTAGTTCGATAGCAAACAAGTTAAACGAAAACATGCTCGTTTAACTACCCGCTATAGATTTAAACGCGAAAGATAGTTACAAACCAAGCATTGTATAATCCGTTAAGCCGAAAAAGACTTACCAAACACTTATTTGAAATGTTTTAAGCAATCCGTGAAAATATTTTCTATTTTTACAAACGTATAGTATGTTTTTATAATTTTACACAAAACTAGCCGAAAAACACTCGTTTTCGCTCCGTTTGTCGCACCCGATATATTTTTGTCGCCAAAAACCGAACCCGAAATAAATTTGGACTCAGCATTTCACGTTCGCCAAAAACCGAACCCGAAATAAATTTGGACCCAACGAGCCCAGCCCGCCAAAGAAGAATTTTACCCCTTTATTTTCCTTTCACATATAAACTAGATTTTAGATATTTTCACACAATTTTTCACATTCAACTTCTGGAACTCTTCTTCTCCTGCCAAAACCAGCAAGAAACAAGGTAAAGAGGTCTTAAATAATCGATTTTCGGCTTTTTAAACTCGTTTAACAACATATAAACATGTCTTGATTGCCAAAAATCATTCCTAACCATGTAAAAACCCTAAAAATGGTCCATAAACATGTTTTGAACATACACATGGTGCGGGATAGTTTTTTTGGCCATAAACACGGATTAAAGGGTTGAAACGGCGTTTCTACGGTTCAAAAGTTCGTTTTTGTGCAATAGCCGAAACCCTAAGTTAAGGGCTGTTATGTTGATGAAAAATTTCTTGGTTTGTGATATAGAACCTGTACCTAGCTTATATAGAAGCACAAGAACCCGAAAATTGGATTAAGAGAGCGAAAACGAACAAAAACCGCAAAGGTAATACCGATTTACTCGATTACGGGCTGTTTAGGTTAAGGTTGTGATGTGCATATTGTTAGGCCTTGAAATTTTGCAGGAACATCAGGGACCATGTCAATAAGTCCCTGTTTAAATTTGGTAATTTTTTGACCATCCGAGAATTATGAAATTTTTATTTGGGAAAAATAGCTAAAATACTTCAAAAATTATGAAATTATTCTCGGAACTTAGATTTGATGTATTTTGATCACATATGAATTTTGAGATCATTTGGATAAGTCTAAAGGTGTTTTGTACATATGCGTTCATGCGAATTTTTATAGCCGAATTTGGGCCGAAAAGAATATTGAACAAGCTTTTTACATTCTGGAATTGATACAGGTTGTTTTGGGACATGATTTGAGTATTCAGGAAATTTTGTGGAGTTTTTGGAAATTGTTTGGGATAAACAGACGATTTTCAGGCGAAATATAGCTGATATAATGAATTTTTATAAATTATTAAATCAGTAAATAATTCCAGAAATAATTTTATAAAAATCTCCATATTTTAATTGATAAGTGGCTAAATTTTCATAATTTAATGATTAACGGTTAATTAATTATGCTAATTTAAAGATTAAACAAATTCAGTTTTTATAAAAACCGGCAAGTTCGAGACTAACGAACCTGCGGGAATATCAAAACACCAAGAGTGATCAAAAATCATATTTTTGGACTAATTAAGTAAAAACGAAATTTTCTATGAAAAACCTGGAGAATCCGGATAGATTGTGCGCGTTTCTTCTTAAATCAAACTGAATAAACGGAAACGGGCCCCAAGGCTAATCCGGTACCCAGTATGTGATTCTTCTTTATAACTTAATCATTTTATTAACAAATACATTTACCCAAGCTTATTTTCCTATAACTGTTTTCTGAACGCGTAAACAAACAACTTGGCCCAGCTGGGAAAACGGGAATCTGAGCCAAGTTCGGTTTTAAGTATTAGACATTGAACAACATCACAACCTAAGCCTGTTGTCACTTTCTGGGCGATCCAGTTATACCCAGATTAGTTATACAGCCCAGTTTAGTACTGAGATTATAATAATATTAAAATATTAACATTATTATAATATGGACTATAGGGACTAAGTGATAGCAAGGGAAACGAACCCCGTGCTGGTCTCGCATTGAGGGCATACAAAACCGTGAGTTTCATGACCCCACTCTTTAAACTATTTTACGAACTTTTGGGTGGAAAGCATGTTTATACACGTTATCTATCTGAAAACGGATCAGGATATAAAATATCTGAACATTTATATATGAAAAGTCCCTACAAACATAATGATTGACTACGTGCTGATGAAAGATGATTATTATCGTTGATTGATATATTGAGTGGAGATAATACGAATTGCAAAACATAATGAAATTACACGTGACAGCATGTTTATACAAACACGTTATGTAATGTTAAACATAACTAATTTGGGAGACAACGTGGTCTGTAATGGCCATGGGGATAACGTGGCCTGTGATGATTATGGGGCTATTGTGGGCGGAAGGGGGACCACAATAGTAACAAACTAAAGTTGAGTATGGCCTAGGAGCCAAGTTCTGCTGTAACTTACTAAACTAATGTTGAGTATGGCCTACGAGCCAAGTTCTGCTGCAACTTACTAAACTAAAGTTGAGTATGGCCTACGAGCCAAGTTCTGCTGCAACTTATAAACTAAAGTTGAGTATGGCCTATGAGCCAAGTTCTGCTGCAACTTATTAAACGAACTAACTTGATTATGACATGAATGTTAAGAAAATAATGTGATTATGCGTATTGTGGGCGGATGGGGAGCCACAGTATTTGGCGATACGTGATAAATACTATATGTGTATATGTGTCTATATACATGCTATGTGATTAGCCGTAGGAAATACTATGTGTAGAATATACTGATTATTTGCGTGTACACTATATAATGTTTGAGTTTACGTGGAATCATTGTGGGTGGAAGGGGGACCACAGTGGTTGATGTTAACGCGGAACCGTTGTGGGCGGAAGGGAGGCCACAGTGGTTGAGTTTATGTGGAACCGTTATGGGAGGAAGGGGGTCCACAGTGGTTGGTTAAACACGGAAATTGGAAACAGGTAGTACAAACAAACAATCACGATTTTACCGAAATTTCGAATTTATATTATAAACGTACATGTGTGCATATGCACACACAAGGATATGGCCGTACATATTTATACAAACGTAAATACATATTTTTGCGCGTACATACAAACTATGACTGTGTAGTACGCAGAACTGATTTCGTTAAACCTATGAAACTCACCAACTATTCGTAGTTGACCTGTTTTAACATGCTTTTCAGGTAATCAGGTATGAGAAGTAATTTCTTGTGCGTTACGTGTCTGATTGGTGATTGATGTCATAGGCATTTGAGTTAGAAGTAAAGTAATTGAAGAACCGGTTTGATTGTATCACCTAGTTTGTAAAAGATGTTAGAACGATATAATATATTGTAAATTAGTTAGTAATGTTTCTTTATGAACAATGTTTTTGATACCAGTTGTATCTGTTGCATTTCCGTTTTACGCTTCCGCAATTCGCTTAACGGGGTGTGACAGTAGTTGGTATAAGAGTCATTGCTTATAAAGAATTAGGTTATCCCATAAGATACCTATAATATAACCGTATGCTCGATTATCACTGGGAAAGTTAATAATGAGTAACGATAGATACTGATGGATGCCGGGATGAACTCGAAGGGCAAGTGAGTTATTATGGTCCAGAACGTAATAACAGACTTGCTTGTACGAGGGAATTCGGGAAGAAGTCGCGGAACATACTGATAGGTAAAAATGGCAACATACGTGTATAAAGGTGATGATGAGTATATACGTAAGGTGCTACGTGCTTATCTGAAACGAGGTATAGGGATACGTGTACGTACCATACTACCGATGATATTAAATCTTATTGTAACGAATATTATATTCGGTTATAATCAATATTAATTCCTATTATGATTAAAATTATATCGTATCAAAATTTATATTATATTTTTTTTATATAATTAATATTATACTTGTTCTTAACAAATAAAATATTTAATTTCGGTATTAATTAATAATATCCTTTACGATGATCTAAGCTACCGAAAAACGTTTTCTTCTGACTAACGATTGCATCGAAGGATATCGAGATCGGGAAGACAACTAAAGAACCGGTGTTGCTTGTAAGTGAGAATATGAGAATGCTTCAACAAGTTCAAACTAAATCTGGTGATATGCGGAACCACTAAGGGACTTAATATGCAAGGCCCGGGAAAGAACCGTTTGAGGCATGTTCTATAGACAATGATTTCAAGAATATATATATATACACATATAATACCTCTCAGCATGGGTCTAACCTTTATTTCATGTACTCGTTTCTTTGATACTAAACTAAACTATTTTCTGGTCATCCTTCGATTTCTGTTGTTTGAAAAACAAACACCATCCATTGGGGAAATACTTAGTGATGAATCCAACTTATTGAATTATAAATATAATAACTACTTTATTGAGTCCCTAATTCTATAAACAGACCGTGACTACTAGTACATATAATGTATTAATGATATAAAAAAGAAATATTAACAATAATAATTTCCTTTACATATCACCAGTACAACTAATTCTGATGAACGTCCTTAACTAGCAAGCTCTTCGAATCTTCTATGTTCGACAACCTTCAACCTCTCTTATATTATGCGATTTCAATCGATTATTATAAAATGAAAACCCCATAATCACGAAATGATGATGTGCCCCGACTGGAATGGAACCTACTTACCTACAACTAGTAAACTACTACTTTTATTAAGTCCGACATGCTTACGAAAACTAAATGACCTGGCGAAAGAATATATTTTACCATATTAGTTAACAAACATTCAGAAGTCAGGTGGAATATACACATGCATTCCCATTATAACGTACTGATTAAACTCGTAATGAGCAAATATCCACCTACAGGAGAGACCGAACAAAAACAGCTTCCCAATAATGGGATCGTATAGGAACAATTGTCGTATAAGTTGTGAACTATTTAAAATTGTTATAACACGTGCTTTGATAGATAAGGATAGTATGGTGTTGTCGTGTATAGCTTCTGATACTCCATACAAGCATATGGTGGTGCGCTATGCTAATATGGAGGACGATTTGGGCATTTTTAATACAAACATTGACCCCTATTGGGTTAATATTTCTTGTCATGAGATGACAACTTTTAATATATATGCAAACTTTGGCTGGTGTTAGGCCAATTTTACGTACTATCCTTAGTATTCAAACTCGAGAACAAACCCGTGTGATATATACGTGTTAACTGAAATACCTGATTACTTCTTATTGTAATTTCTTTTGTGATTATTAGCGTATGTGAATTTTGTTAATTGTGGGATAATCGGTTATAAAGCTGAAGTGGGGACCTCCAATGATCTAGAGATGAAAAATGAAGAATATGTGGAAGATGCATTGGATGAGAGGGGGGGAGTCAGAAAAAGAAGAAGAAACCCAAGAACAGATTGTAAAAAGAAAACAAAAGGGGAAAAGGATTGCTCTTACTGATGAATATTTACATCCCAAATCAGCCAACAAAATACAATCTGGAGATGATATGTTGCAAAGAGTTGAGGTAGTGGATCCAGACATAGCTGAGCTTGAATATGTTCAAACAGTGATCAATCTTATTAATCAATAAAGAGACAGAGTGATGGTTGAAGAAGAAGAAGAGAGGTTCCTCAAGAGGTGCTAGAGGCACTAATGAAGAAAGAGGAAGAGGGATTGAAAAAGCTGGCTGATGAGGCCATATGGGCAGCTATGGAAGCATTGAAAAGGAAAAAATCTAATGAACAAAATCTAATAGCACAAACTGTTGATGAGCCCGAGCCTTCACAGCTTCAGCCTGAGTATGAAACTCAAACTGAATTTGGTCTGGGTGTTAGAGTTGAACCTGAAAAGAATGAAGGACCAAAGATGCCATGGAACACATATGTAAAATTTATTGCTCTTACTGATGAATATTTACATCCCAAATCAGCCAATAAAATACAATCTGGAGATGATATGTTGCAAAGAGTTGAGGTAGTGGATCCAGACATAGCTGAGCTTGAATATGTTCAAACAGTGATCAATCTTATTAATCAAGAAAGAGACAGAGTGATGGTTGAAGAAGAAGAAGAGAGGTTCCTCAAGAGGTGCTAGAGGCACTTATGAAGAAAGAGGAAGAGGGATTGAAAAAGCTGGCTGATGAGGCCATATGGGCAGCTATGGAAGCATTGAAAAGGAAAAAATCTAATGAACAAAATCTAATAGCACAAACTGTTGATGAGCCTGAGCCTTCACAGCTTCAGCCTGAGCATGAAACTCAAACTGAATTTGGTCTGGGTGTTAGAGTTGAACCTGAAAAGAATGAAGGACCAAAGATGCCATGGAACACATATGTAAAATTTATTGCCTAATTGTCATGCTCAGAACACACTATGACATTCTTCTGAATCCAGATGAGCATGCACCAGAGACTGTGGCAGCAACAAGAAGGGCTTAAGCAGCAGAACGAAAAGAACACTGGAAGGCAAGACAGCTGCTATTAAAAGATAAAACAGAGCCCAGGATTGATGAAGAGCTTCATATCAAAGAACCCAGAATTGAAGAGATCTTTAATGATGAACCGGCCAATGTGAATGAAGAGCCCATAGTAACTGAACCAGTCATAACTGAGCCAGAACCTGAGTTTAGGGGGTCCATGAAAAGAAAAGAAACATCAGAAACTGAGACCGCCAACGCAAAGAGACAAAAGTCTGTGAGGAAAGTATATACTAGAAGAGAAAAACAATTCAAGATTGTTTAAGAGCTATAAATGATTCAAACTGAAGAACCCGTGATTGGAGCTCTACACAATCTAGACGAACATATGGAGATTAATGAAGAAGAAGAAAGGGCAAAGAAGGCTGATGACAAAGAAAAAGAAGATAGATCCTATCTGTTGAGCCTCAAATATGATTTGAAATATTTATAGAGGATGTCTAAAGAAAGGTTGCACAAGAGGTTGCTCTTGTGGATGATGTTGCAAACTATGTAGACAAAGTGAGCAAGAGAAAGGATGAGGAAAAGAAGGAGTTTAAAGAGGCCGAGATAAGTAATAAAAGAATTGAAAAGGAGGCCCGAGATAAAAAAAAAAGTATGAGGGTTTGAAGAGCAAACACAAGGATATCAGGTTCTTGCAATTACATGGATACAATTACAACTCTCTAATTGACCTGCCTCTTGAAGAATTAAAAAAGAAAGTGCAACTGGTCAAGGACTCCCATAAAGACGCCAAGTGTACTACAGACTGTGAAAGGGAAAGAAAATTAAAGATGTAGTTGCAAAAGGAGAGGGAAGACGCCGAGAAGAAAGAGGCAGAAGTAGTAGAATGGTTTAATGATCCCCAAAGAGTGCAAACACTGAAAGATATTGTGATGGGAAAAGGGATGACTAAAGCAGAATTTGATAGCATGCCTCATGATCAGTTACTTGATATATATCAGAGAGAGCAAAGGCTATACATGGAAACTCAAAGACAAATCTTGGAGGATAGTAGGAAAAGAGAAGAAGAGGTTAGAGCTGAAATGATAAGTATTCTACACAAAAGAGATTCAAATATGGGGAAATTTTTCATGCAGACCGATGAAATAATCAAACAATGGTTTGAAGAATCAGAGAAAGAGCATGCAAAGAAAAATCCTCCAATAAGATCAAGCAGAGTTGCTATAAGGTTAGATATTGTGAGGCCTAAATCTTCAAAGAGTTTGAACCTGCCTACGCGTCTTTACTTTGATAAACGATCAAAGACCTTGAGAGTTGTTACTGAACATAATGAAGAGACTCTGATAATCTCTAGAGATGATCTGAGAAGTTTTCCCAAAGAACAACTGCAAAGGATGGCCTAGTTGGATCTACATGATAATCAACAAAGAAATCAACTTGCTGGTCAACAAAGGAATGACCTTTCAAAGTTCTTGAAAGAACAATCTGAAAAGGGATTTCCATTTCTCAAACAAAGAAGGAGAGAAGCCCATAGTGAAGCAGAGAGGGAAAGAAGGAAAAAAAGAATAAAGAAAGGAGACCCCCCCCCCCTCTTTCCCTCTTCTTGTCTTTAGTTTATTATTATTTAGAGATAGTGGGTACATGCAAGAGAGGGGATTGGGTGCCTTGGGTGGTGCCTTTCATAACCTCCCATCTCTCTCTCTCACACATAACACAACACAAGTAACATAAAACTTTCTCTCATCTCTTCCTCTCCATTGGATTCGGCCAAAAGGAAAAAGGAACAAGAAGGAGAAGATTTCAAGTGCAAATCCTAGCTAATCAAGGTGTATTGTCGGAGGCTTAGGGTATGCAAGCTTGAGGATCTTCCCATTGAAGTTCTTGCCTTCCTACCATCCTCTCCTTCACCCGGATTTGATTCTCTTGAAAGATATCCTAACATGCATGGACTTATAGTGACATGCATGTGTTTGATAGTATGTATTTCGTATTTGGATCCGGGCTTGGGTTTTGCATGTGTAAAATCGGTTTTATACATATCAACTAACAATATTTAAAACTAATTTCCGCTGCGTTTTTCATAAAATTCGGATTTTATGACTCTGATAATCTTGTTAAAACCCAACAATGGCATCAAGAGCCGCTTATACGGATGCATGCTTCATTAGACCCAAAAATTTTCGGGTTTATGGTGGGGTTTACCACATGGCCGATAATTTTAGGGGTTTTGGTTACCCCATGGTTTTTCAAGGTTATACTTTACATGCATGTGGTAATCTTGAAAAACTAAGTCATTTGGATGATTAATTGTGTTGTTTGGACAAAACCCGTAACTTTCGGTTTTTGTTTGTTTGGCCAAAAGTTTCAAGGGTCAAAGGGGAACCATTTGGGTCTTGTGTTATTGCATGTATGGATATGTATTGGATGTTCATAACCTAGCCATGACCTTGTGTTTGGTTGATTGATTGTGTTGATATGTTTGTTCATTTAAAGTGGATGTTTGTTCATTCAATATGGTTGTAATATTTATTTGGGTTTGTAATCTATTTATTTATTTCAATTGGTTTGTAATAATAAGTAGATTAGTTGCATTTCTTTTACTAGAAAAATGTATTAGGATATATTTTGTAAAAGAAGATGCAAGGAAGGAAGCCCAAATAAAATGATGGAGACCACAACACGGGGTGAACACTTGGAGCATTTGAATGTGGGATCAAGTGGGAGTTCACCGACACAAGCATATGTCCTTTTGGGTCCCTTAGGAGAGACCTTTTGGCACATTTGTCTTCGGTCAACAAGTGTAGTCAACATTAGGAGGCTATGGTTATGAACTTGTGGTTGTGTATGTTTTGTGCTTGCATGGTTGATTTACTTTTGTTGTGTTATTGCAATGTGGTTTGCTAACAACTTAAAATCAACAACTTGCATAAAATTGGTTCCTTAGAAATCGTTAGGTAATAAAAATTGGTTTTATTAAAGGCTAATGATTTCATAATAAAATGGGTTTTACTAATAGGAGCTTTGAAAATGGGGTTTTCAACTAAGTACCATACATTTGAATGCATGCAAATGGAAGGTACATAAAAGGTTTTCCAATATAGAATTTAGAAAACTAAAATCCCTTTTATAAAATAAGTCGAACACCATCCTTTTATACAACACTCGAATCACTTGGGAACTCGATATGGGATAAAGGTCACCTAACCATGTTGGAGGAAACTTGTGAGTTTGAGGTGGGTTTGCCATATTTGTAGGATAAAGGTCACCTAATCGCTTGCATGTGTAAACTCACATGTGTGTATAAGTACGACAACTTAAATTGGAAACCATGTGAATAGGGTCACCGAAGCATGGCGTATAATGGCATTGATGGGATTAAACATGCCGAATTAACATGAGATGTTTAACCGATCCCATAAAACTAGAAGTTGCAAAGGGTTGCAATCGTGAAACGTTGACTACCTTGTTAATTTATATAGTAAGATAAAGGTCACCTAACTACTATTTGAATGTAACGTTGGGTTCTAGATTTTAATCATTAATTGTCTTGGAGACATAAAGGGTATTAACGATTAAAATTAATTGACATCGAAAATACTAAAATTGAGCTTTGTTATGTTTGTAGATGGCCGCAATCAACAATCCACCAAACGTTATTATTCCACCCGTCAATAACCTATCACTAAGATCTATTCTTGATAAGGATCGTCTAAACTATACCAACTTTAGGGATTGGTATCGAAACCTGAGAATCGTTCTCAAGCAAGTAAAGAAATACTACGTATTAGAGGATCCTATTCCCGATGAACCTAGCATTGACGAAGTCCAAGACCATAACGATTGGGATAAGCACAATGAGGATTCGGTGCAAGTTTCTTGCCTCATGTTGGGAACTATGATTCCCGAGATTCAAAAGGATTTTGAACTTCATGGGGCATACGACATGATCACCCAACTTAAGGAAGTGTTCCTTACACAAGCTAGGGTGGAACGCTTCGTAACGGTTCGAGCACTTCATACATGTCGTAAGGAAGAAACCCAATCGGTCTCATCTTATGTTCTTAAGATGAAAAGCCACATTGATCATCTCGACCGCCTTAATTGTCCCGTCTCAAAAGAGTTAGCCACGGATTTGATCCTAAGTGGGCTAACCAAGAATTTTGAGACTTTTGTTATGAATTATAACATGAACGGGTGGGACAAGAGCATTGGTGAGCTTCATGCAATGCTCAAGATGGCTGAGACGGGAATGGGTAAACAGGTTTTACCCGTTCTCACGATCAATGAAGGAGGCAATAAGAAAAGGCATCACCCGGAACCTAAGGCAAAGGTTGCCAAATGTAAGGGACAAGTCAAGGGAAAGGCAAAAGTTGAACCACCCAAACCAATGAAGCTAAAGGTTAGCTCGGAGGACCCATGCTTTGGATGTGGAGAGATTGGGCATTGGATGAGGAATTGTCCAACCCGTCTCAAGGAGTTGAAAGCTAAGAGGGATGCGGGGCAAACCTCGGGTACAACTTTCATGATTGATGTTGATCTTAATATTATTTCCTCTAACACATGGGTATTGGATACCGGATGTGGAACTCATATTTGCAATTTATTGCAGGGGTTCAAGGGAAATGAAGGATTTATGAAAGGAGATATTAGTCTCTTTATGGGCAACGGAGAAAAGGTTGTTGTCGAAGCCCGAGGAGACTATACATTGAAGCTTCCAAATGGTTTGGAAGTTATTTTGAAAGACATTTTGTATGCTCCAAGTTTAACTAGGAACATTATCTCCGTTTCTTTGTTAAGACAATATGGGTTTGATTTTAAATTTGTGGATAATGGTATTTGTGTTTTCATGAATGATGTCTTTTATTTTAAAGCAATGCCGTCTAATGGCATTTATGAATTAGTTCATGATAACACATCCTTTGATAACATGTTGTATCAATCAAGCACCAAGAAACTCAAAATGGATTTGAGTAAGACTTATCTTTAGCATTGTCGCCTTGGTCACATAAACAAAGACCGCATACATGCACTTCAAAAGAATGGTCTTTTGGAATCAAGTGAAGATGATTCATTTGATAAGTGTGAGTCTTGTTTACTTGGAAAGATGACCGAGGATCCCTTTAATGGAACAAACGAAGGGGCAAAAGACTTATTGGGTATCATACATTCGAATGTATGTGGTCCTTTTAAGGCAATGACAAGGAATGGTGAAAGATACTTCATTAACTTTATTAACGACTATAGTCGTTATAGGTATGTGTACTTGTTAAGACACAAAGATGAAGCTTTTGAAATGTTCAAAGCCTTCCAAAATGAAGTACAAAATCAACTCGATAAAACCATCAAAGTACTTCGTTCGGATAGAGGAGGTCAATACCTAAGTGATGCTTTCCAAGATCATCTTAGGAGTTGTGGGATCATCTCACAACTTACTCCACCCGGAACACCACAACATAATGGTGTGTCCGAAAGGAGGAATCGAACTCTATTAGATATGGTTCGGTCTATGATGGCTAGAAGCACATTGCCTCTATCATTTTGGGGTTTTGCTATGCTCTCCATGGACCATATTTTAAATATGGCCCCAACCAAGAAAGTGGACAAGACACCTTTCGAAATATGGAATGGAAGGGCTCCATCGTTATCATATTTAAAGGTATGGTGTTGTGAGGCATATGTCAAGAACAACATCCAAAACAAACTTGAAAGTCAATCCACTAAGTGTATCTTTGTAGGATATCCCAAGGACTCTATGGGATATTATTTCTACAACCCAACCGAGCAAAAGGTATTTGTTGCTCGAAAGGCCGAGTTCATGGAAACTAAGTTCCTTATGGAAGGTACTAGTAGAACAGTGGAACTCGAGGAGGATAGAGAACCACAAGCCAATACACGTTTGGTTGATACTAGCAATCGACACGAGGTTGTTGAAAATGATCACACGGTTGATCAAGACACACAAAACGTTTGCATGTCCGGTAGAATTAGTCATCCACCAGAAAGATATGGATTTTTCATGGATGGATGCTATGTGGTAGATTCGGATGAACCCACCACATACCGTGATGCAATGTCACAATCTGATTGTGAGAAATGGCTTGAAGCCATGAACGTTGAGATGCAATCCATGCATGACAACCAAGTATGGGATTTGGTTGTACCACCTCTTAATTCCAAACCGGTTCGATGTAAGTGGGTGTTCAAGAAGAAAACCGATATGCATGGAAACTTGGATACTTATAAAGCAAGACTTGTAGCAAAAGGTTTCAATCATACTCAAGGGGTTGACTATAATGAAACTTTTCTCCAGTAGCAATGCTAAAGTCTATTAGGATATTGTTTATCATAGCCGCACATTATGACTATGAGATATGGCAAATGGATGTCAAAACCGCTTTTCTAAATGGGCATCTTGAGGAAGATGTCTATATGGTTCAACCCGAAGGTTTTGTCGATCCACAACATCCTAACAAAGTATGCAACTTAAAGAAATCAATCTATGGATTGAAACAAGCATCTAGAAGATGGAATCACCGTTTTGATGAAGTAGTTAAGAAATTTGGATTCATCAAAAATGGTGATGAAGCTTGTGTGCATAAGAAAGCTAGTGGGAGCATCATTACCTTCTTAGTATTGTATGTTGATGACATACTACTATTTGGGAATGACATTCCAACCATGGAGGGTGTAAAAGCATGGCTTGGAAGTTGTTTTTCAATCAAGGATCTTGGTGAAGCCGCCTATATTTTGGAAATAAGGATCTATAGGGACAGATCAAGGCGGTTCATAGATTTAAACCAAAGTGCATATATTGACAACATCTTGAAAAGGTTCAAGATGGAGAACTCTAAGAAAGTTTTGGTACCTATTCAAAGAGGAACGATACTGAGTGTGCCTCAATGTCCAAGCTCGAAGGAAGAGCAAGATAGAATGAATGGGATCCCATACGCATGGGCTATTGGATCCATCATGTATGCAATGGTATACACTAGACCGGATGTGTCATGCGCTTTAAGCATGATAAGTAGGTTCCAACATAATATAGGAAGTAGCCATTGGATGACAGTTAAGAGTATATTGAAATACCTTAGAAGGACTAAGGACATGTTTCTAATATACGGTTCAGGTGAGGAGGAACTCGTTGTAAAGGGTTATACGGATGCCAGTTTCCAAACCGATCGAGATGATTCTCGATCACAATCGGGATATGTTTTCGTTATGAATGGTGGGGCAATCTATTGGAAGAGCTCAAAACAAGATGTGGTAGCTTTTTCCACCACGGAGTCGGAATACATCGCCGCCTCATTGGCAGCTCAAAAAGCTACGTGGATTAGGAAATTCATTGCCGACCTAAGGGTGGTCCATACCATTCAGGACCCTCTAAAGATATTTTGTGATAACGAGGGTGCGATTGCTCAAATCAAGGAACCTCGTGCACATCAAAAGACGAGGCACATTGAGCGGAGGTTCAACTACATAAGGGATGAAGTTGAGATAGGAAAGATATGTATTCGAAAAGTTCACACCGATCAAAACATTGCGGATCCACTCACGAAGCTCCTTGAAAGGCCAAAGCATGAGGGTCATACTTGTGCCTTAGCACTTCGATATTCTAGTAATTGGATATGATCGAATTTTGTATTTGGATATCGGAACAATTGTTATTTTGACTCATTCATATGATTATGGTTTATGATTTTGACATTTTGAGTTATGTTCCATTTTAGCATGTTTAAATCCATGAATAAGTTAATTATTCTAAATGTCCGTAGTCGCTCATATTGTTGGAACAAATATGAAGGTAAGACTATTATGAACTTGGATTGGTGGATATTCATAAGGTATGAATATAGAGCAAGGGTTGCTGCCAAGGTTCATAGATATTTATGGGATATAAATATTGGACTGACCCGCTCTCAAATGTTACTACATGGAATCCTTGTGATTGATCATAAGTAAATTTGAGTAAATGCGAATATCATAGTATCCTCCGACCTGAGATACATATTAGGTCTTGGTATTCACAAAATATTATACTTTGACTTAGTTCTTCGCTGCTCTGAAACATGACAGTACATAAAGCTAAGATCAGGTCTAGTACAAGGTGATTGTGAGAGACGTATGTAGTCAATAGGGGATTTGTCCCTCTTATTCGTTGAGAGTAAGATGTCTAAGACCTGATAAGTTAAATCAATAGAGAATGATCACTCTGTGTCTCTGGATTTGACATGACATCTGTGGTAAAAGAATAAATGATAGATTCACATAAATCATTTCAAGTAAGGGACTTGAAGGGGATGATGTTATTGAATGGCACTTCGTCATGCGTATTAGGGGTAGTAAACCATAGTTAGGCGGTATTTGTTACTTGCATCAATCTTTTATGTATCTTGTGCAAGTGGGAGATTGTTGGACTCGGTATGCCCAAGACACATATTATAATTGATGTGGCTAGTTCGTCATGATCCAAGTCAGGTCATACCCAATAACAAGCTAGACAAACACCAATAATATTTGTTTATATATGATATGATCATAACAAATGAATATTAACACTTGAGTTATTTGGAAAGGGGTTTCTAAATAAAATATACTTGTGAAATAAATAAATCATTTTGATGATTTATACTTTGAGAGAGAGCATTCCATATTGTTAGTTATGATGGTTAAGTGACAATATGTTAAGCATGTTACCTATAATGTGTCATTGTGTATAACACAAAGCATTGTGTATGACACAATATAACTGTGTATGACACAATATATGTGTGTATAACACAAAGCATTGTGTATAACATAATGTAAGTATATTTGGAAACTTTAAAATAATAATAAGAAGAAAGGAAGGAGCCCCCCCCCCCCTCGCTTCTTGTCTTTAGTTTATTATTATTTAGAGATAGTGGGTACATGCAAGAGAGGGGATTGAGTGCCATGGGTGGTGCCTTTCATAACCTCCCATCTCTCTCTCACACACATAACACAACTCAAGTAACATAAAACTTTCTCTCCTCTCTTCCTCTCTATTGGATTCGACCAAAGGGCAAAAAGGAACAAGAAAGAGAAGATTTCAAATGCAAATCCTAACTAATCAAGGTGTATTGTCGGAGGCTTGGGGTACGCAAGCTTGAGGATCTTCCCATTGAAGTTCTTGCCTTCCTACCATCCTCTCCTGACCCAGATTTGATTCTCTTGAAAGGTATCCTAACATGCATGGACTTATAGTGACATACATGTGTTTGATAGTATGTATTTCGTATTTGGATCCGAGCTTGGGTTTTGCATGTGTAAAATCGGTTTTATACATATCAACTAACAAGATTTAAAACTAATTTCCGCTGCGTTTTTCATAAAATTGGAATTTTATGACTTTGATAATCTTGTTAAAACCCAACAAGTGCAAACCATTGTTTTCCCAACAGGATGAAATGTGAACTAAGAGAAACATAAAAAGTAGGTTGACTTGGCACGCGAGAATAGATAGTTATTTATTGGTACAGATTTTTCTACATTTGTAATTATTTTTATATATTCTAAGAAAAACCTAAACAAGTCTAAGCTCGGATTGAGTTTGTGTCTAATGCCTTAAACGTGCTAAAGCTCACTCGAGCTCGATTATGCAGAGCGAAATTAATACATAACAGTTAAAAAGAGTTAGAACTTAAAGTATACCAGGCTCAGTTCGCATAAGCGATATTCTCATACAAGGTTTGAGTAGGAGCATGCTTTATTTGAGGCTCAGGGATTGACTTGTTTCGAGTTTTTTATTATCCGATCTCAATTAGATTGCGAGCGGATCAGCTCGTTTTTCACCCATAGAACAGAAAATTGAATTAAATGATAAAATCAATCCAAAATATTCGATATACACTAATAGCCGACAGAGTTTTGTTTCTTTTTAAACTAAAAGTTACGATTTGATTTTGACTACACCTCTTTTTGAGAAACCAACACACCAAAATGGAATTGAACCATGCAAAGTTAACAACCAAACTTTTTATTTGACCTATATCTCAAATTCATTATTTTGGCCTAAATGCGTGTTGAGTGCAAAATTATTAATAAGTTCTTAACTATAAAAAAAATATTAAGATGAAAAGCTTTGAGCCCCGTATTTATTAAGAAATAATTACATATATACCCCTATACATGTCTTAGAAACAAAACTAAAAAAAATATCATATATGTAATAACCATTTTAAAAGAGCATGGTAGACTTGACCCTTTGGATCAATGACATGAGATGATTGCTAAGGCTAGAGATCTTAAAGTCTTAGGTTTGAAATGTGACTCTGTTTTTAATATGAGTGTTACAAGGACTGAAATTGTAATATTTGATAGTTGTATAAGTCTAATTACTACTTTGTAATACTTAGAATTGTAAGGACTGAATTGTAAAGTGTCAGTTAGGTCATTAGGGATATGTATGAATAACCGATTATCGATGAATAAAGGAATTTGCTTGATGTTGGTTGAATCTCTTCTCTCTGTTTTCTGTTTCCACCGTATCAAGTGGTATCGGAGCTTCTAATCCTTCGAAGATCTTGATCGTAACACTAATTGGTCCAATTCCGATCACAATTCACTCAATTCCGATCATAATTCACTCAATTAATTCTAATTAATCCATTCATTTAATTCGAATTCACTGAAACTGATATTCGTTCGATCAATTTCGTGCTTGAAACCCTAAATTCTTGTTCAATTTCAATTCTATTCTCTCAATTGATCATCATTCGATCAATTCAGCAAGCTTATAACAATGGCGACTCGGAATCAATCATTGGAGCAGCGTTTGGCTGATTATGATGCAGTATTGAACAAATTGGAAGCTGCCACAAGTTCTAATATAACCGAATTATAATATGTGAAAATTCAATTTAGTCAATTGATTCAGACTTCGAACCAACTGAGTCAAACTTTAACCAAATTGGAGCTAAAATTGGATTCTTAGATTGAAATCCTCATGAAAAGTATTCAATCTTTGAAAGATTCCAATCCTAATGCCTATCGAGAGGGCCCTAGTACTAATTACATTCACAATCTGGATATAGAAGATCAAAGATTCCATTACCAAGGCTATGGAAGCTTTAACAGATAATCCAAGATGGGTTTTCCAAAATTCAATGGCACCAATGTCGAGGGATGGTTGTGTAGGGCGGAACACTTCTTTTCCATTGATGGTACCCAAAAAAACTCTAAGGTTTGATAGGCTGTCATTCATCTCGAAGATATGGCACTTCTTTGGCATCAGGCCTTTGTCAGGTCACATGGTGGTTCTATTGAAGGTATGCCGTGGTTTGAACATAGATGATAAATTCCATAAAGACTTGCATTAATCAAGGGAAAAGCTGTTATGAGTGCTTTAGCATCAATAGTCCAAACCAGTGAATACATGATCTTTGTCAAGAATTTGAGCTAGCCCTACCAAGAGTTACCATTTGTGAAGAATATGCTATTAGTTTATTCCTCAAGGCCCTAAAACCCAAAATTTCAAGCCCTCTTAAATTGCTAAAAATTCTTAATCTGCTGAAGCAAACGTGTTGGCAAGACAACAAGAAGATAATCTCAAGCTTTTACCATCTAACACCTACAAACACCCTTATAAAACCCCCTACAAACATGTGGAAACCTATACTAAACCAGTTTATAATCCTACACCATTATCAGCCACCATTCTTCTTTTACATCCCTCCCTAACATTTAAACCAAGAAATTCTTTCAAAAAAACCCATACTATCAAAGAAATGGCAAATAAACAGGCTAGAGGGAATGCTTTGGTTGCAATGAAAAAATATTCTTCCTTAAACAAGTGTAAAAATAAACAGTTGTTTTCAATAGAGGTGTAGGAAGAAGAGAGTAAAGAAGAAATCACTGACCCTATTTCTCGTGATATGTTAGACCCTTAGATTCCTCTCAATGCTATAATGGGAGTTACATCTTGTTAGTGCATGGTTTTGCGTCTCGGTCTTTGTATAAAGTATTATTATATTAGAATTAATGTATTGGGGCATTTTGGTAATTTGTATATCACAATGTGACTCATTCGCTAACTTGTAGGGCACATTCGTTATATCCTATAATGAATGTGACCATTCGCTAATTTAATATCTCATTCGTTAGTCACTTATAACAAGTGGGATGACGAATGAGTCCTTTCGTTTAGTTTAACGTATGAATGTAACGAATAAGTGTTCGTTCGTTAGGCCTACCTAACGAACGAACACCATCATCTATAAATACCCCTCTCCCACTGTAATTTATTAGTCTAAATTAACGAAGTATATTTTGAGAAATTGCACTATTACTCTGCAAAATTCTCTTCAGACCTAATAACTTCTATAAAAGTATTAATCATCGAATCAATACAACATATCTAAGAACTAGATCCATAAACGTATTATGAACATGATCAATGATCTCTCATGCTCTTTCAAGTGGTATCAGAGTGAGATGTTCTATTTATGTGATGATTCGCAGGATAATCGTATGGAATCTCGATTCAATTCATTGATCTAGTGTTCAATTGATTGATTAATTGTATTCGGACGATAACATAACAGTAATTAAACGATTAAACCGGTGTTTTTAGTTAATAGACTGTGTAATGGATCACATATTGATTAAAGAACATCTGTTGATTAGGTTTGATATGGTTAATTTTGTATACAGACTGTTAATTGTTTGAATTGTTGATTGAGATCAATGGCTGAAAAGTTTTGGAGTTTGGATTGAGGTCTGAATTGCTTGATTGAGGGTTGAATTAAGGTTTGGATGTGATTGAGTGTATTCGAATTTATTTTATGATTTTAGTGGTCTAAGTTTGGTGTGATTTGGTTTGAATTTGAGTGTGAATCGAGATCTGGAATTGAGTTTGAAGTTTTGAAGGTTTATTCGTTATGATGATAGCTCTTTCGTTAAATCTGTAATAGCTTATTCGTTAAGTGGTTATAACCACCTTGAAAGTTGATATCCACAAATTAACCTCCTATTCGTTAAACTTCTATTCGCTATGAACTCATTCGTTAATCCTATATCATTCGTATCCTCATTCATGTTCTGATCCTCATTCGTTAATCTGACCACTTTCATTCATTTCCTCATTCGTTTTCCAATTGTTCTACAATCACATTCGTTTCAACAGTTTCTCACTTTCATCATTCGTTCGCTACCTAAAGTATTCATTTGCTTACTCTCATTCGTGTCTACGGTTTTTCACATTGGTTGGTCCATTCATTAACAGTTTTGATCTCATTCGTGTCTCTTTCTTATTGGTTCTTGGTCCACATTCATTATTCATCTATCATTAATTGGCAGATTTGATCCTTAAACTTCTAAAATATATCAAGTCTTTTAGTAAACTGTTAAAATGGCAAATTACCATGCTATTACTTCATAGAACGCTATGATGCAACATATGATGACTCTTTATAATTAGATCGGGTCGCATAATAAATGTAGAAGATTGTTGAGGCTAAGTGACTTTGCTAGGTGGGACCAAGGTTTTGAGCACACTTGGGTTCACTTCATCCTGAATGTGTTCGTAATCTGGATCATGTGTATTTACCTCCACAAGTGGGCAGTGAAACTACTGGTTATACTGATAAGTAGTTCCATTTATATAATGCTAAGGATAAAAAGGACCTTGATAATGAGACAAAGGCATATTCAACACTCACGATGGCATTGCCCGAAAACATTTTTCACCAATTCAGCCATATCAAACCATGTGCTACATTATTTTCCCTGATTAAAGCAAGAAGTTTGGGTAATACAGTTGAAAGTAAGAACACAATGGTTAAGTTTCAGTTTCGAAATTCACTTTGCTGAAAAAATGAAACGGTTGAAGAGATGATCAATAGATTTTGTCATTTAATAGCTGGGATGTCTACTGTGAAAATGGAACCAAGCAAAGTAGACAAGATCGATACAATTAAGAATGCTTTACCGTCAACATATTCCACTTTCTTGTTGGTGCTTAAAGAAAATGGTAATTTCAAGAATGAAAATCTAACCGCCGAAGATTTCATTAATAAGTTAGAAGAAAGGGAATATAAGATGAAGTGTCAAAAATCATTAAAAGATAATCACGATCCTTCATTGTACGGTGGATAACTTCCCACAAGTGGCAATTCTGTGTTGATTATCGCCTTCTATTCTCAAAAAGATTCTTAAAATCAACAAGGTGGTAATCCAAGTCCTAATGTATGCTTCATGGCATCTGGGTCAGGAAGTATATCAATAGTTGGTGCAAGTTCTTCAAGTTCATTACCGAATGTTAACATGAAGGAAGCTGAACAACAGTTCGCATTTATGTGTGCCTTTATGACTTCATACGACCAATTGGTGGATAGTAAACTTGCTACAAGTGAACTGATCGATGAGGACTATGATCAGATTGACCCTGGTCACTTAGAATTAATGCACTTAAAGTGGAATATGGCCATGATTGTTTGAAATGTCAAGAGATTCATGCAGAGAATGGGAAAGGATCTTAAAACTTTGAATAAGAGGGTTGGTTTTGATAACTTGAAAGTAAAGTGTTATATTTGTCAAGAGTTTGGACACTTTGCAAAGAAATGTGATAAGCCTAAAAAGGAGTATGATGGTCCCTGAACTCAGGATATAAATTTTGGCAACAACTCAAATGCTTCAGACAAGAAGGTTAATCCATCTGAGTGGGGGGGGGGGGAATCTGGGAATTCACAAGCGTTGGTTGTTAATGATGGGATCAATTGGTCGCAAACACTTCTCGGCAACCAAGGTAACTTGGCAGTGCTCGAGACAATTGACCATTATCAAGATGCAAGTGCCAATAATATAAGAGATGGTAGTGAATCGTCAGAATCAGAAACTGAGTCTGATGATACAAGCATTGGTTAAGCTGAAAACTTCGTGTGCATGGCGGAGATTGAAGAGGTTTGTACTAACTCTTCTTTAAAAGTATCTGTAAATGAATGCAAAGAAACTGTAATTTCTGTTTTGAAAATAGAGTGTGATCAATGTGGTTAATTCAAGTGTAAACTTGAAATTCTCTTCACCATAATGATCAACTGGTGAATGAACTCACAGTGGTTCGTGAGTGCCACAGACAAGCAACTAAATCATTAGAAAAATTAACTTCAAAGATTAAAACCTTGTCTGAAGGAAACCATGATTTAAAAGCAGAAGTCGGATGTAAGTAATCATTGAACAAAATTTTCAAGAAATTCTGAAACTTCGAACCTGCATTACCAAATTGGAGAATTAAATCTTTGAACTCAAAAACAAAATCAATAAATTTCGAGATTCTTCATTTCTTCTCAATGAAATCATCAAAAGATTGGTAAGTTTGATTGGGCTTTGTTGAAATACCTCCACCTTTTAACAATGATTATTCTTGCATTCCCGAGATAGTTTAGTGTAAAAGTGCTGAATCTGATTTATTATCAGAGATTTAGTCTACCATCTCTAGAAATCAAGAAAAAGAGGAGGTGAAAGTAAAGCGTGTTGATTCTGTCAATGAGAAACTAATTCAATCAACTTCTTATATTAAAAATAATTGTGCGTTTACTGAGAATGAAATTGACGGGTCAATTAAGAAACTTGATGAACCACAAGTGATTTTCAAAAATGAGAATGTTATATGCGGAGAATCACATCCTTTGTGAACCACATGATTTTCAAAAAGCGGTTTACGGTTCACAGAGTTTAAAGAGTTCTAAAATTGATACCAAATTTCAAACTAGTGTAAAAGTGATAGAAAAACCAAATGGTTCAGATGAGAATCTAATGCGATTCATTAATTCTTCTAAGAATGATAATTTTACTCAAGATCGGGTTCACAAACTCAAGGGGATAAATAAAGTATTCTCTGAAAAAGAAATTCTGTTAAGTTTGATTAAACCTAAACTAGTTGAGAGTATGTTTAATGATGACACATCGAAAGTAACTGAACATGAGGATGCTTTTAAGAAATAAAAAATGATTAAATCCCAAGAGAAACAAAATTCAAATGCGTTTAAACCAATAAAGTTTGTTAAATCTTCAGGATTGGAAAGTGTTGCAAATACTACTCTTGAATTTTTACAAAAGCAAAAGGGTAAACAAGAATACTGTTTCAAGTTCATTTCCTCATGTAGCACCGAAGGTTGTGTCTGTTCAATCTAAAACTTAACAAGTGCCTTATGTCGCACCACAACCATTTGTGGACACTCGTTTGTGTCTTATTTGTAGGGAACATGGGCACATTGCTAAAAAAATGTGGAGCTAAGGTAACAATTGCTAAAAATGTAACCAAGGACTCTGTTCCTCAGGAAAACATTAACATGAAAAGACAACAATTTTTGAAAATGCAAGTTGATGAATCACATATAATTTTTGCTAACTTAAATCCTCGAAGAGTTATTCGAGTTGATGATCGTAATGTATTTCACAAACCAATTGATTTAGTTCCACCGATTTGTGAAAAACGAATTTGGGTGAGATCAAGGATCGGTATCTAAAGTGAAAGTCGAAGAAACCCGTGACTTACAAGTTCCAAAATCACACTTGAAACCGATTCTTAATTTTTCTCCTAAGGAATCAAAAGGAGAGCCTAAGACTGAGGCTTGGGCTGCCTTTTTGAAATAATCGTTTAATCTTTGTGAAGAGTTCATCCAAAACAATATCGGGAGATAAGTGGATATTAGACAGTGGATGTTCTCGGAACATTATTGGCAATCTCTATCTCCTAACTAATGTGAAAGATATTCAAGGGGGATATGGAGTGCTTGTTGGTAATCAAGGGGTTATGATTACAAAAGAGGGAGAAGTCTCAAATGGTAATATTACCTTTGAGAAGGTTAATTATTGTGAAAAAGTGGATCACAATCTGCTGAGTGTTTCAATAATATGTGATAAGAAATACACCACTTTGTTCACTGATAAGGAATGTGTAATTCTTCAACCTGGATTCACAATTCTTGAAGATATGGTTGTTATGCGATCACCACAATCAAATGATATGTATGTTTTAGATATGGGTGTTAAAGTATCTACCACTCCTTCTGAAACGTGTTTTGTCTCAAAAGCTACTGAGAAAGATACGATTCTATGGCACAGGCATATGGGACACATCCACATTCGTAAAATGAATCAACTTATGGCGAATAATCAAGTGGATGGGGTATCTCTAAAGAACTTTAAGTTGAATGATCATTGTGTGGCCTATAAGAAAGGGAAACAAAAAAAGAAATCTCACCCGATTAAACATATCATTTCAATTGATACTCCTCTTGAACAAATTCAGATGGATTTATTCGGTTCAGTGAATTGTATGAGTATTGCCGGTGATTTATATTGCTTGGTAGTTACTGAGGATTATCGAAGGTATTCGTGGGTCTTATTTATGAGCACCAAAGATCAAACACCGGTTCTGATTCAGAATTTAAACACTAAGTTCGAATCACTTAATAAACATAAAGTGATACAGATCCGAAGTGAAAAGGGCATGGAGTTCAAGAATAATGTATTAGATTTCATTTGTATTTAACGAGGAATAAATCAGGAATATATTTCTCCGTATGTGCCTCAACAAAACGGTATGCCGAACCTCAATTATCTTGAACCTTTCGAGAGCCCATGCACTATATTGAAACGAGATGCTGGGAAGTTTGAAGAGAAAGAATTTGAGGGTTACTTTCTTGGGTATGCCTCACCCAAGAAACGTGTGTTTAATATCTCTTCAGGTTGTGTGGAGGAAAGCTATCATGTGGACTATCAAAGTTATTCCACACCTCATATCGGCAAAGGGACTGATTGGATGTTCGATTACGAATCGTAACTTATTTCATTCATTCCAACGATTGAGGTACAAATCGAAGACATGGTACGTGCTTTTTTGGAAGATCAACTATTTTCCATACCATGATCTTCTAGTTATGAAGAAACCGTGGTACCAATTCAACCGGAAACGTTAGATATGTTTCATAAACTTCTGATGATGCTGAGTTTGTTGACTCTTCATCTATTCCATTGGATGGTTCTCAGGAGGTTCATGAAATTATTCAAGTTGAGGATTCATCACAAATAGTCTCTTTAGACACAAATGAAGAAAATGTTACCAATTTGGGTATAATGTATTGGTTCCAGCGAATCCGTCTCTTAGGATTCACACGTATCATCTGAAGGACAACATTATTGGTAACCTAAGTGATGGAGTGAAGACGCGAAGTTAGGTCGCTAACGTATGTGAAGATAACTTAAGTGATGTTAAAGTATGTGGCGATACAGTGTTGTGTGCTTATATGGACATGCATGCAACTGGTATCCTAAATATCACCAAATACACTTGCTTTCTATCTTACATAGAACCTACCAGTGTTTCTATGGCACTGAAGGAACCATCATGGGTTGAAGCAATGCAGGAGGAACTGCAATAGTTTGTAAGACTGAGTGTGTGGGATCTTATTGATAAACCTGCTAGGGTGACGAAATCGATTCCAACCAAATGTGTTTATAAATGCAAGAAATACGATCGTGGGGTGATAGTGAAAAACAAAGCACGATTGGTCGTATTGGGTTATAATCAACAGGAAGGCTTAGATTATACCCGAAGTGTATGCTCCAGTTACACGACTAGAAGCTATACGAATCTTTCTTTCCTATGCAGCTTTCAAGAACTTTAAGGTGTATCAAATGGATGTGAAAAGTGCGGTTTTGAACAGCAAGATTCAAGAGGAGGTGTATGCGAAGCAGCCTCCTGGTTTACACCAGGCTCTCGCCTGGTACAGCACACTTGCTGACTATCTTGATAGCGGTTTCAAACGGAGGACTATGGATTGTACGTTATTGTACAAAACTCTTGGTGATGATTTGCTACTCGTCCAAATCTGCGTTGACGATATCATTTTCGGCTCAAAAAACGACAAGCTGTATAAGGAGTTGAAGAGAACGATGCAGACGAAATTTGAGATGAGTTCAACGGGGGAGATGAATTTCTTCTTGGGGTTGCATGTTCACCAATCTAATTCGGGAATTTTTATTCATCAGACCAAATACGTGAACGATGTCTTGAGCTGATTCAAGATATCTACCGAAAAAGTCCCCTCGACACCTCTTCCCGTGGGTCACGATTTATCACCGATGAATTGGAGGATACTGTTTATCCAACCCTATATCAAGCGGTGATCGGATCTCTTATGTTTTTAATAATGTCTAGTCCTGACATTTTGTTTTCTGTTTGCTTGTGTGCCATGTATCAGTCGAGTCCCCGAGTGATTCATATGACGGCTGTGAAGCGTATCATGCATTATCTAAGGGTTATGGTATCCCAAGGATGATAGTTCTGATCTTACTGCTTACACCAACTCAAACTACGGAGGATGCAAGATCAATTTTAAGTCAACTACCGAAAAATGTCAATTCTTAAGAAACCGGCTTGTTCTTGTCAGTGTAAGAAGCAGACAACGATCTCCACTTCAACCAAAAAAGCCGAATATGTGGCAACCTCGAGTTGGTGTTCACAGGTTTTGTGTATCTAGCAGCACTTGCAGGATTACGGTTTGAAGTTTCTTACTACTCCAGTATTTATTGATAATTCTGCTGCAAATAGTATAACTAAGAATCCCGTTCAACATTCGAAAACTAAACACATTGAGATAAGTTATCATTTCATCCGTGATTGTTTTGAAAAGAAATCAATAAGTATTGATAAGATACACATGGATTTTCAGAAATCTGACCTTTTTACCAAAGCCTTTGATAAAATGCGTTTTTAATATTTGCTTGGTATAAATGGTTTAAAAACGTTAAAGAAATTTAAACGGTTGGTTAATCAATTTTGTTTTTGTACAGATTTTTGTTTTATTTTTATTTCTTTATATTTTTTTAAGGGAGAAAATCTAGAAAATTCCAAAAATATTGTGTTAAAGAGAAAAACATACATGTGATATTCATTGCATGAGTCTGCTGTATTTTCTTTTTATTATATTTGTATGAGTCACAGTTAATCAATTTCTATGTTAAAGAGAAAAACATACATGTGATATTCATTGTATAAGAGATAGAAAAATTGTGTCTGATAGGTGGGGTCCACATATGATTCGTGCTTAATTAAACACTAAAATATGTATCGTAAAGCTATCGAAAAGTCTGTGTAAAGTTTAAGAAAACAATTATATCTGCAATCATCGTTAAATTATGTGCATAATAGGTTGAAATTGAAGTGTAGCTTAGGACGTTAGAAGTCAATATGATTCCCTGCTCAAACTCACAAAAACATGTGCTGCTTTATTGTTTTTACTTTGTTGCATTTCCATTTTGTTATATTTCATTTTTACACTTTGGTTGAAAATTAAAATACAAAAATATTTTATGTGCGCTTTGATTTAAATTTCAAAAAATTCAAAAAGATTTTTCATTCTTCTTTATTTTTTTATCATCGAGCGTGCGAATTATTCAAGATCAAAAAAAAAGTTTTTCCCACATTTTAAGTTAATTCGTGTTAAAGTAAACAATTTTGAAAGTGTTTCCACATATTAAGTTTTATGGGTCAACGTTTGGCTGTTAAGGTAAAAATTTAAGGTATTTTTTTTATCAAAACTAGGGTTTGGATGATTATTTAATTACCTTTGAATGGTAAAAGGCTCATTCGCTAAGGTGAAATGGCCATTCGTTGTTACAGTTTAACAAATGTGGTGTCATTCGTTCAAAAGTATGACAAATTTACTCATTCGTTATGGACACCTATTCGCTTCCGCTATATCATAAGGAATGTACACTCATTCGTTCACATGTACAAAGTGTGATAAGATTTATGTTATTCATTAAAAGGTAATGAATGACTTGGTCATTCATTCAAAATTAACGAATGAACATGGTTATTCGTTTAAAGTTTAATGAATGAAAGCATTTCATTAAATATTTAAGTAATGATGATTTGCATTAACGAATGACGGCTTCATTCTTCATTTCAAATTCATGAATGACGTCGGGATTCGTGACATTATTGGTTTTGTTTATAAACCCTAGGAGATAAATGAACAGCTCATTCATCTTCCTACTATTAAACTCTACCAAAATTTACTAAAATCATCAAACATTCGTTATCCTTTCGCTAACTGGTCGATTATTGAGCTACATGTATGGACGACTTCGTTGATATCAATATCGATGTATTTGGACCTGTTTTAATTGATGATTATAATAATACCCAGATGAAAAAACTTACAAATAAAACTAATTAACTGGGTTTAAAACTCAAATTGAGTGTAGTTGATATTGCTCAAACGAATTATCGATGATAATCAGAATATCAATTAGACAATTCGTTTGATAATAGGTGTTTTAGATTGTTAAAACAATCGATTTTGACTTATTAAGTTCATAATTCAATTTTGACATGGACTTTGATAGTCAACAATCGTTTAAGGTATCATTCATTAAGAATAATGAATGTTTTTTCATTCGTTAGTAGGATTTTATTGCATAAGATTATTCGTTGGCTTCTATAACGAATGTACATAAAGTATTAACAAATGACTATACTATTCGTTAAGGTATTAACGAATGATCTCCTATTCGTTAAGGTGTTAACGAATATTCTCCTATTCATTAAAGAATTAACGAATGAACTTATATTCGTTAAGAAAAAGATAACAAATGAAGTGGCTATTTGTTAATTATAAGTGTAAATTTGAATATTGTTATTAATGTATTTTTTTTTAACAAGATGGATGAGAATATGCAAGATATCGTTCCCGAGCCTCTTCCCAAACAACAACCTGAACCTGTTGTTCAAGCTGTAGAACCCGCAACTGAACCTGAACCCAAAGCTGAGTAACCAGTGCTTGTTTAGGATAAAAGGCATAATATCTGTGCTTTTCTCGAAGATGAGTTCTTCGGTACTGCTATGTTCGGAGGTATCATCAGCTTTCTCAAGCGATCAAGGATATATTTTGCTTTATCTACAGACACTTATATTCACCATAGCATTATTCGAGTTTTTGGGATACAACGGAGTATGCTGCCGGAGAGGATTATATAGAGGCTGTTATTCAGGATAAATCGGTTGTGATTGATGTACCGGTGATTCGAGATGTACTGGGGTTTAAGGATACCATGGATGTTAAGTGTGAATTTGATCAGTCATTGATCAGGGGTTTGTTTGGGAGGATAAGGTATAAGGGGGATTTGGAGAAATCTATGTATAACAAGGCAATGTGATCAGTACAAGTATCTTTTACATGTACTGATTCATTGCCTTGGAGGTCGTAAGGGTGGATGTGATGAATGTAGAGTCATGCTGTAGTCTGCACTCGTTGCTCTTGTGCTAAACAAGCCTTTCAAATTTTCTGAGATGATCTTCTACCATCTCAAGGAGAATTGTACAACTAGATGGCATAAGTTCCTTATGTACCCAAGATTCTTTCACCTGATTATTAACCATCTACAGCCGAACTTGATTAAAGATCCAGTGAGTCGGGCTGATCTTATGGTCCTCGAGCACATGAACAGAGATACCATGAGGAGGATAAGAACTTACAGGGGCCAGACTTCACAAACTCGACCACGTTACAAATGATTGATTGGTCACCTTGTTTATATTGATTATATTGCTCCACCTAATGATCGTTGGACTCACGATGATTCAGATTTAGAGCGTGAAGGTGTTGATGGTGGTGTTGGTGGTAATGATGGTGGTGATGGTGGTGAAGGTGGTTTTGGTGGTTCTGATGCTCGTAAGCGTAAGGGCAAGGCTTCTATGGTCGAATAGCTTAAAGAGAAGAAGGTGAGACGAGGTACTGGTATTGAGATACAGGATCGACCTTCGATTCCTGCTAATGTATCGCCTCCATCTGCTTCAGTATCTATTGCTCAAACAGTGATGACTACTACACCTATTTCACCAACCATTACGTTGGTGACTACAACATCTTTAGATTTAAGGTTTTCATCGATACCTCAGACAGTTCTATCTGCTAAGCCGAGTCCACAAACACAGATGATGGCTCCAATTAATCCATCGGTTACATTGAAGAGGCATGAGCATTCATTCATGTCATTCAATCATCCTTAGGGCACGATGCAACCTATCCTTTCCTATTTTTATCATATGAATCCTCAAGGTCAGATGTTCCAACTACTCAATTTGATTCATCTTCAATAGAATCAAATGACTGTGAACGATGCTTTTCATGAACAAATGAGGATTGAGCAATGGATTATGTTTCGACATGTTAAGTTGA
Source organism: Bidens hawaiensis (assembly GCF_021521415.1). Lineage (NCBI taxonomy): Eukaryota > Viridiplantae > Streptophyta > Magnoliopsida > Asterales > Asteraceae > Bidens > Bidens hawaiensis. The sequence continues at coordinate 60,880 of NW_027493928.1, forward strand.
TTCAGTGAGAAAACATGGAACTCAAAGCTCTTGTTGCTGCTCAGGGGAGATGACAGATAAGAAGGATCAGATCATTCTCCAGTTGACATGCAAAGAAAATGAGTTGAAGAAAGTAAAGGGAGATGATCACGACAAAGATCCTGATGTTGGACTTGGTCTGCCCAAGACACATATTATAATTGATGTGGCTAGTACGTTATGATCCAAGTCGGGTCATACCCAATAACAAGCTAGACAAACAACAATAATATTTATTTATGTATGATATAATCATAGTAAATAAATAATAACACTTATGTTATTTGGAAAAGGATTTCTAAATACATTGTACTTGTGAAATAAATAAATCATATGGATGACTTATATTTTGAGAGAGACCATTCCACAATGTTGTTTAAGATGGTTAAATAACAATGTGTAAGACTTGTTCATTTGCATGTATAGAACACTTATGTTATGTAACTTTTATTTTAAACATTTGAAAAATTTTTATAACATAAAACTTTTTTGAATTTTGAATTAGGAGAAAGGGTGGCTAGCTCCCCCCCCTCCCCCACCCCACCCTTTTGGTTCCCACTTCCTTTTGTTTTAATACTTAGTGACATGCAAGGGTGATGATTGCGCATCTTGGGTGGTGCCTTTTATGATCTCCCAACTCTCTCTCTCTCTCTCACACATAACACTTTTTTCACATGACACTAAGCATTTTCCCTTCTCCCTTTTCTCTCTACAATTCGGCCATAACGGAAGGAACAAAGAGGAGGAAATTTTGAAGGGGAAATCCTAGCTATAAGAGGTGTTTGTTGGAAGCTTGGGGTATACAAGCTTGAGGAGCTTCTCTATTGAAGTTATTGCCTTTCAGTCATCACCTTCTTCACCTCTTCTTGGTTTACTTGAAAGGTAGCACACATGCATGTTTTGTGGTTGCATGTGTTTGTAAGTTTGTAATTCTTATTTGGATCCGGGCTTTGGGTTTTGCATGTATAAAATCAGTTTTTACACATCAAATTAACAATATTTAGAACTTATTTCCGTTGCGTTTTTTTTCATAAAAATGTTATTTTATGACTTTGATAATCTTGTTAAAACCCAACAATGGCATCAAGAGCCGCTTATACGAATGCATTCTTCATTAGACACAAAAATTTTCGGTTTTTATGGGTGGGGTTCACCATTTCACCAAAAATTTTAGGGTTTTTGGTTTCCTATTGGTTTTTCAAGATTATACATTACATGCATGTGGTAATCTTGAAAAATTAAGTCATTTGGTTGATTGATTGTTTTGTTTGGACAAAACCCGAAACTTTCGGTTTACCTAGGCTTTAGCCTAAAGTTATAGGGGAAAAAGGGGAACCATTTTGGTCTTGTGATTATTGCATATATGGATGTGTAATGTATGTTCATAACCAAGCCATGGCCTTGTATTTGGTTGAATGTTTGTGTTGTGGTCGTTTGTTCATTCATGGGGTTATTTGTTCTTTCTTATGGTTGTTTGTTCATTCAATATGGTTGTAATAATTTTATTTGGGTTTTGTAATCTATTTATTTATTTCATCTGGTTTGTAATAATAAGTAGATTAGATGCATTTCTTTTACTATAGAAAATTGTATTAGGATATAATTTTGTAAAAGAAGATGCAAGGAAGGAAGCCCAAATAAAGTGAAGGAGACCACAGCATGGAATGAACACTTGGAGCATTTGGATGTGGGATCAAGTGGGAGTTCATCAACACAAGCCTATGTCCTTTTGGGTCCCTTAGTAGAGACTTTTTGGCACACTTGTTTTGGTCAACAAGTGTAATCAATATTAGGTGGCTATGGTTATGAATTTGTGGTTCTTTGTTTTATGCTTGTTTGGTTGACTTGCATTTTGTTTAGCATATTGCCAAATTGATTTTTAACAACTTAAAAGCAACAACTTGCATAAAATTGGTTCCTTAAAAATCGTCAGGTAATAAAATTGGTTTTATTAAAGGCTAATGATTTCACTATAAAATGGGTTTTATTAATAGGAACTTTGAAAATGGGTTTTTCAACTAAGTACCTTACATTTGAATGCATGCAAATGCAAGGTACATAAATTGTTTTCCAATCTAGAATTTAGAAAACGAAAATCCCTTTTATAAAATAAGTCAAAACACCATCCTTTTATACAACACTCAAATCACTTGGGAACTCGATGTGGGATAAAGGTCACCTAACCACATTGGAGGAAACTTGTGAGTTTGAGGCGGGTTTACCATATTTGTGGGATAAAGGTCACCTAACCACTTGTATGTGTAAACTCACATGTGCGTGTAAGTATGACGACATAAATTGGAAACCATGTGAATAGGATCACTGAAGCATGGGGTACAATGGTGTTAATGGGATTAACATGCCAACTAAACATAAGATGTTTAACCAATCCTATAAAACTAGAAGTTGCAAAGGGTCGCAATCGTCAAATGTTGACTACCTTGTTTATTTAAATAGTAGGATAAAGGTCACCTAACTACTATTTTGAATGTGACGCTGGGTTCTAGATTTTAATCATTAACTATCTAGGAGACATAAAGGGCATTAACGATTAAAATTGATTAGTGATATCAAAAATACTAAAATTGAGCTTTGTTAAATTTGTAGATGGCCGCAATCAACAATCCACCTAACACGATTACCCTACCCATTCATAACCTATCACTAAGAGCTAGACTTGATAAGAATCGTCTCAACTATAACAACTTTATGGATTGGTATCGAAACTTGAGAATCGTTCTCAAGCAAGAAAAGAAATACTATGTAATAGAAGATCCTATTCCCGATGAACCTAACATTGACGATGCTCAAGCCTATAATAATTGGGTTAAGTACAACGAGGATTCGGTGCAAGTTTCTTGCCTCATGTTGGGAACTATGATTCCCGAGATTCAAAAGGATTTTAAAAACCATGGGGCATACGACATGATCACCCAACTTAAGGAAATGTTCCTTACACAAGCTAGGGTGGAATGCTTCGAAACGGTTCGAGAGCTTCATGCATGTCGTATGGAAGAAACACAATCGGTTTCCTCTTATGTGCTTAAAATGAAAAGCCACATTGATCATCTTGAATGGCTAAATTGTCCCGTCTCAAAAGAGCTAGCCACGAATTTGATCTTAAATGGCCTAACCAAGATATTTGAAACCTTTGTAAAGAATTACAACATGAATGGATGGGACAAGAGCATTGGTGAGCTTCACGCAATGCTCAAGACGGCCAAGACAGGAATGGGTAAAGAGGTTTTACCCGTTCTCACGGTCAATGAAGGCGAAAATAGGAAGAGGCATCACCCGGAACCCAAAGCAAAGGTTGCCAAAGGTAAGGGACAAGTCAAGAGAAGTTCAAGGGGAAGGCTAAAGCGGAACCACCCAAACCGAAAGAAAAGAAGCCAAAGGTTTGCGCGGAGGATCCGTGCCACACCCCAACCTAAGGCGGAAATGTCGGGGCATGATCCGATTGCTCACAGCTCGAAGATAGTATCATATATAAAATGTGACAATATCTAATTAATTATTTTATTCAAATAATACATACATTATCCAATTATAACAAACAATTTACAAATATGAATATAAGCTCAAATAATGTTTATCTTGATTATATCCTAAGGTCTTGTCTACGTGTCCAAACTTCAATCTTCAATACAAGCAACCTGCATATGCGTATAAAATGGATTTTGTGAACATAAAGTTGAGTGAGAATATCACCAGTTTTGACACAACAATATAAATAAGCATAACGTGATAAGTGTGGTAAATATAATCAAACCATAAACAATTATGTAGACCGTTGCCGAGCGAATCGCGCGTTGGTCACTAGCAGGAACACCCACCATACGAATGAATGAATAGTAATCCTAATATACGAATGGGTGAATAGTAACACAAGTAAGCAAGTAGCACGTATGTTTGATTAAGTCACTCACAATTACACGTATGCATTTGTTTGAATATATATATATATATATATAGTATGAAATACAGATAGGTACGCATATGTCCCTAAAACGTTTAGAAAAATTGGTAAAATAGGGGAATGATAAAACTCACCTTAGATTAACGACAAATGATTATAAATACGAATAAGCTAGCTAACGAATAAATGAGTCATCCATTACATGTCATACGATATAAACAATTCAGAATCTAAGAATTTAGGGTATGATAATATAAATAAAAAAGAACTTGTTGCCGCTGGAACCAATCTAAACAGACGTTTAGAATTCAAGTTATGTTTGTTTTAAGATTTAAGCGAGCTGGTACTGACTAGAATCCAAACAACGAGTCGGAAGTCAAGTTTTGGTCAGTAGCCTTAAAATTTCATTCCGAGAAGAAAAGTCTTCTAGGCCGAACGTTGAATCTGACCAGAAGTATAAGAAAACGTTAAGTCAAACTAGTTGACTATTTTATCCTTTAACGAGTGTTAAACGATTTGACCAGTCAACACCCTTCAACCACCAAAATTGATTGAAGGTTTATGACTAGGGAATGCATATGATTGATTCTTATGTTTACAACTTACCCGGAAAGCGAAATAACAAAGAGATATGACGAGTCAACGGTCCACGCGCATGCAAAGTCAAACGTCTAAGAGTATGTCTTCAACAATAATGCAAAAACCAAAGAGTTTGATGAAGGTTGGAGGCAGGTGATGGCTGGAGACTCTCTCTAGGGTTAGGATCAAGTTTGTGGCAGAGATTATGAGGCTTGCTTGTATAGGAATACCAAAAACGAACCATATTTGGAAGATTTACTCGTTTAGGTAACCCAATAAGAGTTTAATGACCAAATCGATGAAAAAAACTAAAAGATTTCGTGCTTGATCAGTAATCTAAGAGTATGGACTTGTATTTTAGTTAATATCCTTTCCTTGGACCTTAATTCACTCTATTTATGCCTAAAATAAGCAATTTGGTTGCTAAAAACAAATTAGGAAACAAAATAAGCTTTTTAATGACAAAATCTGGTACAATAACTAACAAAATTTGGCTGGGGACACCAAGAAAGCAAAACTGGACCAGCTATAACAATTCTTGGAGTTTAAGTTTCGTTAATTTAATTGAAAATAGAAAAAAAATTAACAAAATTAGTCCCTGTAGTTCCCGAAAATGCGATTTTTAGCCGTTTTAAGCAATTTTAAGAGTTTCTAAGGATTGTTTGGAATGATTGAAAGTTATTGAATTATAAAACAAGTTAAAAGAAGCTAAATACAAGTTTTAATCAGTTCAAAAGATCCGAATTACATTCTCGAATCGGTTTAAACAAATACGAAAAATCCGAGATGTTGCAATCTGTGCTTTGGTTATGGGGAGATAGGGCATTGGATGAGAAATTGTCCAACCTATCTCAAATAGTTGAAAGCTAAGAGGGATGCGGGCAAACCACAGGTAGAACTTTCATGATTCCTATTGATCTTAATATTGTTTCCTCTAAACATGGGTATTGGATACCGGATGTGAAACTCATATTTGCAATTTGTTGCAGGGGTTCAAAAGAAGAGATGGATTTTAGAAAGGAGATATAAGTCTCTTCATGGGCAACGGAGCAAAGGTTGTTGTCGAAGCCCAAGAAGACTACATTTTGAAGCTTCTAAATGGTTTGGAAATTATTTTGAAAGACATTTTGTATGCTCCTAGTTTGACTAGGAATACTATCTCCGTTTCTCTTCTAAGACAATATGGTTATGATTTAAAATTTATGGACGATTGTATTTGTGTTTTTATGAATGATGTCTTTTATTTTAAAGCAATGCTGTCTATTGGCATTTATGAATTAGTTCATGACAACACATCTTATGATAACACATTATACCAATCAAGCACCAAGAAACTCAAAATGGATTTGAGTAAGACTTATCTTTGGCATTGTCGCCATGGTCACATAAACAACGATCGTATACATACACTTCAAAAGAATGGTCTATTGGAATCAAGTGAAGATGATTCATTTGATAAATGTGAGTCTTGTATGCTAGGAAAGATGACTGAGGAACCCTTTAGTGGAACAAACGAAAGGGCAAAAGACTTATTAGGTATCATACATTCGGATGTATGTGGTCCTTTTAAGGCAATGACAAGGAATGGTGAAAGATACTTCATTACCTTTATTGAAGATTATAGTCGTTATGGGTATGTGTACTTGTTAAGACACAAAGATGAAGCTTTTGAAATGTTCAAAGTCTTCCAAATGAAGTACAAAATCAACTCAAACTTCGTTCGGATAGAGGAGGTGAATACCTTACTGATGCCTTCGAAGATCATATTAGGAGTTGTGGGATCATCTCACAACTTACTCCACCCGGAACACCACAACATAATGGTGTGTCCGAGGTGAGGAATCGAACTCTATTGGATATGATTCAATCTATGATGGCTAGAAGCACATTGCCTCTATCATTTTGGGGTTTCGCATTTCTCTTCGCGGCCCGTATTCTAAATATGGCCCCAACCAAGAAAGTGGACAAGACACCTTTTGAAATATGGAATAAAAGGACTCCATCGTTATCATATTTAAAGGTATGGGGTTGTGAGGCTTATGTCAAGAACAACACCCAAAACAAACTAGAAAGTCTATCCACTAAGTGTATCTCTGTAGGATATCCCACAGACTCTATGGGATATTATTTCTACAACCCAACCGAGCAAAAAGTGTTCATTGCTCGAAAGGCCGAGTTCTTGGAAACAAAGTTCCTTATGGAAGGTACTAGTAGAACGGTGGAACTCGAGGAGGATTGAGAACCACAAGCTGATACACGTTTGTTTGATACTAGCAATCAATAAGAGGTTGTTGAGAATGATCAAATGGTTGATCAAGACACACAAAATGTTCGCAAATCCGGTAGAATTAGTCCCCCCCCCCCCCCGAAGGATATGGATTTTTTATGGATGGATGCTATGTGGTAGATTCGGATGAACCCACCACATACCGTGATGCAATGTCACAATCCGATTGTGATAAATGCGGATCCATCATGAAAGGAATCCCAAACGCATCAGCTATTGGATCCATCATGTATGCAATGATATGTACTAGACCAGATATGTCATGCGCTTTGAGCATGACAAGTAGATACCAACAAAATCCGAGAACTAGCCATTGGATGGCAGTTAAGAGAATATCGAAATACCTTAGACGGACTAAGGACATGTTTCTAATATACGATTCTGATGAGGAGGAACTCGTCGTAAAGGGTTACACGGATGCGAGTTTCCAAACCGATCGAGATGATTCTCGTGTTGGGTTTCTATGGAATTTACAAACTTAGTTAACCGATTAACTAGTTATAATATATGCGGAAACGTGATAGACAAACTAAACATATGAACAACCTAGTTTATTCATTTCAAGATTACCAATAATCTATTTACTAGAAACCCGAAGCAAGGATCACATGATACGGGAACAACTAAACTATCAAAGCATATAAACACTTACAATCTTAACCCTTTAAGAGTTTAGTAGGTGGTTGAAGAAGATGATGATGAATGCAAGACTTTCAAAGGAAAACTCTCAAACCGAATATACCCCGAGCCTCCAACACGCACCGAGCTATGCTAGGGAGCTTGAACACGAAAAACCCGAGCCCTTTTTTTCTTCCCTTCTTGGCCGTGAGGTAGAGAGGAAAAAGAAAAAGAAGTTTTTTTGTGTTTATGATTACTTGAAAGTGTTATCCAAATTATCATCCATCACATGCATACATAGGGTAGAGTTATATCCAAGTCCACACTCCATCTCCTTTTGCATGTTGACAATTTGACCAAGTTGGTGGGGTGTGGGGCCCACCCAAAACCGGCCCCAACATATTTTATTATTTTTTTTTTTTTTTTGTTTATGTTATATATATATTTTATACTTTATAAAATATATAAACACCCCATCTTTTATAAACCATTTTATAAAAGAATACATAGTTAAATAATCATTCCAATAATAATTATTTGAATAAATAAATTAACCAATTAATTATTTAATACTTTCAAGTAATCATTCAGAAACCCGATTTTCTGAAAGTGTCGTGTTCTGTATTTGTCTTAAAGATCTTATCTTAACAAATACATAATTGGTGTGTGTCTAACTCGTTATTGGGTATGACCCGACTTGGATCAAACATAACTAGCCACATTAACTTAATTATGTGTCTCGGGCATACGATATTCCAACAATCTCCCACTTGCACGAGACTCATAGGAAGTTAATGCTAATGGTGAATACCGCCTAACAACAGGTCACCACCCCTAGTATGTTTGACTAAGTGCCATTCAATAACATCATCCCCTTCAAGTCCATACTTGATATGATATAGGTAAGTCTTATCATTATTTCCCTTTGTTACTAGATGTCCTGTCAAATCGAAGAGACATAGATTGATCATTCTCTCATTGATTTAACTTAACAGGCCTTAGACATCTAAACTCTCAACACATAAGAGGAACAAATCCCATCTTGACTGCATACATCCTTGTTGACATCTCGTATGATATCTGAGCTCTTTCTTTTATGTCATCGTGTTACCGAAAAACAAAGAAGAGAGTCAAGTTATCAGACTTGATGAAAGGTCAGATCCAATATGCATCTCAGGTCAAAGGACACAATGATACTCGCCTTTACTCAAGGATTACTTATGATCAGTTGCACTAACTCCATGCAATGATCCTCGAGAGCGGATCATGTCCAATATTTGTATCCCACAAATATCTATGAACCTTGGTGGCAAACCTATGCCTTATATTCATCACATGAATATCAACCAATCCGGGTTCATAATAGTCTTACCTTCATACTTGTTCCCACAAGCATGATCGACTACGGACGTTTAGAACAACATAAGTCATTCATGGATTAAACATGCAAAAATAGAACATAACTCATTTAATAATTAAAACTTAATTAATTTCATGAGATACCCATTACATTCGTTCTTAAACAAACACTAAACACGGATTAAATCCACTCACTAGAATACCGAAGTCCTAATGCACAAACATGACCCTCATGCTTTGGCCTATCGAGGAGCTTCGTGAGTGGGTCCGCAATATTTTGATCGGTATGAACTTTATGAATACATATTTTTCTCTTTTCAACTTCATCCCTTATGTAGTTGAATTTGCGCTCAATGTGCCTCGTTTTCTGATGAGCACGAGGCTCCTTGATCTGTGCAATAGCACCCTCATTGTCACAGAATATCTCTAGGGGCTCCTGAATGGAAGAGATAATCCCTAGATCCATGATGAACTTTTGTTGGAATACCGTATGCCCGAGACACATAATTAGGTTAATGTGGCTAGTCATGTTTGATCCAAGTCGGGTCATACCCAATAACGAGTTAGACACACACCAATTATGTATTTGTTAAGATAAGATCTATAAGACAAATACAGAACACGATACATTCAGAAATTCGGGTTTCTGAATATTTACTTGAAAGTGTTAAATAAATTAATCGGTTAATTTATTTATTCAAATAATTATTATTGGAATGATTATTTAACTATGTATTCTTTTATAAAATGGTTTATAAAAGATGGGGTGTTTATATATTTTATAAAGTATAAAATAAATAAAATAAAAAAAAAAAAAAAAAAAAAAAAAAAAATTATTATTATTGGGGCCGGTTTTAGGGTGGGCCCCACACCCCACTAACTTGATCAAAATCATTAACATGCAAGCATGGAGGATTGAGTGTTGTACTAGACATAATCCCTAACTCCATACTTCCTTGGTTTTATAAATGATGAAAAGATCAAATATACACAACACTTTTTCAAGTAACCAAAAAACCAAACTTCTTCCTTTCTTTCTTTCTTGTTTACGGCCAAAAGAAAAAGAAGGGCTCGGGTCTCGTTTTTCGTGTTCAAGCTTCCTAGCATAGCTCGGTGTGTGTTGGAGGCTCGGGGTATATTCCGTTTGAGGGTTTTCCTTTGAAAGTCTAGCATTCACATCATCATCTTCTTCAACCTTCCACTAAACTCTTAAAGGGTTAAGATTGTAAGTGTTTATATGCTTTGATAGTTTAGTTATTCCCGTATCATTTGATCCTTGCTTCGGGTTTCTAGTAAATAGATTATTGGTAATCTTGAAATGAATAAACTAGGTTGTTCATATGTTTAGTTTGTCTATCACGTTTCCGCATATATTATAACTAGTTAATCGGTTAACTAAGTTTGTTAAATCCTATAGAAACCCAACAAATGGCATCAAGAGCCGGGATACGGGAAACTAAGCTTCGGGTTCTCGGTTTTTTATTTTCCCCTTGAAAGATTTATACAAAAATTAACATGCATGATATTTTTGTATTTAATCTTGTTATTGTTTTTGGCTTACTTCAAAAAAAAAAAAAAAAAAAACCGAGCAAATGGGCCGAAGCCCAATTCGGGTGAATTTGGGCCGAAGCCCACTTGAAAAAGGGTTATTGGGCTAACCGGTTTTATAAAAATTTTTGGGCCGAGCCCATGGGTTTTTATATTGGGCCGGGCCCATAAGTTTTGTTTGGGCCGAGCCCATGCAGTTTTGATTGGGCCGAAGCCCATAATCTTGGTATTGGGTCAAGCCCAAATGGGTTGGGCTAGGCCCGATAAAGGCAAGGGGTTTTGGAACGGGTTCCTATGACATAACGGGTTATGTTTGCTAATACTAGACCGAGCCGTAGACCAATGTGGATGTTTGTTTGTGGTTGATGTTGTGATTGTAGTTAATTATTCAAGTTTCGGTTTGTAATAATTAATTATGGGCAATTTTGTAATTTTGTAATTATTTATTCATATGGGTATGTAATAAATAGGTTATTTGTAATTTCTTTATTTTATAGAAAAAAATGTATTAGGACATTTGATTTTGTAAAATTAAAGAAGATTGCAAAATTGGAAGTTTGGGCCTAATTGGGCCGGGTATGGTGATAATGGGTTTCACAAGCCCATTAAGGGATTCAAGCCCAAAAGGACCTAAGCCCACCAATTGAGCCCAAGTGGAAGCTTATGGAAGCTAAGGCCCAAGTTCAAGCCCAATGGATCACAACAAGGTTGAAGAAGATGCTCGAAGCATTTGGATGCGGGATCGAGTGGGAGCTACAACATCCATGTGTCATGTGTCCCTTAGGATCGGACCTAAGACACACACTTGTTTCGGCTAACAAGTGTGGTCTAACTTAGTGGCTCGTGTCTAGTATAATTGTGTATGCTTGTTAATTGATTGTTTGATTGTGTGGTTGTTAGATATTAGGATATCAACTTCGTCACATAGAATTAATTAACAAAGCATAAAACGGGTTCTAATAATTATCGGTAATTACGTGACACATAGTTTAATAAAATGGATTTATTAACTAGCCGTCTCACGCCCATAATAAAATGGCTTTATTATAAATTAGAATTTTGAAAATGGTTTCAAAATATCATGTTACTAAATGCATGTTAGAACATGATTTAAAGTTTTACAACTAGAATTATTAAAACTAAAAATCCCTTTTTAAATTTAAGGATAATAAGTTAAACACCATCCTTTTGTATAACACTTAACATATTAATAAGCTCTTAGTGGGAAAAAGGTCACCTAACCGCATAGAGTAAATTAACATGTTGAGGTAATATTGGCATAAAATGGGAAAAAGGTCACCTAACCGTTTGTATGTTAATATTACAAGTTGATACAAGTAGGACGACTTAAATTAGAACCATGTGAAGAGGGTCACCCAAGCATGGGGTCTAATAGGTGTTGATGGGATAAACATGCCAACACGAAATATGATTTCGAACCGGTCCCATAAACTCTAGAAGTTGCAAAAGGGTTTGCAATTGTTATGAATAACTACCTTGATAAACCGACAATGGGAAAAAGGTCACCTAACCGGAGTCGGGTTTATCGTTGGATTCTAGATTTTAATTATTAATTATATTTGGTATATATATAAAAGGGTATTAATAATTAAAAAGGTAAAACACTAAAATGAACTTAATTAAAATTCTGCAGATGGCCGCACACGTCGACGACAACATAATCCCTAACGTCCAAAATGTCTCTCTCCGATCTATTCTCGCTAAAGACCGTCTTAACCACAATAACTTTTCGGATTGGTTCCGAAATTTAAGGATAGTTCTAAAACAAGAAAAATTATATCATGTTTTGGAAACACCTATCCCCGAAGAACCGGAAGAGGGTAGTGAGGTCGAATACATGAATTGGGTCAAACTCACGGAAGATTCCATTCAAGTATCATGCCTCATGTTGGCGACTATGGTTCCCGAAATCCAAAAGGATTTCGAAAACCATAATGCGTACGACATGATTACTCAACTTAAGGAAATGTTCCTTAAGCAATCGAGAGTGGAAAGGTTCGAAACGGTTCGAGCCTTGCATGCATGTAGAATGGATGATAATCAACCAGTTTCAACTTATGTACTTAAGATGAAAAGTTACATTGATCGCCTCGCCAAGCTCAATTGTCCCATCTCAAAAGAGCTAGCAACGGATTTGATCCTTAACTCTTTGTCGAAAAGGTTCGACACTTTCGTGTTAAATTATAACATGAACGGGTGGGACAAAACCATTGGAGAACTTCACTCAATGCTTAAAACAGCCGAGGCGAGCATGGGCAAAAGGGTTTTACCCATGTTTGCGATCAATGAAGGTAGATCCAAGAATCGATCTCAACCCAATCTTAAGGCTAAGGTAGCCAAAAGAAAGGGTCCTCCTATGCATCTTAAGGGTAAGGGCAAATCACCGGTTATGGCAAAGAAACAAAAGGTTATGGAACCGAGGGGTCATAAGGATGATCCTTGTTTTGGTTGTGGGGAGACCGGACACTGGAAACGCAATTGCCCGGTCTACCTAAAAGAGCTAAAAGACAAGAGGAATGCGGCGCATACCTCGGGTAATGTCTTTATGATTAATGTTGAGCTAAATCTTATTTCTTCTAACACATGGGTATTGGATACCGGATGTGGAACTCATATTTGCAATTGGTTGCAGGGGTTCAAAAAGAATGAAGACTTAAAGAAGGGCGAAGTGAATCTTTTCATGGGCAACGGTGCAAGGGTGCACGTGGTCGCTAGAGGAGACTTCACTTTATCGCTTCCAAGTGGTTTGGAAGTTGTTTTGAGAAATGTTTTGTATGCTCCTAGTTTGACTAGGAACATTATTTCAGTGCACCTTCTTAGACAATGTAATTTTGATTTTAAATTTGTAAGATCAGAAATGCATGTATCATCTAATGGTATCTTTTATTTTAAAGCTGTACCAAACAACGGTATTTATGAATTGGTTCATGATAATACCTTAAATAGCTCATTATATCAAACTTCTACTAAAAGACTCAAAAAGGATTTGAGTGATTCCTACATTTGGCATTGTCGCCTTGGACACATAAACAAGAATCGTATAAATACTCTCCAAAAGAAAGGTCTTTTGAAAACAAACGAGTTAGGTTCGTTTGATGAGTGTGAATCTTGTATTCAAGGCAAGATGACCAAAGAGCCTTTCAAAGGTACAAATGAAAGGGCTAAGGATTTGTTAGGTATCATACATACGGATGTATGTGGTCCTTTCAAGCCAACTAGTAGGAATAGTGAAAGGTACTTCATTACCTTTACCGACGATTTTAGTCGATATGGGTATGTTTATCTAATGAAACACAAACATGAAGCCTTTGAAATGTTCAAAGAATTTCAAAATGAAGTACAAAATCAGCTCGACCGAACAATCAAGGTACTCCGCTCCGATAGAGGAGGCGAATACCTAAGTGAAGCTTTTCAAAGTCATCTTAGAGATTGTGGAATTATTTCACAGCTCACTCCTCCTGGAACTCCTCAACATAACGGAGTATCCGAGAGGAGGAATCGAACACTGTTGGACATGGTTCGATCAATGATGGCACGAAGCTCACTACCGCCATCATTTTGGGGATATGCGCTACTCACAGCGGCTCGTATTTTGAATATGGCCCCGACCAAAAAGGTGGATCGAATACCCTATGAAGTGTGGCATGGAAAGGTTCCATCCTTTTCATATTTAAGGGTATGGGGATGCATAGTTTATGTTAAACGTGACACCCCAAATAAGCTTGAGGCTCGATCCATCAGGTGTATCTTCATAGGATACCCAAAGGATGATATAGGATATATATTCTATGATCCTAGTGAACAAAAGGTGTTTGTTTCACGCAAAGGATACTTCTTAGAAACTAGGTTCCTTATGGAAGGACCTAGTGAAAGGAGAGTGGAACTTGAAGAGGTTCAAGAATCACTGGATGATACACAATTGGTCGATACTAGCTTTCAACACGAGGATGTTGAAGATGATCAAATAGTTGATCATACACACGTTGCTCGCAGATCTAATAGGATTAGTCGACCTCCCAAGAAATATGGATTTCTTGTGGATGATTGCTACTTGGTCGATTCGGATGAACCGATCTCCTACAAAGATGCTATGTCACAACCTGATTGTGACAAGTGGCTTGAAGCCATGAGCGCCGAGATGCAATCCATGCACGATAACCAAGTTTGGGAATTGGTTGATCGTCCACTTAACTCCAAACTGGTTGGATGTAAGTGGGTCTTCAAAAGGAAGACCGATATGCATGGAAATTTAGATACTTACAAAGCACGACTTGTAGCAAAAGGTTTCACGCAAACTCAAGGGATTGATTATGATGAAACCTTCTCGCCGGTCGCGATGCTTAAGTCGATCAGGATATTATTTGCCATTGCAGCTCATTTTGATTATGAGATATGGCAAATGGATGTCAAAACCGCTTTTCTAAATGGATATCTTGAGGAAGATGTCCATATGGTTCAGCCTGAAGGTTTTGTCGATCCATCTAATCCTGATAAAGTTTGTAAGTTAAAGAAATCAATCTATGGGTTGAAACAAGCATCACGGATGTGGAATCATCGTTTTAATGAAGAAATCAAAGCGTTTGGTTTCGTCCAAAACGGTGATGAGGCGTGTGTGTATAAATGGGCTAGTGGGAGTATAATCATTTTCCTTATTTTGTATGTCGATGATATACTTTTATTTGGAAATGATATACCAAGTATGGAAAACGTTAAAGCGTGGTTAAGTAGTCGTTTCTCAATTAAGGATCTTGGAGAAGCGACATATATCTTGGGAATAAAGGTCTATAGGGATAGACAAAGGAAATTGATCGGACTCAATCAAAGTGCGTACATTGATAAAATCCTGAAAAGGTTCAGGATGGAAAACTCTAAGAAAGGTTTGGTACCTATTCCTAGAGGAACCGTGTTGAGCTCATCCCAAAGTCCTAGCTCTAAGGAAGAGCAGGATAGGATGAAGCATGTTCCTTATGCTTCGGCAATAGGATCTATTATGTATGCAATGATGTGCACCAGACCGGACGTCTCGTATGCTTTAAGCATAACGAGTAGATACCAGCACAACCCAGGTGACAGTCATTGGATGGCTGTCAAGAATATATTAAAATACCTTAGAAGGACTAAGGATATGTTTTTAATATATGGGTCTGGTGAGGAGGAACTCGTCGTAAAGGGTTACGTGGATGCGAGTTTCCAAACTGACCGAGATGATTCTCGATCACAGTCGGGATATGTCTTCATTTTGAATGGAGGCGCTGTCTCTTGGAAGAGTTCGAAGCAGGATGTTGTCGCGTTATCCACTACAGAATCTGAGTACATCGCCGCTTCAATGGCAGCCCAAGAGGCTGCATGGATGAAAAAGTTCATCATGGATCTAGGGATTATCTCTTCCATTCAGGAGCCCCTAGAGATATTCTGTGACAATGAGGGTGCTATTGCACAGATCAAGGAGCCTCGTGCTCATCAGAAAACGAGGCACATTGAGCGCAGATTCAACTACATAAGGGATGAAGTTGAAAAGAGAAAGATATGTATTCATAAAGTTCATACCGATCAAAATATTGCGGACCCACTCACGAAGCTCCTCGATAGGCCAAAGCATGAGGGTCATGTTTGTGCATTAGGACTTCGGTATTCTAGTGAGTGGATTTAATCTGTGTTTAGTGTTTATATAAGAACGAATGTAATGGGTATCTCATGAAATTAATTATGTTTTAATTATTCAATGAGTTATGTTCTATATTTGCATGTTTAATCCATGAATGACTTATGTTGTTCTAAACGTCCGTAGTCGATCATGCTTGTGGGAACAAGTATGAAGGTAAGACTATTATGAACCCGGATTGGTTGATATTCATGTGATGAATATAAGGCATAGGTTTGCCACCAAGGTTCATAGATATTTGTGGGACACAAATATTGGACATGATCCGCTCTCAAGGATCACTGCATGGAGTTAGTGCAACTGATCATAAGTAATCCTTGAGTAAAGGCGAGTATCATTGTGTCCTTTGACCTGAGATGCATATTGGATCTGGTTTCTCATCAAGTCTGATAACTTGACTCTCTTCTTTGTTTTTCGGTAACACGATGACGTAAAAGAAAGAGCTCAGATATCATACGAGATGTCAACAAGGATGTATGCAGTCAAGATGGGATTTGTTCCTCTTATGTGTTGAGAGTTTAGATGTCTAAGGCCTGTTAAGTTAAATCATTGAGAGAATGATCACTCTGTGTCTCTTCGATTTGACAGGACATCTAGTAACAAAGAGATGTAATGATAAGACTTACCTATATCATATCAAGTATGGACTTGAAGGGGATGATGTTATTGAATGGCACTTAGTCAAACACACTAGGGGTGGTGACCTGTTGTTAGGCGGTATTCACCATTAGCATTAACTTCTTATGAGTCACGTGCAAGTGGGAGATTGTTGGAATACCGTATGCCCGAGACACATAATTAGGTTAATGTGGCTAGTCATGTTTGATCCAAGTCGGGTCATACCCAATAACGAGTTAGACACACACCAATTATGTATTTGTTAAGATAAGATCTATAAGACAAATACAGAACACGATACATTCAGAAATTCGGGTTTCTGAATATTTACTTGAAAGTGTTAAATAAATTAATCGGTTAATTTATTTATTCAAATAATTATTATTGGAATGATTATTTAACTATGTATTCTTTTATAAAATGGTTTATAAAAGATGGGGTGTTTATATATTTTATAAAGTATAAAATAAATAAAATAAAAAAAAAAAAAAAAAAAAAAAAAAAAATTATTATTATTGGGGCCGGTTTTAGGGTGGGCCCCACACCCCACTAACTTGATCAAAATCATTAACATGCAAGCATGGAGGATTGAGTGTTGTACTAGACATAATCCCTAACTCCATACTTCCTTGGTTTTATAAATGATGAAAAGATCAAATATACACAACACTTTTTCAAGTAACCAAAAAACCAAACTTCTTCCTTTCTTTCTTTCTTGTTTACGGCCAAAAGAAAAAGAAGGGCTCGGGTCTCGTTTTTCGTGTTCAAGCTTCCTAGCATAGCTCGGTGTGTGTTGGAGGCTCGGGGTATATTCCGTTTGAGGGTTTTCCTTTGAAAGTCTAGCATTCACATCATCATCTTCTTCAACCTTCCACTAAACTCTTAAAGGGTTAAGATTGTAAGTGTTTATATGCTTTGATAGTTTAGTTATTCCCGTATCATTTGATCCTTGCTTCGGGTTTCTAGTAAATAGATTATTGGTAATCTTGAAATGAATAAACTAGGTTGTTCATATGTTTAGTTTGTCTATCACGTTTCCGCATATATTATAACTAGTTAATCGGTTAACTAAGTTTGTTAAATCCTATAGAAACCCAACAACTTTTTCATCCATGCAGCCTCTTGGGCTGCCATTGAAGCGGCGATGTACTCAGATTCTGTAGTGGATAACGCGACAACATCCTGCTTCGAACTCTTCCAAGAGACAGCGCCTCCATTTAAGATGAAAACATATCCCGACTGTGACCGAGAATCATCTCGGTCAGTTTGGAAACTCGCATCCACGTAACCCTTTACGACGAGTTCCTCCTCACCAGACCCATATATTAAAAACATATCCTTAGTCCTTCTAAGGTATTTTAATATATTCTTGACAGCCATCCAATGACTGTCACCTGGGTTGTGCTGGTATCTACTTGTTATGCTTAAAGCATACGAGACATCCGGTCTAGTGCACATCATTGCATACATAATAGATCCTATTGCCGAAGCATAAGGAACATGCTTCATCCTATCCTGCTCTTCCTTAGAGCTAGGACTTTGGGATGAGCTTAATACGGTTCCTCTAGGAATAGGCACCAAACCTTTCTTAGAGTTTTCCATCCTAAACCTCTTTAGGATTTTATCAATGTACGCACTTTGATTGAGTC
Source organism: Bidens hawaiensis (assembly GCF_021521415.1). NCBI lineage: Eukaryota > Viridiplantae > Streptophyta > Magnoliopsida > Asterales > Asteraceae > Bidens > Bidens hawaiensis. The sequence goes on from NW_027493928.1 coordinate 79,158, forward strand.
CGATCAATTTCCTTTGTCTATCCCTATAGACTTTTATTCCCAAGATATATGTCGCTTCTCCAAGATCCTTAATTGAGAAACGACTACTTAACCACGTTTTAACGTTTTCCATACTTGGTATATCATTTCCAAATAAAAGTATATCATCGACATACAAAATAAGGAAAATGATTATACTCCCACTAGCCCATTTATACACACATGCCTCATCACCGTTTTGGACGAAACCAAACGCTTTGATTTCTTCATTAAAACGATGATTCCACATCCGTGATGCTTGTTTCAATCCGTAGATTGATTTCCTTAACTTACAAACTTTATCAGGATTAGATGGATCGACAAAACCTTCAGGCTGAACCATATGGACATCTTCCTCAAGATATCCATTTAGAAAAGCGGTCTTGACATCCATTTGCCATATCTCATAATCAAAATGAGCTGCAATGGCAAACAATATCCTGATCGACTTAAGCATCGCGACTGGCGAGAAGGTTTCATCATAATCAATCCCTTGAGTTTGCGTGAAACCTTTTGCGACAAGTCGAGCTTTGTAAGTATCTAAATTTCCATGCATATCGGTCTTCTTTTTGAAGACCCACTTACATCCAACCAGTTTGGAGTTAAGTGGACGATCAACCAATTCCCAAACTTGGTTATCGTGCATGGATTGCATCTCGGCGCTCATGGCTTCAAGCCATTTGTCACAATCAGGTTGTGACATAGCATCTTTGTAGGAGATCGGTTCATCCGAATCAATCAAGTAGCAATCATCCACAAGAAATCCATATCTCTTGGGAGGTTGACTAACCCTACTAGATCTGCGAGCAACGTGCGTATGATCAACCATTTGATCATCTTCAACATCCTCGTGTTGAAAGCTAGTATCGACCAACTGTGTATCATCCAGTGATTCTTGAACCTCTTCAAGTTCCACTCTCTTTTCACTAGGTCCTTCCATAAGGAACCTAGTTTCTAAGAAGTATCCTTTGCGTGAAACAAACACTCTTTGTTCACTAGGATCATAGAATATATATCCTATATCATCCTTTGGGTATCCTATGAAGACACACCTGATGGATCGAGCCTCAAGCTTATTTGGGGTGTCACGTTTAACATAAACTATGCATCCCCATATCCTTAAATATGAAAAGGATGGAACCTTTCCATGCCACACTTCATAGGGTATTCGATCCACCTTTTTGGTCGGGGCCATATTCAAAATACGAGCCGCTGTGAGTAGCGCATATCCCCAAAATGATGGCGGTAGTGAGCTTCGTGCCATCATTGATCGAACCATGTCCAACAGTGTTCGATTCCTCCTCTCGGATACTCCGTTATGTTGAGGAGTTCCAGGAGGAGTGAGCTGTGAAATAATTCCACAATCTCTAAGATGACTTTGAAAGGTATCACTTAGGTATTCGCCTCCTCTATCGGAGCGGAGTACCTTGATTGTTCGGTTGAGCTGATTTTGCACTTCATTTTGAAATTCTTTGAACATTTCAAAGGCTTCATGTTTGTGTTTCATTAGATAAACATACCCATATCGACTAAAATCGTCGGTAAAGGTAATGAAGTACCTTTCACTATTCCTACTAGTTGGCTTGAAAGGTCCGCATACATCCGTATGTATGATACCTAACAAATCCTTAGCCCTTTCATTTGTACCTTTGAAAGGCTCTTTGGTCATCTTGCCTTGAATACAAGATTCACACTCATCAAACGAACCTAACTCGTTTGTTTTCAAAAGACCATTCTTTTGGAGAGTGTTTATACGATTCTTGTTTATGTGTCCAAGGCGACAATGCCAAATGTAGGAATCACTCAAACCCTTTTTGAGTCTTTTAGTAGAAGTTTGATATAATGAGCTATTTGAGGTATTATCATGAACCAATTCATAAATACCGTTGTTTGGTACAGCTTTAAAATAAAAGATACCATTAGATGACACATGCATTTCCGATCCTACAAATTTAAAGTCAAAGTTACATTGTCTAAGAAGGTGCACAGAAATAATGTTCCTAGTCAAACTAGGAGCATACAAAACATTTTTTAAAACAACTTCCAAACCACTTGGAAGTGATAAAGTGAAGTCTCCTCTAGCGACCACGTGTACTCTTGCACCGTTGCCCATGAAAAGATTCACTTCGCCCTTCTTTAAGTCTTCATTCCTTTTGAACCCCTGCAACCAATTGCAAATATGAGTTCCACATCCAGTATCCAATACCCATGTGTTAGAAGAAATAAGATTTAGCTCAATATTAATCATAAAGACATTACCCGAGGTATGCGCCGCATTCCTCTTGTCTTTTAGCTCTTTTAGGTAGACCGGGCAATTGCGTTTCCAGTGTCCGGTCTCCCCACAACCAAAACAAGGATCATCCTTATGACCCCTTGGTTCCACAACCTTTTGTTTCTTTGCCATAACCGGTGATTTGCCCTTACCCTTAAGATGCATAGGGGGACCCTTCCTTTTAGCTACCTTAGCCTTAAGATTGGGTTGAGATCGATTCTTGGATCTACCTTCATTGATTGCAAACACGGGTAAAACCCTTTTGCCCATGCTCGCCTCGGCTGTTTTAAGCATTGAGTGAAGTTCTCCAATGGTTTTGTCCCACCCGTTCATGTTATAATTTAACACGAAAGTGTCGAACCTTTTCGACAAAGAGTTAAGGATCAAATCCGTTGCTAACTCATTTGAGATGGGACAATTGAGCTTAGTGAGCCGATCAATATAACTTTTCATCTTAAGTACATAAGATGAAACTGGTTGACTATCATCCATTCTACATGCATGTAAGGCTCGAACCGTTTCGAACCTTTCCACTCTCGATTGCTTAAGGAACATTTCCTTAAGTTGAGTAATCATGTCGTACGCATTATGGTTTTCGAAATCCTTTTGGATTTCGGGAACCATAGTCGCCAACATGAGGCATGATACTTGAATGGAATCTTCCGTGAGTTTGACCCAATTCATGTATTCGACCTCAGTTCCCTCTTCCGGTTCTTCGGGGATAGGTGTTTCCAAAACATGATATAATTTTTCTTGTTTTAGAACAATCCTTAAATTTCGGAACCAATCCGAAAAGTTATTGTGGTTAAGACGGTCTTTAGCGAGAATAGATCGGAGAGATACGTTTTGGACGTTAGGGATTATGTTGTCGTCGACGTGTGCGGCCATCTGCAGAATTTTAATTAAGTTCATTTTAGTGTTTTACCTTTTAATTATTAATACCCTTTTTATATATGCAAATATAATTAATAATTAAAATCTAGAATCCAACGATAAACCCGACTCCGGTTAGGTGACCTTTTTCCCATTGTCGGTTTATCAAGGTAGTTATTCATAACAATTGCAAACCCTTTTGCAACTTCTAGAATTTATGGGACCGGTTCGAAATCATATTTCGTGTTGGCATGTTTATCCCATCAACACCTATTAGACCCCATGCTTGGGTGACCCTCTTCACATGGTTCTAATTTAAGTCGTCCTACTTGTATCAACTTGTAATATTAACATACAAACGGTTAGGTGACCTTTTTCCCATTTTATGCCAATATTACCTCAACATGTTAATTTACTCTATGCGGTTAGGTGACCTTTTTCCCACTAAGAGCTTATTAATATGTTAAGTGTTATACAAAAGGATGGTGTTTAACTTATTATCCTTAAATTTAAAAAAGGGATTTTTAGTTTTAATAATTCTAGTTGTAAAACTTTAAATCATGTTCTAACATGCATTTAGTAACATGATATTTTGAAACCATTTTCAAAATTCTAATTTATAATAAAGCCATTTTATTATGGGCGTGAGACGGCTAGTTAATAAATCCATTTTATTAAACTATGTGTCACGTAATTACCGATAATTATTAGAACCCGTTTTATGCTTTGTTAATTAATTCTATGTGACGAAGTTGATATCCTAATATCTAACAACCACACAATCAAACAATCAATTAACAAGCATACATAATTATACTAGACACGAGCCACTAAGTTAGACCACACTTGTTAGCCGAAACAAGTGTGTGTCTTAGGTCCGATCCTAAGGGACACATGACACATGGATGTTGTAGCTCCCACTCGATCCCGCATCCAAATGCTTCGAGCATCTTCTTCAACCTTGTTGTGATCCATTGGGCTTGAACTTGGGCCTTAGCTTCCATAAGCTTCCACTTGGGCTCAATTGGTGGGCTTAGGTCCTTTTGGGCTTGAATCCCTTAATGGGCTTGTGAAACCAATTATGACCATACCCGGCCCAATTAGGCCCAAACTTCCAACTTTGCAATCTTCTTTAATTTTACAAAATTAAATGTCCTAATACATTTTTTCTATAAAATAAAGATATTACAAATTACCTATTTATTACATGCCCATATGAATAAATAATTACAAAATAGCCCCTAATTAATTATTACAAACCGATACTTTGAATAATAAATTACAATCACAACCATCAATCACAAACAAAACATCCATTTGGTCTACGGCTCGGTCTAGTACTAACAAACATAACCCGATATGTCATAGGAACCCGTTCCAAAACCCCTTGCCTTTATCGGGCCTAGCCCAACCCATTTGGGCTCGACCCAATAACAAGATTATGGGCCTCGGCCCAATTAAAAAACTGCTTGGGCTCGGCCCAAACAAAATTACATGGGCTCGGCCCAAATGACTTACATGGGCTCGGCCCAAATAAAACTTATGGGCCCGGCCCAATAACAAAAATGGGCTTCGGCCCAATTTTCACCCGAAATGGGCTTCGGCCCATTAGCCCGGTTTTTATATATTTTTTTTTTTTTTTTTGAACTTAGCCAAAAACGATAGCAAGATTAAATACAAAAATATCATGCATGTTAATTTTTGTATAAAATCTTTCAAGGGGAAAATAAAAACCGAGAACCCGAAGCTTAGTATCCCGTATCCCGGCTCTTGATGCCATTTGTTGGGTTTCTATGGAATTTACAAACTTAGTTAACCGATTAACTAGTTATAATATATGCGGAAACGTGATAGACAAACTAAACATATGAACAACCTAGTTTATTCATTTCAAGATTACCAATAATCTATTTACTAGAAACCCGAAGCAAGGATCACATGATACGGGAACAACTAAACTATCAAAGCATATAAACACTTACAATCTTAACCCTTTAAGAGTTTAGTAGGTGGTTGAAGAAGATGATGATGAATGCAAGACTTTCAAAGGAAAACTCTCAAACCGAATATACCCCGAGCCTCCAACACGCACCGAGCTATGCTAGGGAGCTTGAACACGAAAAACCCGAGCCCTTTTTTTCTTCCCTTCTTGGCCGTGAGGTAGAGAGGAAAAAGAAAAAGAAGTTTTTTTGTGTTTATGATTACTTGAAAGTGTTATCCAAATTATCATCCATCACATGCATACATAGGGTAGAGTTATATCCAAGTCCACACTCCATCTCCTTTTGCATGTTGACAATTTGACCAAGTTGGTGGGGTGTGGGGCCCACCCAAAACCGGCCCCAACATATTTTATTATTTTTTTTTTTTTTTTGTTTATGTTATATATATATTTTATACTTTATAAAATATATAAACACCCCATCTTTTATAAACCATTTTATAAAAGAATACATAGTTAAATAATCATTCCAATAATAATTATTTGAATAAATAAATTAACCAATTAATTATTTAATACTTTCAAGTAATCATTCAGAAACCCGATTTTCTGAAAGTGTCGTGTTCTGTATTTGTCTTAAAGATCTTATCTTAACAAATACATAATTGGTGTGTGTCTAACTCGTTATTGGGTATGACCCGACTTGGATCAAACATAACTAGCCACATTAACTTAATTATGTGTCTCGGGCATACGATATTCCAACATCTCGATCACAATCGGGATATTGTTTTCGTTATGAATGGTGGGGCAGTCTCTTGGAAGAGCTCGAAACAAGATGTGGTAGCATTGTCCACCACAGAATCGGAATACATCGCTGCCTCATTGGCAGCGCAAGAAGCTGCATGGATAAGGAAGTTCATTGCCAACCTAGGGGCAGTCTGTACCATTCAGGACCCTCTAGAGATCTTTTGTGACTACTAGGGTGAGATTGCTCAAATCGAGGAACCTCGTGCACATAAAAAGATGAGGCACATTGAGCAGAGATTCAACTACATAAGGGATGAAGTTGAGAAAGGAAAGATATGTGTTCACAAAATACACACCGATCAAAACATTGCGGATCCACTCATGAAGCTCCTTGAAAGGCCAAAGCATGAAGGTCACACTTGTGCCTTAAGACTTCAATATTCTAGTGATGGGATTTGATTTTGTATTTGGATATCGGAACAATTGTTATTTTCAGTCATTCATATGATTATGGTTTATGATTATGAAATTTGAGTTACGTTCCATTGAAGCATGTTTAAATCCATGAATAAGTTAATTATTCGAAATGTCCGTCGTCGCTCATATTTATGGGAACAAGTATGAAGGTAAGATTATTATAAACTTGGATTGGTGGATATTCATAAGGTATGAATATAGAGCAAATGGTTACTGCCAAGGTTCATAGATATTTATGGGATATAAATATTGGACTGACCCGCTCTCAAATGTTAATACATGGAGTCTTTGTAATTGATCATAAGTAAATTTGAGGAAAAGCGCATATCATAGTATCCTCCGACCTGAGATACATATTGGGTCTTGAAATTCACCAAATATTATACTTTGACTTAGTTCTTCGCTGCTCTGAAACATGACGGTACATAAGGCTAAAATCAGGTATAGTAGAAGGTGATTGTGAGAGACATATGTAGTCAAAAGGGGATTTGTCCCTATTATTCGTTGAGAGTAAGATGTCTAAAGCCTGCTAGGTTAAATCAATAGAGAATAATCACTCTATGTCTCTGGATATTACATGAAATCTGTGACAACAGGATAAATGATAGACTCACCCAAATCATTTCAAGTAAGGGACTTGAAGGGGATGATGTTATTGAATGGAACTTCGTCATGCGTATAAACCATAGTTAGGCGGTATTGCGATGCATCAATATTCTATGTATCTTGTGCAAGTGGGAGATTGTTGGACTTGGTATGCCCAAGACACATATTATAATTGATATGGCTAGTATGTTAAGTCGCGGCAACCGCTGCTGCGGTATGGTCTCATACCCAATAACAAGCTAGATAAACACCGATAATATTTATTTAGGTATGATATGATCTAGTAAATAAATAATAACACCTATGTTATTTGGAAAAGGGTTTCTAAATACATTGTACTTGTGAAATAAATAAATCATATGGATGATTTATATTTTGAGAGAGACCATTCCACAATGTTGTTTAATATGGTTAAATAACAAGGTGTAAGACTTGTTCATTTGCATGTATAGAAGACTTATGGTATGTAACTTTTATTTTATATATGTGAAAAAGTTTTATAACATAAAACATAAAACTTTTTTGAATTTTGAATTGGGAGAAAGGGTGGCCGGCTCCCCCTCCCCTTTTTGGTTCCCACATCTTGGGTGGTGCCTTTTATGATCTCCCAACACACACTCTCTCTCACACATAACACTTTTTTCACATGACACTAAGCATTTTCCCTTCTCCCTTTTCTCTCTACAATTCGGCCATAAGGGAAGGAACAAAGAGGAGGAAGTTTTGAAGTGGAAATCCTAGCTATTAGAGGTGTTTGTTAGAAGCTTGGGGTATACAAGCTTGAGGAGCTTCTCCATTGAAGTTCTTGCCTTTCATTCATCACCTACTTCACCTCTTCTTGGTTTACTTGAAAGGTAGCACACATGCGTGTTTTGTGGTTGCATGTGTTGGTAAGTATGTATTTCGTATTTGGATCCGGGCTTTGGGTTTTGCATGTATAAAATCGGTTTTATACAAATCAAATTAACAAAATTTAAAACTTATTTCCGCTGCGTTTTTTTCATAAAAATGGTACTTTATGACTTTGATAATCTTGTTAAAACCCAACACCTGATGCAGCCGAAAGTGGTGGTGATCAGCAATCGGGCGGCAGTGGATCGTCTTCTGGTAAAGATGATACTGGAGGTACTAGTGGTAATTTGCGGATAATTGTCTATAAGGATTATACGAATGCTAAGCCAGTAAACATGATTGAGGCTAACATGGTTTTATTTATTGATGAGGATTTGATTATTAAAAGTATGGTGAACGCGGACGAAACTAAAGAAGGCAAGTTTGTTAATCATTCTTTATCGAAAGAACAAATCGCCATGCTTATTGGTCTAAACGAGGATGAGATGGATGAGTTGGAAAAGAAGGATGATGTGGAGATAGATTTGGTGATAATGTAAGTGCTGATACGTATATTCCGACTGGGAATATGTCATTCGATTTTGATTTTGAAGAGGTTGAGTTCGAGGATTTGACGGCTGAGGAATATCCTGACATGTATACTAGTACTAACTCTGACGAGGGAATTCCTTTCTTCATGACAGATCATTATCAAGCAGCCGAAGAGCCTCTAAGATAGGATAAAGGGAAAGAAAAGGAGGTTGAGAAGAATACACCGCGTGCTTCTGATGGTATGTTCATACATAATGTAGAAAAGATGAACATGATGATCGAGACCTTACGTTACAACGAACATGAGTACTACAAACAAGCAAAGGTTCGAGCATCGGCATACCAAATGAAGAAGTACCTGAGTCCAAAGACATTGAAAGGTAATATTATTTCCTGGATATATGACTCCGAGCTTAAAGTATGTGTAGTCAAATGGGAACACGGGATACAGTACTTCAGGCATGTCATTGAGGTGTTATCTATGCTAAGATGGGATGTACGAACTTTGGCGAATAGACCGTTTATTTATCGTGGTAACAATAAGTGGGCTGATTGGTTTTATCAACACTTGTTACACGAGGTGCGGTTTGGATTCAAGTATTTCCAACCACAGGTGCCGACTCATAAGTACATTTATGAGATAGATCCTTGTAGCGGTTGGAGGAAACTTGTTTTGAAGGTGAAGTCACCACGGACTATGAAGACAGTTCTGGTTAAGACGTTTCCATAAAGTCTTTTCACGACATTCAACTGGTGTACTACGAAAAACAAACTAGTGAAGCAGTAATTGTATTAAGATCCGGCTTGAAGCCAGAATTTATCCGAGTGATAGATCCAATATGACTTGTCTGAATCTAATAACGGCGCGCTTAATACTAATTAGATAAGATGGGCTGACGTTAAAGATTATGATTTGGCGATGCAATTTCAATGTATAGTTCGAGTTTGCTATGCGTTCGGAATTCACAGTTGCAATGATTGGATGACAATCCGATTCAAGCGTTAAATTATTTTTAAAGAAACAAAAAGCTCGAGACGAGGGGGAGTTTGTTAGTACATAGTTTTGCTTCTCGGTCTTTGTATAAAGCATTATTATATAAGAATTAATGTATATGAGCATTTTGGTAATTTGTATGTCACAATGTGACTCATTCGCTAACTTGTAGGGCACATTCGTTATATTCTATAACGAATGTGACCATTCGCTAATGTAATATCTCATTCATTAGTTACTTATAACAAATGTGATAACGAATGTGTCCTTTCGTTTAGTTTAACATATGAATTTTTAACAAATGAGTGTTCATTCGTTAGGCCTGTCTAACGAATTAACATCATCATCTATAGATACCCCATGTAATTTATTATTCTAAATTAACGAAGTATATTTTGAGAAATCACACTCTTCAAAATTCTCTCCAGACCTAATAACTTCCATAGCAGTATTATACAATGAATCAATACAACATATATAAGAACTAGATCCATAAACGTATTATGAACATGATAAACGATTTCTCATGCTCTTTTACATCATATTCTACAATGAGGGTTAATGGTTCCATTGGTACTAAACAATTACACATACTAATATATTCTGGATCTACTCGTAACTTCCTAGATGAGAAGATAACTTACAATATGAAGTGCCCTATTAAAGAGATGCCATTTTTGAAATTTATAGTTGCTGACGGTAATGCCATGGCATGCACTAAATCCTATGAGGGTACTTGGTTCACAGAAAATGTTTTGTTGATTACTTTAACCACATATGATATGGTTTTAGGGATCCAATGGCGTTGGCTGATATTACACGGAACTTTAAAGAATTAACCATGAAGTTTAAAGTCAATAACATAGAGTTTGAATTAAAGGGTTCTAAAGAAGTTTCCATAAGCCTCTGCTTAAGTTAGAAGTTAGATTGTTTATTTGGTAATTCTGGTACTATAACCCATGGCCAACGATTCAGTCAGCATCTTTGCAGATTGATGAATTTACTTATATACCCTTAGAACAAGGACAGTAAGAATTAGAAGTTGAGGCACTCATTAAGAAATTTGAATAGGTATTTGAAGTTCCCACTTCATTACCTCCCGAAAGGCCATGTGATCATCAAATTGTTCTTAAAGAGGGTATTCAAGTGATTGCTCAAAACCTTATAGATACCCTGCTGGCTAGAAAGACATTATTGAGAAAATGACCCAAGAATTATTGGATACGGGAATTATAAGAGAGAACACTAGTTCATTTGCAACCCTTGTGGTACTTGTTAAGAAGAGATGATACTTGGAGAATGTGTGTCGACAACAGGAAGCTAAATAATGCAACTATAACAAAATAGTTTCCCTATTCAACTAATTGACGAACTATTAGATGAACTGGGAGGATCTTCTGCTTTTTCTAAACTGAACCTAATATTAGGTTATCATCAAGTGAGAATGCATGAAGCTGATGTTCACAAGACTGCATTCAGAACACACCAAGGTTATTTTTAGTTTGTAGTTCTTTCTTTTGGCCTAACTAATGCTCCAACCACATTCCAAGCTCTTATGAATTCTACATTTAACCGTCTTTTAAGGAAATGTACTCTAGTTTTTTTTATAACATACTGGTCCAAAGTTCTTCATTGGCTCAACACTTAATAGATTTGCAATCAGTCTTTGAGCTTTTCAAATCTAAGTTATTATTAGCAAAGAGATCCAAATGCACTTTTGCATGGACTCAATTGGAATACTTGGGCCATGTGATTTCAAACAAAGGTGTGAGTACTGACCCTACCAAAATTGAGGCTATGATTAATAACCATGTTCCTACCACACTTAAACCATTAGGGGGTTTTCTAGCTGGCTACTAAAGAAAATTTATCAAAGCTTTGGGCAGCACTGATAGACAATTGAACAACCTTCTTAAAAAAGATTCCTTCCTTTGAGATGTAAAAGCTCAACAAGCTCTTGACCAGCTTAAATTATCTCTCACTATAGCCCCTATATTACCTTTGGCTATTTTTTCTAAAGATTTCATCATTGAAACAGATGCCTCTTTGTTGAAACATCATTTAGCATTTAGGTCTTTGCTTAACGTATTTTGGAGAGTAGATTAATTTATATGGGGCATTTTGGTAATTTATGTAAAGACTCATTCATTATGTTATAATAACGAATGAGTCCACATGTTTTGTTCTCGTTCGTTAAGGATAAGTAACGAATGAATTAACGTGTGAAGGCCAATGGGTTGTATAGCGAATGGCATAACGAATAGAACACTCATTCGTTAGGCATGTCTAGCAAATGAGTCGTCTCTTATATATATATCTTGTAATATAATCTAATTATAACAGAGTTCTTATTTTATCATGAAATCCTTGTTATTATGTCCAAATTCTCTCTCAACACACACACTACACACAGTTAACGTAATTCATCCATAATACGATCATATTGAAGACTAGATCATTCGGCACTACTAGAAAAAACACCTTTAATGACACGCAATGCGTGTAATAGAAGGGTACATATGACACGCAAATGCGTGTCATTGAAGCCCCTGTAATAAAATGAATATGACATGCATCTGCGGGTCATCTTTTTATGACACACATTTACGACAAATATTAACTACACACATTTATGCGGGTCATGGTTTTAAGTGTTTTAAAAAAAATACACACATATATATGCATAATTATATTTATTTTTTTGATATTTATATGTATATTATGTAACTCAAGCATTATATTTATACGTGTATTTATAACACACACACTTAAAGGTATTAAGTTTGTATTACATAAGTCCTACCGGGAGTCGAACCCAGGTCACTGGATTCAAAGTCCAGAGTGCTAACCACTACACCATAGAACCAGATATGACATCTTTACACTACACTTGAATATATAAATTGATCATAGTAGTTGACACAAACCTGTTTAGCAGCCCATAAACTGAATACCTTCCCTAATATTTTATAATATCAACATTTAAATATAAGTGTCTGTAGTGAAAACCAAATAAAAGAGAATACTTTCTATATTACCTTCAAAGTTTGAAATAATATGTTTCCCAATATCTTCCAACTCTTTTTGGCCTCTTTCATTCAACTTAAGAAGCATTTCAATAAAAAGGTGGTCCAATATATCCATAACCTACACAAATCAAACAATCCAATTAACCATCAAACGTGTCCATTTGGGTCAAACCTAAGCTGACTGGCTCGTTACTCGACCCATATCAGCCAAAACAAATGTGATATTTTAAACTAACCACTTCAAGCGTGGAATCGATTGCACCAAGAGGTTAATTTTATGCTGCCAACTCGACGAGTACCCTAAATGAACCAATGATTCAAAATCACATTTAAACTTGAAATGCTAATTCTATTGTGAATTTAGATGACTAGAGACAAAAAAAAATTATATTAGTAAAAAAGAAAATGCTCACATTTATATTGAAACTTAGTCACCAGCTTTGTATTAGTAGCTCTTTGCATTATAAATGTAATGCATAAAATAACTCAAAACATATTCAACAAACTAAAACCTATGTGACTGAATAGTGTAGCTGTGTAGGCTTGTAAACAAACCATTGGAACTAATTGTTCACCAACCTACACGATGTCAGAGATAATTACAAAATATTATACTATTACAGTAATAATCTAACTTCTTAATAAAGTCTTACGTGTTCGGCATTGATAAAACAGCCCGTTCATCTTTTCTTTTACACAAAACAGCCAAAGCCCCAAACACTTCGGGCCTAGTGATCGATGGTCAACAAATCATGCACTAACTTGTTTAGCTTTAACGGGTTACTTTCTGGTATGGGTGCGAATGGGTCAGCCTGACCCAACGACCCTTTTTTTTATTAAAAAGATTCAGGTTTAAAACTGGTTAGTTTATAGTATAGATGCAAACGGTTGCCGCTTTAGCAACCAATTTGTATGCAAAGACCAAAAATAAATCTAGCACCTGTGTTCATGGATTCCTGACCACCATTGGTGTCCAACTTCAAGCAATTAATCTGAAAGCTTAATTCACAAATCACAAGACAAAAAAAGCACATAGTCAAGAGTTTAACAAGGAAACAAACATATATAGAATTACTAATCATAAAAATAAACAATGATTTTAACTTACTAGTAGAGTGAATAGGCTGAACAAGACCCACACTATGGATATAATAATGAAATCTTCCTTTGCTTGGTTTAATCAATTAAAATAAAGTAATGAAAATATATGGCAATAAAGGGTTAAAACAATATATAGCTTGATAGTTGAATATTCCATCAAATAAAAGACTAAGAACAGTAAAAGAAACTCACTTTGATGGATGTTACAAAACTCATCAGGCCATTTGTGTCTAGTCTGCTTAAGATGCTGAAATTAAACTTGAGCCTGAAAATTTTTTAGGATCAAACCCTAACAAATAAAACAAAGCCAAAACAAAACTCTGGGGCGAAATCAAATGATATACATAAATTCCAAACAAGTAAACGCGGAATCAACAACTGATCTATACTACCATTTCATAGTATCAGCAAACCCTAACAAGATTCAAAAATTGAGTCAACAACAAACTTGCCCTATGTGACCTGAATGAGTTGGATTCACTATGTATATAGAAACTATTTAGTAAATTTACCCGAACTTACTGAAGAACACATGTTAACAACTGCATTCAACTTATTTTCAATAATATTACCAGAATAACAAGGTACAACATACCATCAAACCTATCAATTTAACAATTTTCGTTATCAAATTCGTATCTGAATATGAATAAGCGATTACCCCTATTTTGTGGAGAGACATCCAATGCCGAATCAGATGACAAAACCATGGAAGCCCTCGGAGTAGATGCTTCTGGTCGCTAAATTCGAACTCAGACAGCATTAATCCACCACCGGACATCAGATCGGGGCTAAAAAACTACCTCGCATATACACCCTATCTGGATTCCTTCAAGCCAAAGCGAGTAGAGACGACTATACCGTGCATTCCGATCTCGTTTCCCGTGGATAGATAGAGAGACGGAGGCATCTTGTGCATCTGATGCAAGATGGAGATATCCTGTGCATCGGATGCAAGATAGAGATTTCAAAAGCCCTAACTTAACTTATGAACACACAGAGCAGGCTATTTAGAAAACATAATAGATGACACGCATTTTGGTGAGTGTTTTACTCTTTTTCTAACTCATGACAGACACACAAAAATACGTGACATAAATCTTTTGACTTTTTAAAAATATGGCATTTGTTTTAATAACACCAAATCCATAAAACGCAAAAATACATGTCATAAATTTGCGCGAGTCATTGTTGGTGTGTCATTAAAGGTTCTTTTTCTAGTAGTGCGGATTGAATCAATCATGCATTTTCAATCTGATTGATCGTGTTCTGGACCTTAGTTAGAGTCAATTGAATTTTGTTTTGAGATCTAATTCTAACTGAATTGAATGAAATTAGTTTTAGGATATTACTAACCTAAAACTGACCAATGGAAGATTATATAGATGATAATCAATCATGATTTGGTTATAGGATTGTTCGTAATGGTCTTTTGATGTTCTGGACTGGTTTAATTTTATTGATTTAGTGTTTAGGGTTGATTTTGGATCTAGTAGGAACAAGGTATTATTTAAACGTACGATTTTTGACATTTTGAGCTAAGATTGAAGGTGAGATTGGCTGATTGGTGTGATATTGAGTTTGGATTCGTGTTTGGAGTGGCATGGAATTGATTTGCGAGTGGTTTGTGTAATTTGGATTGGTTTGTAGAAGTTTGGAATCTGGTAGACTGGAAAGTGGATGAGCTCATTCGTTAATTTCTTGGGAAAAATTATGAGTTCATTCGTTATCTGATTTGAATCCATTCGTTAAGCGGTTATCAGGTGGTTGTAACCCTTTTAACAACCCATTTGTTATACTGTTCACGCATTCGCTACCTGTCATTCATTATCCGATCACTCATTTATCATTATTTCATTCGTCTAATCTAATTCGTCAAGTTTCATTCGTTACTGCTCATTCATTATTTGAACAGTGTCATTCTCTAAGTTTTGTTTGTGTCATCCTATTCTAGTTCATTCGTTATACCAGAAATCTTTCATTCGTTACCACAATTGCCAAAAAGTTTCAAATTTCACCCTTTAACTTTCAAGTTTTGACAAATTAAACTCTTGAACTTTTAATCATGGAAAATTAATATGCTTTGGGATCTCCAAAATTCTATTATGCAACAAATGTCAAACTATGATACTGAGATCAGGTCTTATACCAAATGTCTGAGGCTCAATAATCTTTATGATTTTCCAAAATGGGATCTAAGGTTTAGAGCATAGTTGGGAGCTGTTCATCCTGAATGTATGCATAGCTTGGAGAATACTTATGTTCTGTTGTATGTTGATTCTCCTAGTACTGGTTGGGTAGACAAGCTGTTACTCAAATGACAGCTGAAGAAAGGAAAGCATATGACGTAGAAAGAAAGACTTATTCCACCTTAACAATGGCTTTACTTGAGCATATTTTTCATCAATTCAGTCATCTTAAACAATGTGCTCCATTGTATCAACATTTAAAGGAAAAAAGCATGGGTAATACACAAGAAAGTAATAAATCTATGTTGAAGCTTCAATTCAAAAACTTCAATCTCATGCCTGGGACACAGTTGGAGAATTGTTGATAAGGTTTTGTCATTTGACTGTTGAGCTTACTAGATTTAATATGAATCAAGATCAGAGTGATAAAATTGATACCATGTAGAATGCTGTTACAACTTCATACTCTACCTATCTAATGGTTCTCACTAAAAATGGGTATTTCAAAAATGATAAGCTCAGTACTATAGACTTTATGCAAAAGTTAGAAGAACGAGAGTTTGAGTTGAAATGTCAAGGTTCAACCAAGGGACTTCAAGATCCAACATCGTATGGTGGGAAAAGTCTAGTAAATAAAAGTGCATCTTCTTCAATTACTGCTTTTTACTCTCAAGCAAATCAAGAGATCCTACAAGAAACTATTTCTAAACCTAAGGTATCTTCAAGTTCTTTTAGTTTTATTGCTAGTTCAGTTCCTATGTCACACCACCTAATGTAAATATGAAGGAAGCAGAAAAACATTTGTCTTCATAGGAGCGTTCATGACTTCTTATGAACAGTTGGTGGAAAGCGAAATTGCTACAACTGATTTAACTGATAAGGATTATGATCAGACTGATTCAGATGATCTTAAGTTAATAGACTTGAAGTGGAACTTGGCTATGATAGTCAGAAAAATAAAGGAAGTTGATGGAGAGAATTGGGAAAGATTTGCCAGCAATGAGTAAAAGGATTGGTTTTGGCAATCTAAAGTTTAAGTGTTAAAACTGTTAGGAATTTGGTCACTTTGCCAAAGAGTATGATAAACCGAGAAAAAAATACTCTCCTGGTCAGAGGACATAAAATAGAAACTTCAATAACATGAAGTATAACAACTCTAAGTCGAAGGAGAAACCAAAGGGAACAGATTCTGCAAAGCCAAGTGGGTCACAAGCATGATAGCACAAGATAGGATTGATTGGTTACAAAGGTTATTGGGAAATACATCTAATGAAGTGCTGCAATCTAATGTGTTTGTGATTAGTAAGAATGAAGAGATTGTGGGTACTGAGGATTAGACTCTTACTGAAGAAAGTGCTGAGTCCGAGACAGATTCAGATGATTCAAGCGTTTATCAGCAAGGAGCATTCACTTGCATTGCCAAAATTAAAGAGGTTAGTTCTGTCTCTTCTAAATATGTTTCTGTTAAATCATAGAATGTCATTTCATCTGTTGTTGATGATACTTAGAAAATAGAGTGTTCTTATTATGGTGAATACAAGTCTAAGCTTAAATCATTTCGTCACTACAATGAGTAATTAGCATGTTATTTGACTATCATTCGAGATAACTAACGGTAGGATGTTGAAAGTGATCAAAAAGCTAAAGATAAGATTGATGCCTTGTCTGTTAGTAATCATTATTTGAAAGATGAGGTATCAACTAAACTAAGCATTATTGAAAATCATTTTCAAGAAATCTTGAGATTAAGAACCAAAATCACCGATCTAGAAAATAAGGTGATGGAGTTGAAAAACAAACTGGGAAACTTTAGAAATTCATTTTTTTTTTGTTAAATGAAATGATTGAAGTGAATAATAATCACCAGAAAAGTGTACAAACTCTCCCTCTGATGTTGCTAGGTCTCAATCTTCAGTTTTCACTCTTTCATCCCAAAAATCCTTTCTCGATATTCACGTCACATGTCCTACCATGATATTTCTTTAAGCGTTCTTGATTTCTTGGAATAGATATACCAGTTCCTTTGTACTGGTATTTCGACCTTGATGCATATTCCATATTGTCTTTTATCTCTCTCTCTCTCTCTCTCTCTCTCTCTCTTTCTCCTTTCTTTCCTCCTTTTCTCCCATTTTTCTCCATTTACTCTTCCGCATTCATCCTGAATGAATTTTGTAGGCATGGCAGACTTTTATCACCCTATGGTACTGCAACGCTTGATCAACTATTTTTTCACATCTTATCTGAATCTTGTTCTCAAATAAATCCTCATTATCCTTTTCAGAACAATTTATCAACCACATCGGAACGATCACGTCTATAACATCCCAATCTCCATCTCTGCTCAAAACGATTACTGCTTCACCACGATTGTTATCGTAATATCACCACCGAAAGTAAACACGAAAATCTTACTCCCTGGGATATATAGGAATAATCTTTAACGTTTCAAGCTTCTTATACCTCCATGTCTTCACTAACTTTTCGGATTCTGGATCAATTTTGACTCTCGTTTTGTGCAAGAATGGTCTCTGCGGAGTCCAACTTCTGAAATTACATTTCAAATGTCTTACAATAAACTCCTAGATTTATTTAACAAACCCTTTTTAGGACAATAAAGTAACTCTTTCTGCATGATGTCCATAACATCCATCCACGGTGATGACCTTAACTCACAAAAGTTGTTAAAGTATTGAACCTCAAACATCTTTCTCAACATAATCTTTCTAATATTGGACAACTAAGAAACACTCACAACCTTTCCCAACTTTACCTCCTTTGTCTTCTTATGGCTTGTTGGAAAAGATTCAGCATTTTCTTCTCCCTCAGGAACAACGGTTTCTCCCTATCTTCAATTTGTGACAAATGATAGTTGCTACCGTTTTTGTTTTTAGGAATGATATATTCTTCTTCAGCAGCGGACCAAGTTTCGTAGTTAAGGGCTTGCACGCATGTCTCGAATTTATCTGCCCACAAAGGGTAATCTTCCATCTTAAGCAGCTTCGGGGATTTGTTCGACGTCCCCATCTCGTTGTCGAGATACCGAGTTTGTAGTTATGTCGATGGTTTTGACATGAATGCGTTAAGGTTCTCTATTGTTGAAAAATTGGTCAAACACTTGCTGGTCAACCCTTGGTCAAAGTATAAGTCTTCTTAGCTTGGTAAGCGTGTAAGTGATTAGATTAACGTATAACAACTCAAAGTCAAACGTATAAGTCAGGACTTATGCGGCTTATAAGTAAGCACTTATGTGCCGTATAAGATATACAGTAAAGACTTATGCACTCCCAAGAATTATACGCCCAGAATGATCTTGACTATCTTTTGACATATTGGCAATGATTTTCATGATGAAATGACTAGAATTTCTGAAGGGTTTACCACGGACATGTAAGAATCATTGTGTGAAAGTTTGGTGAAAATTTGACGGTGAAATCTTGAGATATGTAGAAATGACTTCAATCTTTGTGTTGTTCAAGCACATAATGAGCCTAGTTCTCTGATACCACTTGAAAAAACGTGACATTGACGTATATGTGTGTAGGATCGATGTTGTGTTATTGGCCTTAGCTTTGAAGTGCGGAATCCATCAAAGTAGAAAACACAAATGTAACATTAAAGTCCATTTCATTGATTAATAATCATACATGAAGATATGACAAATTTCAAGCACATTCTCTCTCTCTAACCAGTGCTCTCTCTCTCTCTAGGATTCACCAAAAGCTCTTTTCCCAGCGCATAAGTCTATAACTATTTATAGACATCATAAGATAGCCTAGGGACGCATATGTCTTATATGGAACATAACTTATGCGCCACATAAGTTGTGCGGTCCCTAGGAGGGCTTATGCGGTGGTTCTACAAATATTACAAAATTTGAGAATTTAAACATACAAAACAAACTACAAGACTCTAGCAATAGACGTTACAGGACTTACCTTGGATGGTTTGGTGGAGGTGAAAACCATGAAAGCATGCTGAAGATCTCTGACCTGCTCCTCAACTTCGTTCTCCTCTTCTTCAACATCCATCTCAGTAAAGTTTACAACTTGATCACTTGTGTTCAGTGCTGCCATTTAATCCTCCCAGGGGAAGTTTTGAACCACCAAACCATGCTTACCCACACTTGAACTAGGCACGTTCTCTCCTCTTCCACCATTCACCAGAACCATCGCCTCTCTCTATTCCCTTCTTTAGCCGGATTGGTACACTCACGAGCAAAATGACCCGGCTCATGACAGTTGTAACACCTCAAAGAGCTCTTGTTGAATCCCACCTTCTGATTAGCAGGAACTTTTTAGCTCTAAAAACATCCATGATGATTTGCCAAGAAATATCCATCTCTTCCACATCATCAGGATGTATCTGATCCAGCTCAGCAGCCACAACGGGTTGCACCAGGTCTCCAGCAAGAAAGGCATTATAGCAGTTCATAAAACCTGTCATTAAAGCGATGTTCTCTTGTGTCTCCTTAGAAGTAACAGGAATCTGAGTGGGAGACTGGCTGGAGGTAGCCATAGGTATTTAAGATTTCCTTGCAAGAGCCGGTTGTGGAAAGAAAACATGAGCAGCTAGTGTAGGTTGTGGAGTAGGTTGACTCTGTGAAGACTTGAACATGGAGAAGGTCTGCTGAGGCTGCTGCGATAGAGCCTGCTAAATCTGAGACGACTTGAACAGTGAGAAACTATCTTGTGAAACCAGAGCATTATTAGAGGCAATGCCATAGCCAGCAGTATTGTAGGTATTCGCATGATTGATTGTGCGCTGCTTGTCATCCATGTCACAAGCCTTGATTATTGCCATCACCTCAAAGAGTGTCATCCTTGCCAGATCCTTGATCTTCTTAATAACAGACACATTCAAATCCCAGTTCTGTGGCAGTGAGTTGACTTGCTTGTTGTTGATCTCAGCAGGTGTGAGGTTTATATTGGCCGATCTTATCTACGTGACTAACGAGATGAACCGTTGAAGCTGTTTTTCAAGAGACTCTCCTAAGACATAGTTGAACATGTTGAATTGCTGTCTTAGGAGATCTTGCCTACTTCAATGAGAGCCTCCCAGAGTGCTTTAGCAAAATTCAACTCTCTAAATCCCAAGGCAATTTCAGGCGAAAGTGCCATGGTCAAGGTAGCCAGAGCCTTCTCATCCTGCTCAACTATATCGAAATCAGCATCCGAATACATCTCAACTGGCTTTGTCTCCACTTCTTCAGAACCTTCTCTTTGTTAGGTAATAACTTGAGGACCTCTAACTATGCTTCTCCACAGTTTCACATCCTTTGCCTTCACGTACTTCTCAAATCTGAACTTCCAGTCAGCAAACCCTTCTGAAAACAGTAGTGGTGGCACATGAGTGGTAGTCCCCATGATAAAGTCAAGTTCTTGATAAGAGTGGCATTAGAAGATGCTCTAACAGCAGATTGATCCATAATAGCCTTAACAGAGAACTTGATAAGAAGGCCAAAATAAGCAAAATTTCTTTCGAAAACACGGAGGATTGACTGAAAACGAAGAGATCTTCCCAAAAACCCTAAAGTTTAACCGATAACTTAACACTCCTTCTAACATCTTGAGGTTTAGCAGAGATCCTTGAAAATTTTCCAAAGGCCTTGAGGTCAATTCGAGAACTAAAATAGATTTATCGAGAACCAGAGATAGTTCAAGATATGGTAATCTTAGAATGTTTAACTAAATCCCGAGAAAGATGGGATTCAAATCAAAACAAGATAATTACCAAAATCTATTCCAAAAACAGCTCCTCACCAGCTGAAGAACACGAAGAACAATTCTTCAATTTCTAGAAATCTTCAATCAAACACACACATGTGAATCACTGGTAGAATCCTTGATATCACCAATAACCGGGCCTAGAAAAGGTCTATAGGCTCTGATACCAATTGTAAGTCCCGAGATAGGATTTTTCAATATGATATCAAATAACTCAATGATTAGGCGGAAACTAACCACCAAGCCGATTCTATGATACCAACACAAACACAAACAAACACGGTCAATAAGCTTCAAAACACACGTATATTAATACGTTTAACAACTTACACAGGTGAAAGATAATTTGAACGAACAACCCTACAATCGAAAACACATATCCTATATATAGACTACCAACTAGGCCCAAAACAAACTAAAGCCCACCAAGATCAAATGATCTCGGTTTACATACAAAAGCCCAAGTAAGCCTACTACTACAAAGCATAAACCATAAAATGCGACCCAACACAATAAATTTCAAATGGTGCATATAAACTTTAATTTATTTTTTCTAATCTCTTTTTAAATAAAAAAAATCCCTAAGTCCCAATTTGTCGTACTTTCCTTTCTATTAGACTCGTTAAAATCTAGCATATGTATATAATTGTTTAGGAAAATCCACCCTGATTGTCCGCCTCGTTTGTTCGACTCATTCTAATATCGTTCTCTTTTTCGAGGTGAGTTTCTCACACTCCCTTTTAACGCTTTTACATTTTTGGGGGTAGCATATATATCATATTCAAATGCTTGCTTACTTATTCATTTACAAAACTACAATTCATATTATGGGCTTGTGTGTTATTTGTTTATGTGCGTTGTGCTATTATCCGAGTACGTTGGTTGTTACCATCTGGAAAGGACCTTTCGTGCGTTGTGCTATTATCCGCGTACGTTGGTTGTCCCCAACTGTAAAGGACCTTGCCTGCGTTGTGCAATTACCCGAGTACGTTGGTTGTTACCAACTGGAAAGGACCTTACTTGCGTTGTTACACATGTTCATGAGAATTGTATGGCTTTTATGTATGTTATTGAAATTGTGTTATACTCACTAACTACTTGTAGTTGACCGTTTATTTTATACACATGCTACAGGTACTATTATTAGAGGTTGAAGTGACGAAGACGCCAGACCTAAGTTGTCAATAATAATCAACAAGTTATTATATTTGTTTTTCCATTATTTGAATGTATTTCATTGCTTACACTTGTGTACTTGAGATTTTAAATAAATTAATGATATTATTGTCACATAATAGTGTCACGTGTGTTTAAACAATCTGTACGTCACACTTAGGCGTTTCCGCTTTAGCCGGGGTGTTACACTTGCATGTTTAGGTTTAGGCTGATAGCAATATTCTTGATCGTGTTAGCTAATTCCTCATAAAAATAAAATTTGTGTAATGCAAATATTTTGATCTACTGCTTCTAAGGTTTAAGTCAAGTTGGGGTGACATGGTAAAAATCAAAATAATCCTGAATTGAGATTAGAGGATGATATTTCCTGATATTCTGTGCCCTAATTGAAACTTATACGTATCATAGAAATTTCTAAAAATCTTGTTATAAGGTTTAGGTAGACAAAAATACCAATGACTGAATTAACACCAGTCACAATATGGCTGAAATATAAATTTGTGATGCAAAGGCTTCTTGGTCAATATGATCCCTGCACAAACTCACAAAAATGTGTATTGTTTATTATAGTTTAATTTTAGTATTATTTTTGCTTGAAATATTTGAAAAATTACAAAAATATTTTATATATGTTTGATCTTAGAGTTTTAAAATTCAAAAAGATTTTTTTCTGCTTTTGTTTTTTATTATCGAGCTATGCGAATTAAAAATTTGATAAAATCTTGCAGTTTACCGTCTTGATACAAGTTTTACCCATGAGTTTAAGTTAACATTTTTGAAAAAGGCATCAAAAATTGGTTTTGATGGTTAATTTAAGAATTTTACAAGGGTTGGAATGGTAAAACATTTATTTGTTATTCCTACGGTTCATTCGTTATAACAGAGTAACGAATGAGAGGTCAGTACAAAATCAAATGTTTTAATTGATGAATCTGGTGCATGTACAAGGAAATCAAATAAATGCAGACAGTCATGCAAAGAAGATATTTTGAAAAATTTGAAGCAGGTGGTTTTGAACAGCAACCAGGTGGTTCATCATCTCGTAATGTACCTGCTAACGGGAGTCGACTGGAAAGGAGATTGTGATTTATCATGATTCGACCAAGGTTCAACCCTTTAAAACTGTAAGAGTTAATCAGATTATGTTAGTTGATGAATCTGGGGTTTTAATTGCATGGTGAATACGGATGAAATAGAGGTTAGTTGGTTGCTCATTCGTTGACTAAAGAACAAATCGTTGTTCTTCTTAATTTAAATAAAGAAGATGTTGAGGAGTTGGAAAAACAAGAAGATGTAAAGGTGGAGAACACAGAGGAAGTCAGATTTTATAAACGTGTTCCATATGGGAATACTAATTACGATGATGTGGAGATGGAAGACGTGACGGTTGAGGAATACCCAGATACGCATACCCAGTTTAATTGTGATGATGGGATTCTGTTTTTCACGACAGAACACTTTAAAGCACCAAAGAGCGTCTAATAAGGAGACAAAAAGAGAAAGGAAAAGAGAAAGTGACTGAACCCGAGACACCACAAACTTTAGATGACATGTTTAATTATAATGCAAAGAAGATGAATAAAATGATCGAGACTTTGCGGTATGCGAAAAAGATGATTATTTGCAATCGAAGGCCCACTTGTCTACATATCAGATGAAAAATTTGTTTATGTGAAGACCATTAAAGGTAATATTATCTCATGGATGTACGAGCCAGAACTTAAATTATGTATCGAAAAGTGGGAGAACGGTATACAGTATTTTCAACATATTATTAATTTTCTTACCATGCCACGATGGGATGTTCGTGTTGGACCCGGTATGCCCAAGACACATATTATCATTGATGTGGCTAGTACGTTATGATCCAAGTTGGGTCATACCCAATAACAAGCTAGACAAACACCAATTATATTTTTTATATATGATATAATCATAATAAATAAATATTAACACTTAAGCTATTTGGAAAAGGGTTTCTAAATACATTGTACTTGTGAAATAATAAATCATATGGATGATTTATATTTTGAGAGAAGACATTATATAGTGTTATTTGAGTTGGTTAAATAACAATATTTAAGACTAATTAATCTTGCATGATACTTGTGTTATATAATTATTAAGAAATAACATAAGGTTTTAAAATGTTTTATGTTATAAAAAGATATAAAATTTGAAAGGAAGAAAACCCAAATAAAATGATGGAAACCATAACACGGGGTGAACAATTGGAGCATTTGGATGCGGGATCAACTGGGAGTTCACCGACACAAGTTCATGTTCTTATGGGTCCCTTAGGAGAGACATTTTAGGACACTTGTCTTTGGTCAACAAGTGTGGTCAAAATTAAGAGGCTAAGGTTATGAACTTGTGGTTGTATGTTTATGCTTGTTTGGTTGATTTACTTTTGTTTGTGCTATTACAATTTGGATTGTTAACTACTTAAAATCAACAACTAGCATAAAATTGGTTCCTT
Organism: Bidens hawaiensis; assembly: GCF_021521415.1. NCBI lineage: Eukaryota > Viridiplantae > Streptophyta > Magnoliopsida > Asterales > Asteraceae > Bidens > Bidens hawaiensis. The sequence goes on from NW_027493928.1 coordinate 104,170, forward strand.
AGAAATCGTTAGGTAACAAAGTTGGTTTTATTAAAGTCTAATGATTTCATAATAAAATGGGTTTTATTAATAGGAACTTTGAAAATGAGTTTTTCAACTAAGTACCATACATTTTAATGTATGAAAATGAAAGGTACATGAAAGGTTTTCCAATCTAGAATTTAGAAAATGAAAATCCCTTTTATGAAATAAGTCGAAAACCATCCATTTATACAACACTCGAATCACTTGGGAACTCGGTATGGGATAAAGGTCACCTAACCATGTTGGAGGAAACTTGTGAGTTTGAGGTGTGTTTACCATATTTGTGGGATAAAGGTCACCTAACCACTTGTATGTGTAAACTCACATGTGTGTATAAGTAGGACGACTTAAATTGGAAACCATGTGAATAGGGTCACCGAAGCATGGTGTACATTGGTGTTGATGGGATTAAACATGCCAACTAAACATAAGATGTTTAACCGATCCCATAAAACTAGAAGTTGCAAAGGGTTGCAATCGTCAAACGTTGACTACCTTGTTAATTTAAATAATAGGATAAAGATCACCTAACTACTATTTAAATAAAACGTTAGGTTCTAAATTTTAATCATTAATTGTCTAGGAGACATAAAGAGTATTAACGATTAAAATTAATTATTGATATCAAAAATACTAAAATTGAGCTTTGTTATATTTGTAGATGGCCGCAATCAACAATCCACCTAACGTTATTATCCCACCCGTTAATAACTTATCACTAAGGTCTATTCTCGATAAGGATCGTCTAAACTATAACAACTTTATGGATTGGTATCGAAACTTGAGAATCGTTCTTAAGCAAGAAAAGAAATACTATGTAATAGAAGATCCTATTCCCGATGAACCTAGCTTTGACGATGCCCAAGCCCATAACGATTGGGTTAAGCACAATGAGGATTCGGTGCAAGTTTCTTGCCTCATGTTAGAAACTATTATTCCTGAGATTCAAAAGGATTTTGAACATCATGGGGAATACGACATGATCACCCAACTTAAGGAAAATGTTCCTTACACAAGCTAGGCTGGAACGCTTCGAAACGGTTCGAGCGCTTCATGCATGTCTTATGGAAGAAACCCAATCGGTTTCCTCCTATATGCTTAAGATGAAAAGCCACATTGATCGTCTCGAGCGCCTTAATTGTCCAGTCTCAAAGGAGTTAGCCACTGATTTGATCCTAAATGGGCTAACCAAGAAATTTGAGACCTTTGTAATGAATAACAATATGAATGGACGAGACAAAAGCATTGGTGAGCTTCACGCAATGCTCAAAACGGCCGAGACGGAAATGGGTAAGAAGGTTTTACCCGTTCTCATGATCAATGAAGGTGGAAATAGGAAGAGGCATCACCCGGAATCTAAGGCAAAGGTTGCCAAAGGTAAAGGACAAGACAAGGGTGAGTTCAAGGGAAAGGCAAAAGCGGAACCACCCAAACCAAAGAAGCTAAAGGTTAGCGTGGAGGATCCGTGCTTTGGATGTGGGGAGATTGGGCATTAGATGAGGAATTGTCCAACGCATCTCAAAGAGTTGAAAGCGAAGAGGGATGCGGGGCAAACCTCGGGTACAACTTTTATGATTCATGTTAATCTTAATATTATTTCCTCGGATACCGGATGTGGTCTCATATTTGCAATTGCAGGGATTCAAAGGAAATGATGGATTCAAGAAGGGAGATATTAGTCTCTTCATGGGCAACGGAGCAAAGGATGTTGTCAAAGCATGACGATAGTTCTTTGACTTAGTTATTCGTTGCTTTGACTTAGTTTTTCGCTGCTTTGAAACATGACGATACATAAGGCTAAGATCAGGTATAGTACAAGGAGATTGTGAGACATATATGTAGTCAAAAGGGGATTTGTCCCTCTTATTCGTTGAGAGTAACATGTCTAAGGCTGCTAAGTTAAATCAACAGAGAATGATCACTCTATGTCTCTGGATTTAACATGACATCAGAGACCAAAGGATAAATGATAGATTCACCTAAATCATTTCAAGTAAGGGGCTTGAAGAGGTTGATGTTATTGAATTGCACTTTGTCATGCGTATTAGGGGTAGTAAACCGTAGTTAGGCTGTATTTGCTACTTGCATCAATCTTATATGTATCTTGTGCAACTGGGAGATTGTTGGACCCGATCTGCCCAAGACACATATCATTGCTACTTGCATCATTTTTATATTATTATTGTTTTCTTAGTGGGTACATGCAAGACATTGTATTGGTTACAAGGGAGGTGCTTGAATGATCAAAAATACACACTTCCTCTTTCTCTCTTAATTTGCAAGTAACCAATAATCTTTCTCCTCTCTTTTTCTCTCTATATTTTCAGCCAAGAGAGGAGCCAAGGGAGGAAGAAAATTTTTAACAAAATCCTAGCTAAACCAAGGGTGTTTGATAAGAGCTTGGGGTATACTAGCTTGAGGAACGACCCGTTGAAGTTCTAGCCTACAATTCATCATCACTATCCTACTTCCTTGGTTTTGAAAGGTAGTCTTAACATGCATGGACTTATAGTGACATGCATGTGTTAGTTAGTACGTATTTCATATATGGATCCGGGATTGGGTTTTGCATGTATAAAATTGGTTTTATACACTTTAAATTAACAAGATTTAAAACTTTATTCCGCTGCGTTTTTCATAAAATTGGTGTTTTATGACTTTGATAATCTTGTTAAAACCCAACAGTTCGTGCGTTGGCAAATAGACCATTCATGAACCATGCGGATAAACAATTGGCAGGATGGTTCTATTGCCATCTTTTTGCATGAGGTAAGGTTTGGTTTTAAGTTCTTTAAGCCACTAGTGCAAACCATGAAATCTGTTGATGAAATCGATCCGCCCATCGGCTAGAGGAAATTGGTGCTTAAAGTAAAGCCACCACGAACGATGAAGAAAGTCCATTTAAAGACTTTACCGCAAAGTTTTTACAAGAGATTCAATCGGTGGTACTACGATGTCAAGCAGTAGTTGTATTGGGTTCAGGATTAAAGACTGAGTTTATTCTAGTTATTGATCCGATATGGCTGGTCAACCAGTCTGAATCTAATAAGAACGTATTATATCATAATTGGATCAGATAGGCGCACAGTAAAGATAATGAGCTAGCTATGCATTTCCAACAAGTATGTCATGCATTTGGAATTCATAGCAGTGAAGATTGGAAAACCAACAGATATAAAGTATGAAGACTATAGAGCTCGAGATAAGGGGGAGTTTGTTGATACATCATTTAGCGTGTCGGTCTTTGCTTAACATATTTTGGAGAATAGATTAATGTATAGGGGTGTCAGGACCGAGAGTTAGGTGCACATCTTGGAAAGGTTGACAAGAACACACAGACTCAATAATCCAAAGGCCTACTGAATATCCCGGCGGAATCAGGATATCCAATGGATGGGAATGAAGGCGTGATATTAAACGAAACAATAAAGGATAATCAGTTAAGAACAAATACAAAGACAACGATTCACCGTATTAAATGCATCATTCAATGAAACAGTAAATGGAATGTCTAGGATTTCGTGACGGCTGCGGCGGTACGAGGAAAGAAAAGGAAATATTCTTTTTCGAATGTTTTCTCGTATTCCGTGTGTCGCGTCATTATCCGTGCCCTAAATGGAAACCTAAGACCCTATTTATAGACCCTGACATTCCTTCTAGAATCCCTAAATATTACGTAATGAAAGACAAAAACAAATACAAGTGTAAGAGTCTTCGAGCATGATAAGTATCTTGCTCGAGCAGACTCACTATGCTAGGTATGCTCAATGAGTGTCTTCAAGCATACTTTACTTAGAATATCTTCAGTGAAGATATTCTCCTCCAGCAAGCTTCATTCCTCTTGACCAATCCTTGCTTTGCTCGAACTAGTCCATCGACCAAGCTCATTCTTCTTTATGTCTTCAGTCTTGTCTAAAGAGACTTATTGAACAATCTTTAGCATGCTTGGATGTAAATCTTGCTCGGGGAACTGAACCATGCTCAAAGTCCTTGCTTTGAACATATGACATCTTCTTATTACATCCATGCTAGTCACCATGTGCTCGTGCATCCTGTGCTCGGAATCACTTAGTTATATCTTGAATGATCAAGTTGTTTGCTCGATTGGCAATCCATATTCGATAGAAGAACACTCTTGCTCGTTGAAGTTTAGCTTGCTCGAAGCCTTAACACTTAGAAGAATTAACCACCAAAGGTTCTGAATACCTTGCTCGTGGTAGTAAACCATGCTCGATCATCCAAGCTTGCTCGAAGTCCATACTTAGCTGATTTCCTGAGGAGGTTGAGAAGATTCCAATCTTCCTTATCGAAAATCCGACTCAACAATCTCCCCCTAGATTAGAACAATCTCAGATGCACCAAAACACACCTGCATATAGTTACAAATGTATCAGCCTACAAACATAATCAATTTAGGCTAAATCATCATTTCATTACATAAAGGAAATTTTGCCACTTTGGCATTACACATCAAGTTTTACATTTCAAAATACAAATAAAACAAAAATACAAAGATAAACAGAATCTAAGTGATCATCATTAAATCTCCATTCTACTATCTCCTCCTTCTGCTCCTTGTGTCAGATTTTTCCTTTTTCAGTTTAACAAGGGCGGTCTTTTGTTTAAACATATCTAACTCCACTGAATCTTCGGAGTCAAGTAGAAACTCAGCATCTACTATATCTTAAAGGTCTTGAGGATGTAGGAATTGGAGGTCTTTGTCATACATGATCACTACAATTGTTCCTCCTGATGCATTCCTCAAGGTGATCGAGTCATTATGACGATTGTAAGTGAGATGAGTGATCCTTCCATTTTGTTGTGCAATTGAGTTTGGTTCCAACATTTCCCTCCTCATTGCTAAGCACTCTCTTTAGAGTCATCCTTTTTCCTATAGAGGTGCTAGCTTGATGAGTTTTCCTTTTCTTTGATTCAAACAAAGATAGTTCCAACGTGTGTACTTCATTTATCCTTTAGCGCCTTTTATCCTTTTCTGCTTGGCTACGAATCTCCCTCCTCTTTTGTTTAAGAAAAGGAAATCCTTTCTCAGACTGTTCTTTGAGAAATTTAGAGAGGTCATTCCTTTGCTGCCCGGCTGGTTGGCTTCTCTCTTGATTGTCATACAATTTTAGTTCAGCCATCTTCTTTAACTGTTCTTCTGAAAAATCTCTCAAATCATCCCTGAAGATGATAAGAGTCTCTTCTTTATCTTCAGTGATCACCCTCAAGGTCATAGTCCAGGCTTAACAAATAGGCTTTATCGAAGTAGAGATGTGTGGGCAGATTTAAATGTCTTGATGGTTCTGGCCTCACAATCTCAGACCTTGGGGTTCTGTTTGAGCTTTGTGTATTCTTTTCTATTTGATTGAGCCCAGCCTCTTCATACCATTGCCTTATAGTCTCATCTGTTTGCACTAACAGTCTTGACATTTTTGCACCTTTTTTATGCAATGCACTCATCATTTCTGCTCTTACTTCTTCCTCTGCTCTCCTCCTGGCCTCTTGCAATCTTCTTTGAGTTTCCAAATATAATTTCTGCTCTTTGTTGTATATATCAATTAATTGTTCATGAGGCATGTTTTGAAATTGTTCTTCTGTCATCCCTTTCTCCATTACAATTCCTTTCAGAGTTTGTACCCTTTGTGGGTCTTCAAACCACATTTTTACTTCCTCTTCTTTCTTTCTCGTTTCCTCTCTCTCCTTTTCCATTCTCAACTTCAAGTCCTGTTTACTTAAGTAATCTTCAGTGGCTTTCTTATCTTTGTGGGACTTTTTAACCATTTGAATTTTTCTTTCAAGATCTTGAAGAGATAAACTGATTAAGTCATGATATTTGTATTCATGTAGTTGGAGAAATTTAATGTATTTGTGTTAGACTTTATTACTTCATAATCTGTCTCATTCCTGTCTTCTTCTTCTTTTCTCTTCTTTAGTCCTTCTGCTTCTGCCTTTTCCTTTTCTTTCTTTTTGCTCATTTTGTCAACGTAGTTTGCCACATCATCAACTAAGGCATTTTTATAAATTTTATCAAATGCTCCAAAAGATTGCAGGTTTAAAAATGCAGCTTTGTGTCCAGCCTTTATCAGAAACTCCCTCTGGGATTCTCGACTTCTCCATCCCTCAGCTTCTTTCCTGACACTTTCTTTTGTCATTCTGTCAATATATTTCAGGTCATAGTCCAGGCTTAACAAATAGGCTTTATCAACATTTTCCCTATCTTTATCCTTCAAACCTCCTTCTTCTTCTTCATCATCAAGATCGACTGGTTCATCAAGATTATGAAGAGTGCCAATTATTTGATCTTCAATAGTTATAGATTGGTCCTCTTCATCATCTGCAAGTTTTGCAAACTTAGCCTCCCTTCTCTTGTACACCTTTACTTTCACAGATTTTTGTCTTTTAGGATTTGGGGTCACAAGATCAGCTGTAACTTTTATTTTTAATGAATCTCTTTCGTCAGTTTCATGCTCTGTTGGTTCAGTAACAATTGGTTTGGTTGCAGGAAATTCATGAGTTTCATCATTGTGTTCATCATCTACAACCTCTTTGATTATAGGTTCAGTGGCTGATGCTACTGGTTCTTTACTAAACATTCCTTCAACAACCGGCTCTTTCACATGAGTATCTTCCTCCTCTTCAGTCACTTCATGAACGACAGGTTCAGTAGTTTCAACTGGCTCTTCAACCACTGGTTCTGAATTTCTGCATAGGTTAATAAAATCTTTCTGTACCTTTTTGGCAGCTTCTACAATCTCAGGATGATGTCCTTCTGGTTTGTTCAAGTTGTCTATAGATCTTTCATTATGACTAGCTTTACCATTGAACTTGCAAATATTTCAATTGTTTCATCCTCTTCTTCTGTTTGATTTACCAGGCCCAAACCAAACTCTTGTTCCGTTGGTGTTTCAGTTTCAGGTTCTTCAGTTTCAAGTTCAGTTATTACTAGCTCAGTTTGTATGGGCTCTTGTTCATCATCTTTTTGTGCAGTTGGAGTTTGCTCATCAATTTATGTTGCTTTCAATGACTCCAAAGTTGCCCTAATTGCTTCATCAGCTTCTCTCTTTAACCTCTCTTCTTCTGCCTCATTCTTCCTCATCTCCATAAGTGCCTCAAGCACTTCTTGAGGAACTTCCTCATCATCTTCTTGATCTTTTTTGATTTAGTGAATCCAAATCTTCATTCATGAGTTTTATGGCTGTTTTGACTGATTCTACTTCAGCCATATCCGGATCAATCACATTGTCCTTCAGTAGTATTTCACCTCCAGATTTTTCTTTATGAGTTGCTATTGGCTGAAGATCATCATCAGTCAGAGCCATCCCTTTGCCTTTTAATTGTCTTTGGGCAATCTGTTCAGGGGGTTTCTTCTTCAAATTCAGTCTCTTTCTCTCCTGACTCCCCCTCAACTCCATCATTTTTCTCATGCTCTTTATTTATTTTCTTTGGAGCATCTGAGGTTCCAGGATCTTCAGCTTCATGTTCATCAGAACTAGCATATAGTTTCTCAATTGCCTTTAATCCTCCTACATCCTTGATATTCTCCCCCTGTTTTGGTGCATCTGAGGTCTTCTCAACCTCAGAATGCTCCAGGGTTTGAATCTTCAGTAATGCTTGTTGTAACTCAGTTTCAAGAGCCTTGTTTCGGATTTCCAGGAAAGCATTCTTCTTTTTTAAGATGATGTTTTTGAATTCTAGGGCAGCATTCTCAGAAATCAAGTCATAGACATTTGGGCTGGAGGGTGGTGTTTCTTGAGTAGGTTTAGGTTCAGGCTCAGAGAAAGGTTCTGGTGAAGATGTTTCAGGTGAAGGTAGTTTATAAGCTTCAGGTTCATGTGAGATGGGTTGGGTAGGTTGAATGGGTTCAGTTGGTATGGTTACATATATAGGTGAGGTTGGTGGTGTGATGTGTGTTTCTGTAATAGGGGATGTAGGTGGGGTTGGAATATGTGTGTCTTGATCTTGTTCAGGTTCTGAGTGAATGGAATCAGTGGTGGCAGGGGAGGAAGGAATATCATTATTTACAGGTTCAGAATCAATTGAATCAGTGTCCATATTGTCTACTGCAGGGTTTGGTGAATCTGGAGGAGTGATCTCGTTTATAGTGTCAGTCACATTTGAAACTATACCAGCAATAAAGTCATCATCACCAATGTGTTCTGTTGCTACATGACTTGGACCCACAACTAGTTTAGCAACCAGGTCAGTGACATCATCCTCTGGACCTTTATCCCCTTCCTGAGTTTCCATTTGAACGTCAGAACCAGCATTAACAAAATTTACCATCTCATTCCCAACTGGAACAACAAGTGGCTCATCCATAGCAGCATCACCATCTCCTTCCTCAACATTTTCGGCCTTATGAGCAATTGGTTCATGAACAGGCTCATTACCAGCACCATCACTTCCAACATTCACAGCCTCATATGCGATTGGTACTACGATTGGTCCAGAACCTCCATCACCTTGATCATTATCACCATCATTGTCATCATCATTTCCTCCATCAAGAACATCATCTTCACCCTCATCATCAGTTTCATCATCACTATTGCCCGGAGTGCGAGGTACATCAATAGCACCTAATGCAGGAACAAGTAGCCATGGGAGAACATCCCAATTAGTATTGTTAATAAATTTGCTCTTGGCATCCTTCATCCTCTGACAAATATTCGGGTCTTGCAACCTCAATACTTCTCCCGTCAGTTGAAGATTTTGCAATGACCTATTGATCAGGATTTGCAGAAATCTGGGATACATCAAAAACCGTTGATCTACCTCCTTCTCAGCATTTGAGACTAAGCCATTAAAGATCAGTCTTGAGATGTTGAATGGCTGCTGATATAGAATGGTCACAGTCAGGGTAGCAAGTTCCCTACTCAATAAGGTCCAAGTTCCTCTCCTTGGAGATAAGGACTAGATAACATGATGAATGACGAATCGGTAAACCAAAGGAAAGTTTCCTTTTTGAAATTGACCTTCTTTAACGTCGCCCTGGTAGCCCATGGTTTTTTGAAATACTCTCAATAGTCTTGGGGCAGAGTATGATGGTTGCACCTAATGATTGTCATTTAAGTGCAGTGCTGCTCTGATTGAAGCTTCAGTAACTTCAATGTCTTGATTTAACACGGAGGCCGCAATCCTTTTTCCATTTAAATCATCCACATATGTAGCTGAGCTCCAAAAATCTGCAATATGATTCCTGTAGATCGTTGGGCTCTCAGTCAAAGCTACTCTCAAGTTGGAGTTATTGAGGAAATTTATCATCAGCTCCACTTCCCTGTTCTCGTTATCAACCTCTAACCGGGCACACATGTTATGTCTCTTTTCGAATTTTAACGCCATCAGTTTTGCAACATAAAAGAATATTTAGTAGACATAGATGCATAAACAATATTCGACGATAGTCAAAGAGAATGGTGTCTCCAGTAACCTGTTCCGTAGTAATATGCGTACCTGCACAAACATGTAAACGATTAGAAAGATAATCAATTAGAAACCCTAGTTCCGAATCGGTGAGACGATAATCGAGTATCAATATCTTACCAAAGTCGTAATAGAGCTAATGGCTATTTTCGAAGTATAATCGAGCAATAATCGAGTATTCGGGTAAGCAGGGGATGAACGAGCAAGAGGTTTTTGCAATTAGGTCAAGAGAGGGAAATGAAATATGTGAAAAGGTTTCTAAGTCCCCTTTTTATACCTAACGTTTGGTTGGTACAGTACGATTTTTTGTCTAGTGCACGACAGTTGTCATTTAATTCAAATTAATTGTACCTCCCTTGCTCGAGCGTACAGCCAAATAGACAGATGTCTCCCACTGTACTCGAGTACATAATACCGTTCATGCTCGACGTACTTGTATATTCATTGTGCTGTGAGTGCTAGTATACTCAAATATACTTGTGCTCGATGCCTTAGCCAAATGCTAATTGGTATCAATTTACATGCTCGAGACCCTTAACCACTTCAATGTGAAGTCATACATACTCGAGCATGAGATCATGCCTGAGATCCTACTTAGTATTCTCGTGAGACTAACTGTGCTCGAACAACTTAGACATATTTGCTTATTCTCAACCCATATGCTCGAAGTATATAAGAAATAATCAGTTAATCAATTATACTCGAGACACATTCCAAACGCCTCAACTCTTACTCGAACATACGTGGATAATTCAGCGATCACTTATGCTCGAAGAGTATACGCATGCTCGACAATACTTAGAGATCTATCATGGCATAACATTTGCTCGTGAAGTACATGCATGCTCGATAACACTTAACATAATTTATCATGTGAACATATGTGCTCGAAAGGCTTCATATGAGATATCTATGTTCGAGATACTTAAGAAAGTATACAGAGCATATCATTGTGCTTGAAGAGGAACGAATATGATATCTATGCTCGAAACACTTAAGAAAGGTTTCCAAGCATATCCGTGTGCTCGAAGAGCAAAAGATAACACATACAAGTCAAAAGTAAGCTCGAAGTACATTCTAATACCTAGATCATACTCGAAAATACTTAGAATAAAAATAGATTTTCTTTGTGAACACAACATCATTTGCGTAGCAGACTAGACAAATACCACACCCAAACTTTGCTTAATTCAAAATCATAAATCATTTTAATCATTCTTATTGCTTAAGCTTAAGTTTAAGGTGAATAAGAGATCAAAATCCAGTTCTAAAATTCATTGCAATCCATTTGAAGAGATCTCAACAAGGGATCAGATTGTTTAATAACTGTCACACAATTTCATTTTTAGCCTTATTATGATATAAGTCAGGTTGACACTAGGTGTAAGCACTTAGCATGATTCTTATGAATTTTGTGATATACTTAATGTTCAATTAGAGCATAAGTGAAGAATGGTTACATATTGGACTTCAGGTTGTTCCTTATCTCTTCTCAAAGCATAATTAGCTTTCTCCAAATCACCCCAATTTGACTTCAACCCCCTGATGCCTTGGTCAAAATATTTATTTATTTGAGCAGTTATACATATATATATATATATATATCAGACTTCAAGGTTGAACGTTGAACTTACAAGCCATCCGGACTTACATGCCTTATATTCAGAGTGTTTAGGACTTATTTGGATGCCCCACTCCTATAGTTCCCTTGGTGCCCCTTAAAGTCATGATATTTTATTTATACTATATAATATATTTTTGAAGCATTTTTCAATTTTATATTTCAATATTTTCTTTTTTTCTTCAATTTCTTTTGTTAAGCTTTCACATGTATAGCTATTTATCTGCTCATATACTCTATAATTCGTTTTTAATAGACCAAAACAGCAACGGGCTTGTGTATGATTGGATAAGCACCTTTCTGTCTATTATACGAAGAGATGTGCAAGGAAACATACCTTCGTCTTTAAATGAATCACCACATCCGACTTAGCATGCTTATAATATTTGTATCACCTAAGTCACTACACTCATGAGAAGATACCATACGAATTGTAAATTTACTGAGCGGAAAGCTTTTAAGCCTATAATCCATGGGTTATGAGATTAAACAATATACTATGATGTCCCAATTCTAGGTTGGATTCAATTTCCACATAAAACTATTTAAGCTTCTTTAAAGCTTGGAACTTGGATGGTATTATCATATCTCTTATTTGTTCAACGAAAAACTGTTTGCTTAGTCAAAAATGTTTGTGTGTCAAAAATTAGTTTCTTCGAGAAATTCATTTTGCATCTAATTTTGAACCACATTTTGTCATTTAAGCATATAAGACTTACATGCAGCACACAAGTAACACATAATTCATTGGTGAGTGAATTTTCACTCCGAGCACACAAGTATTCTATCAAGCAAACTTCAAATTTTATCACGTCAATGGGTGTGCTCGAAAGACTTTTAACTCAAATTTTTGTCATTTCAATGCATGTGCTCATTGTACTTCCTAGAAGTGTCAATTTGCTCGAGGACAAGACATGTGCTCGAAATACATAAGAAATGATTCAAGACACAGTCATTATGCTCGAGCCACAGATATATGCTCAAAAATCGAGTAAACACTTTCAAGACATATTTCCATGTTCGAACATTTGATACATGTCATTTGTGCTTGAAATACTTGAAATTTCTCAAGTATGACTGTTTGTGCTCGAGGAGCAACAAACACAATCAAACACAGAATCATGCTCGAAATACTTGAAAAAGTTTTCCAAAGCAAGTTTCTATGCTCGAGCAGCTAAGACATGTCATCTATGCTCGAAGTACTTAGAAAAGTCTTTTAAGTAGCATTGTTTCTGCTCGAAGAGCAACAAACACAGTATCAAGCACAGATTCATGCTGGAGACACTTAGATCACACAGATGTATCATGTAAGCACAGATCTGAGTATAAACAACAAGAACATCAAATACATTAGAATTTATTATACAAAAACAGTCACTTACATGATTCATGCAATCAGAATAATCAGTCAAGCACAGCAATAAATCAAGCAAATATTCACAGTGAGAAACAAAGATAATCAGTAAGCACCTCACACAAGCACACATCATCAATCAAATTTCATCAGCATTTATCATACCTAGGTATTTTAACAAAAAGTGAAACCTAGTTTTATCTAACGGTTTGGTGAATAAATCAGCCAGATTATCAGATGTATCTACCCGTTTCATTTCTATTAGACCTTTTTCATTACAGTCCCTAATAAAGTGATGTCTAATCTCAATGTGCTTAGTCTTAGAATGTTGGATTGGATTCTTAACAATGAACATAGCAGCAATATTATCAATTAAAATTGGAGTAAGTAAGAAATTCAGACCATAATCCAGCAGTTGATTCTGAATCCATAGAACCTGTGCACAACAAGCGGATGCAGCAATGTATTCAGCCTCAGCAGTTGAGATGGAAACTGTAGTCTGCTTCTTGCATTGCCATGACACCAACCTGTTCCCTAAAAACTGGCAGCCTCCTGAGGTTGATTTTCTACTCATGTTGCAACCATCATAGTCACTATCTATGTAGACCATCAAATCAAAAGAGGGGTTCTTTGGATACCAAATCCCCAAATCTGGTTTCCCTTTGAGATATCTGAAAATTCTTTTTACTGCCAGCATGTGTGAGACCTTGGGGTTAGCTTGGAATCTTGCACAGACACACACAGCAAACATAATATCTGGCCTAGATGTTGTAAGATACATCAGTGATCTTATCTTGGCCCTATATTCATGCTGGTCCACCGGCTCCCCTTCTCTTCAGGTACCATCTTCTCATGTGTGTCCATTGGTGTTGACACTGTCTTGTAGTCCTGGCACTTGAACTTGTTAAGAATCTCTTCTACATACTTTGATTGATTGATAAAGATCCCATTTGCCTTTTGCTGCACCTAAAGTCCAAGGAAGAAGTTCATTTCTCCCATTGAACTCATATTGTATTTAGACTTCATTACTCGCTCAAATTCTTTAAACATTTGTTCATTGGTAAAGCCAAAAATGATGTCATCTACATAGACTTGCAAAAGCAGTAGATCCTTGTTCCATCTTTTGTAGAAATGTTGATCCATGTTTTGTACGTCTCGGTCTTTATTGTCTGATAATGTAATAGTTTAGTATTATAGGGGTTTTAATGTAAATATGTCATTCGCCTAATTATAAGACACATTCGTATTAATGTAAGTCCCATTCGTTAACCCAGCTTAACGAATGGAACATAACGAATGAAGGCTATTCGCTATGATAATGTATTAACGAATAAATATGTTTATTCGTTAGGTTAATGTAACGAATGACTCATTCGTTAAGTCTATCTTAACGAATGAGGTCATCCTCTATATATACCCCTGTAATCTATTCTAATTAAGAGTTCTGATGATTTTTGCTTATCCTCTCGTTACTCTATCTAAATTCACTCTCGATACACACTACACACAGTTAAAGTAATTCGGCTTAATCGTATACCAGAACAGCGAATCAATCGATGTAATCATGAGATCTAGACCCTATTAGGCTCTTTCAAGTGGTATCAGAGCTAATCGATCTGATCTTCGATGTGATTCGTGGACTAAGTGTATGGATTCATCGTTCAATTAAGTCAGTCTGAGTTGAATTGATATGAATTGAACTCGTATAAGTATCTGATAAACAAAGTATGATATAGAAGTAATTGATAGTGTGATTAAGGTAATCTGGAATGAGATATGGATGTTTGAGTTTGAATTGAGGTGATTTGGCTAGCAAGTTGACTGAATTGATAAGAATAGAATTGGAAATGGTATTGAATGTTAATGGCGGTTATACGGATCGGTTAATTGAGAGTATTAGTTGAAGTTTGTGATTACGGACGAGTAGTATTAGGTTCGGATTTGAGTTCCGAGCAGATTGATATAGGTTTTAGGGTGAATAAGACAGATTTGGATGGATTTGGATTTAGGTTTGAATTTCAGACCTGATGAAGATTTGAATACTGATTCGTTACTAATGAAGACTGATTCGTTAAATCTTAACTGCTCATTCATTAAGTCTTAATAGCTCATTCGCTAATACTTAACGACTCATTTGTTAATCCTTCACTTTCATTAAAACCATATTCGTTACTCAAACTTCTTTCGCTAAACCATATTCGTTTAAACCACATTCGCTATTACATCACTCATTCGTTAAGTTCACAATCGCTTGAATTGTTAACGAATATCACTCATTCGTAACTCAGTAAATCTTCATTCGCTATAAAACTCATTCGTTTGAACAGTATTTCATTCGTGAACAGTAATCCTAAGTTTTTACATTTGACAAGTTTGGTCCCTGAATTTCAAAATTTGTTATCTCATGGCTTCTTAGAATGCTTCATTCTATGCATTAGCATCCCGGAATGCTTTAATGCAACAAATGCTGACGATGGATAACGAGATTGGAAGTCACAACAAGTGTCCTAAACTTCTGAAACTTTTAGATTTTACTCTTTGGGAACCGAGGTTTCGTGCTCATTTGGGATCGGTGCATCCAAGCAGCGTATGGCATCTCGATGTTGTTTGTGTAGCACCTCTTGTTGGTAGTGACAATATGGGTTGGACTCCAAAGGAATTTAAAAATTATGAAGCACAAGAACTGAAAGATTTTGAGAATGAGACAAAAGCATATTCGACTCTCACAATGGCTCTACCCAAACAAATCTTTCACCAATATAGCACCATAAAGATTTGTGCATCCTTATTTGATACACTGAAGAGAAGAAGCCTAGGTAATATGCTTGAGAGCAAGAAAACACTTGTGAAGTTTCAGTTTAGGAACTTTATCTTGATGAAGAATGAAACTGTAGAAGAGATGATTAATCGTTTTGGTCATCTTGTTGTGGAAATGGCAAGTGTAAATCTTGAGCCAACTGAAGCCGATAAAATTGATACACTGAAGAATGCAATGCCATCATCATATTCTACTTTCTTGTTTGTGTTGAAAGAGAACGGTTTCTTTCGTAATACGGAGCTTACTGCAGTGCAATTCATCAACAAAATTGAAGAAAGAGAATTTGAGTTGAAATGCCAAAACTCATTGAAGGATAATCAAACCCATAATCCTTCACTTTATGGGGGAGCAATGCCAGCAAACAATTCTTCAAGCTCTATTCCAATTAATGCTTTCTTTGCTCAAGCTCAATATGAGACCTCTAATGTAAACAGCTCACCTAATGTATGCTTTATGGCAACAGGTTCTAAGTCTGAGTCAACTGCCAATGCATCAAGTTCTTTGCCAAAAGTAAATCTACAAGAAGCTGAACAACAATTTGCTTTTGTGTGTGCATTCATGACTTCATATGAACAACTGGTTGGTAGCAAGATTGCAACAACCGATTTGACCGATGAAGACTATAGCCAGATTGATCCTGATGATCTTGAACTGATGGATATCAAATGGAATATGGCAATGATTTTCAGAAAGGTTAAAAGGTTTATGCAAAGAACCGGAAAAGACCTACCTACTCTTAACAAGCGAGTTGGTTTTGATAAACTAAAGGTCAAGTGTTATAATTGCGGGGACTTTGGCCACTTTGCCAAAGAATGTGATAAATCAAGACAAGAATATTCTGGTCCACGCAATGCTGAGAGATCTCAAGGAAAGAATTAATCGGGAAATGATCAAGGTAAAAGGAGTTCTTCTGAAGGTGACAAGAATAAGTCAAACAACAATCAAGCTCTTGTCGCAAATGAAGGGGTTGATTGGTCTCAAAGGTTGTTGGGGAATCAGGCCAATCTTGCGGTATTTGAACCAGTTGATCAATTTGAAGATGCAAGCAGTGATTAAGTATCTGAAAAGAGTGACACATCAGACTCTGAAACTGATTTTGATCAGAGTTCGTCTGACAATTCATCTGTGCAAGTCGAATCTGATAATTCAAATCCTGATTAAGTTGAATCTTATGCTTGCAAGGCTAAGATCGAAGAGGTATGTCCTAAACCTCAAGTTAATATAACTGAATCCTCGGCTGCTGTGATTGAGTGTTCTGAATGTGCTGATCTTAAAGCTAAACTTGAAACAGCGTTAAATCAGAACACTACTCTCACAAAAGATCATCTTATGATCAATGAATGCTATAGACAGAAATCAAAATTACTAGAACAACCAACACTTAAAATTCAAAATCTGTCTGAAAACAATCATGATCTCAAAGCTGAGATTCAGTGTAAGATTATCATCGTTGATCAACATTTTAAGGAGATTCTTCGACTCCGAACCTGTATTTCTAATCTCGAAAATGAAGTTATGGAACTTAAAAAAAAACTTGGAAAATTTCGAGATTCCTCGTTTCTTTTGAATGAAATCATTGAAGTAAACAATTCCCACAAGAAAAATGGGAAAGCAGGTTTAGGGTACGTTGAGATTCCTCCTCCTTTTAAAGGAGATTAATGTAGCATTCCTGATGTGAAACAATGTCCAGAAATGCTTACAGTTGAATCTGAAATAGTTGATCAAAACAAACCAACTCTAGAACTGATTCACATCAAAAGTAAATCAGTGTTTACCAAAAGTGAATTGGATGGTTCTATTGAGGAGTTAGCTGAACCAGATGAGATTGTCAAAAACAAGAACACCCCTGCTGACAATCACATCTTATGTGAACCTGAAGAGTTTGAACAGGCAGTCTATGGTTCAAAATCTTCGGGTGAATCTTCAAAAACTCCTAAGGTATCACCTAACGTATCTAAATCAGACAAACCCTCTGTGTCTGACGAGGGGTTGATGAGGTTCATCAATCCTCAACCTAACTTTTCAAGTGGGAAGATTTTTAAGTTAAAAGGATTGTCAAAAATGTTTTCAGATAAAGAAGTTACTTTGAATCTTCTAAATCCGGATTTGATTGAACGTGTATTTCAAGATGACACTCAGAAGTTACAAAAACTTGATTAAACCTATAAAATTTGTAAAATCTTCTGGTAGGGAGAATGCATCTAATTCTACCAACCTGGAATTTTATCAAAATAAAAAGGGAATCAAACCGACTGTTTCAAAGATTAGAACATCTGAAAAGCTTAAGATTGATGTTCCTCAACTTGTGCATGAAATAAAACCAAATGTTTCACCACATAAGTCAACAGACACACGGTTATGTTTTAAATGTGGTGAACTGGGGCATGTTTCAAATAAATGCAAAGAAAAGGTTGATGATATCAAGTTTTCATCAAACCAAAAGACTGATTTGAAGCATAATGAAAACAAAAATCAAATAGATGAATGTCTTATAATGTATTCAAATGTTAATCCGAAGAACGTAGTTCGGGTTGAATCGTTTAATGTAATAAACAAATTTGTTGACCGTGTTCAACCAATTTGTAAGAACACTGATTCGGGAATCATACGTGACAGTTACTTAAAGAAGAAAAACAAGAAACCGGTCACCTATTCTCAAGTATCAAATGCTAGTGTTAATTTATCTTTTTCTCCGAAAGTGTCAAAGGGAGAGCCCAAGACTGAGGCTTGGGCTGCCTTTTTGAACTAATATCTTTACCTTGTTATGCAGAGTTCATCCCCTAGATCCGTATCAAGTCACAAGTGGATATTGGATAGTGGATGTTCTCGGCATATAACTGGCAACCTGGACCTTCTAAATAACGTCAAAGAAATTCGAGGGGGTTATGTGGCGTTTGCTGGTAACAACGATGGGATAATTACAAAGGAGGGAGAATGTAACACCCCGTAACCGCAGCGGAAACGTAAACGGGATGCAACAGACACGTCTGATATCAACAGCATTACTTATAAAGAAAACACCACTACATTAATTTAAACGTATTACATTGTTCCGAGTTTCGTTATCGTCTAGGCGTTATCACATAAGTTTTACCGATAGTACATTAACATATTTAATACAAAATATAGATCCTTAATCTTCCACAAAATAGCACATATCATCAAGCACGTATCACTCATTCCAATTTGGGTGTACCTAGAAAGCATGTAAAGAAAACGGGTTAACTACGAATAGTTGGTGAGTTTCACTAATTTAAGTAAACGATGACAAATCATTATAATAATCATATATTAGCGATGAAATTATGCTGAGCCCGCAAGTGAAACCTCTGTTAACCCAAAGACACATCCAATAACCTCTGGGGACACTGTTAACCCAGAAACACATTTAATAACCTCTGGGAACACTGTTAACCCAGAAACACATTTAATAACCTCTGGGGACACTGTTAACCCAGAAACACATTTAATACCCTCTGGGGACACTGTTAACCCAGAACACTGTTTCGGGCCTTACACTGTTAGCAACTCAGACAATTACCATCTTAATACATTACCGTACGATTCCCGTACAATAAACATTATATAAATACATTCATTTCCATGCGATCAGCATGTACTTAAACATTTTGATAGAAACATGTTTTCCGCCCCGGGAAAATATTTAAAACAGTTCAGTAAAAAGGGGCTCGTGAAACTCACCTTTTCGTGAGCAAATATGTAACACTGTGCACGGCTACCGGTCCGGATCTGTAATACGATCCCTAAGTCGTTACTATACAATTTCTATTAATATAACTTGAATTCGTGTTAACCGGTACGTCTGGGGACACTGTTAACCCAGTACCGTACACGATCCGGGGACAATGTTAACCCCGAAACACTTCTCAGGACTTAGATTGTGATATCGTTAGAGTTTGACCGTCAAAATCATTATTATTTTGTTTTCCTCGTTTTGCGTGCCTAGCACTGTTATCTGTTTTTATGTTTCAAAAATGAGTTTGGTCACACACGACCCGAAAATATTGTTTGACTAATATTTTAGTTAAAGCCGTGAATTTAGAGCTCGGTTTAGACGCCCCGTTTGGCCGCGGGACCCGTTTCCGTCGTTAATACACCGGAAACTGCTAAATCGGGTAAAATTACCCAAATCATCCGAATTATTTTCGGATGATTTATTTTTACTTGATTACTTAGTTTCATGAAAATAGTCCATTTTTAGGGTTTTTATACACCAGTCAGCTCGCTTAGGCGAACTTTGCCGGTTTACGCGTTTTAAGCTTTAAAAGTTTGTTTTTATGTTCTTTTTAGCACAAGTAATTATCCGTTTAGTCTCGGATCTTGAAATTTTTCACAAATCACTTTTTGACAGTAAGGAATTTTATAAAAATATTTCCAGAATTAATTTTTATATTTAACATTTATTTATCTATTTTTAAACGTCATTTAAATACCAAATATGTCGAAAATACCAAACGACCTTAGAAAAATCCCAAATTTTTCTGGGATGACCCCTGCCATCCACATGGTTCCCTGTAATTTTTCCAGAACCAAAATCTCATTTTTCATGCCATTTTCACCAAAACCGAGCTAGAAAACCCTAGAACTCGTTTTACCGAAAAGCCTACTTAGACTTCTCCAATGGACCTGAAATTTTGTGTGTGACTTTTATATATTATGAAAAGCTTATCTGGAATTTTCCAGAATTTTTCATGATGTTTAGCTATTTTTCACCATTTTTAGCCAAAACCGAGCATTAAATTCACCAAATATTCATCCTTTATCCAAAAATTACCAAATTTTCACAGATCTCATATTTTCATGTGTAGATCATCTCTGTGAAATTTTATGACCCAACTCTAAGTCTATCACAATCTGTCCAAATCATATAAATCATACGAAAAACCGAACTACCTTGTGTTTCTAGCTTTAGATCGCCAAGATCTTGCTAGCCTCTGCTAGCAACTAGATATAACACCTACAAGCATAATAACACCACACCAAGCAAGTTACACCCACAATCAAGCCATTTCTTTCATGGTTTCGGTTAAGACATCAAAACAAAGATTTTAACCGTAAAAATTCGTTTTTGACTCTTTTAACTCCTTTCTTGGACCAAGATCCCTTGTATAACTTGTATACATCACTTGATAATGCAAGAATCGGTTTCATCTCGGGTTTTCACCCATTTTTCATTTGAAACCTCGTTTTCTTGTAAATGACTCGAGAAAAGAAGATGAACACGACTATAATCCGATCTTTACCTCGTTTTCTTGCTTAAAAACTTGGGTTTTTGGATGAGAACTTGAGAGAAAGTGATGGAGTTTGTTGTTTGTTGTTGGAAAAAAGAAATGAAGGCCAAGGGGATTACCCCTTGGTCCGATCGGCTTGGTTAAAGGGTGTGGGGTGGGGCCCACACCTTCAATACTAGCCACACATTCAGATTACGCAATCTGGATAATGTTTTGGATAATCTGGTTCAGTTCGTTTTTCGGTTAAACTTTTAATTCGGCTTAAAACGAGGCTAAAACGGTCGTTTTTCGGCTTAAAAATGAAATTTATATAAAACCGATTTAAAAACTTTAAAAACTTAAACCATGACATTTATTGATTTAACACATCATATTGTCGGTAATTGTGCATCTTTTTCGGCTTGATCGATCATCTCTTGCTTGGTTTGATATTAAAGGTTTCGTTTAACGTACCGACGTACCATTAAATCGAAATCCTTTTTCTGTGCTATAATTCACTTATCCCGAAGCTTTAATACTTCGTAAACCTTACTAAACATCATATATTTCTTCTATAATGTAATCCCCGATTCGTTCGGGTTTCAATAACCGTTCATCGGTTAATCGTAATTCCAATACGACTAGCTGTACATTCGAGTATAATTCGTACTGTGAATCTTATATACTCGTATAAACACATTATAATTCATATATTCGGTATTAAATAACATGTAAATAGTATATACCGGCTAGGGTATACCTGAATTCGCCGGAATCGTTACATTCTCCCCCCGTTACAAAAATTTCGTCCTCGAAATTTTACGCGTCAACTACTTCCTTTTTAGGAAATAGGTGGGGGTATTTCTTCCGAAATTCGTCCTTTCGTTCCCTTGTATATTCTGGGCCTCGTTGCGAGTTCCATCTAACTTTGACCAATGAGATCTTATTGTGTCTAAGTTGCTTGATTTTCCCGTCCACTATTTCTATGGGTTCCTCTACGAAATTAAGCTTATCACTTATTTGGACACCCTCTAAGGGTAACACCGATGTCTCCTCCGACAAACATCTTTTCAAGTTCGACACGTGAAACACATTGTGAACTGCACTCAGTTCATCAGGCAGTTCTAATCGGTATGCTACAGGACCGATTTTTGCAGTAATGTCGAATGGTCCAATGTATCTAGGGGCTAACTTCCCCGCCTTTCCAAATCTGACTACTCCTTTCCAAGGTGATACTTTCAAATACACTTTATCACCTTTCTCAAAAGATAACGGTTTTCTACGGGTATCGGCATAACTCTTCTGCCGATCCCGTGCGGCCTTCAGATTGTTCGTAATTTCAAGGATTTTGCTGGTCGTTTCCTGGACCAGATCTGATCTAATAACCTGTGTGTCGCCCACTTCAGTCCAACAGAGTGGTGATCGGCACTTCCGTCCATACAATGCTTCATAAGGTGCTACCTTTATACTGCTATGGTAACTGTTATTATAGGAAAATTCAACGAGTGGGAGATGTTGATCCCAATTTCCCTTAAAATCCAGTACGCATGCACGAAGCAAATCCTCCAGTGTTTGGATGGTCCTCTCAGACTGACCGTCGGTCTGAGGGTGGTAAGCTGTGCTTAGATCAATACGCGTTCCCAGCGCTTCTTGTACAGCTTGCCAAATATTGGAGGTGAAATGGCTATCTCGATCGGAGATGATTGAGATGGGTATCCCATGACGAGACACAATTTCATTTATATAAATCTGCGCAAGTCTCTCAGTGTTATAATTATTTCTAATCGGAATAAAATGTGCCGACTTGGTTAATCGATCCACGATTACCCAAATTGCATCGTGTCCACGGGACGTCTTAGGGAGATGTGTCACAAAATCCATCGTGATTTGCTCCCATTTCCACTCGGGAATTTCCGGTTGCTGTAACATCCCCGAGGGTTTCTGGTGCTCCGCCTTAACCCTCGCACACGTCGTACACTTGCCGACGTATGTGGCTATATCCTTTTTCATACCCGGCCACCAGTAGAACTCCTTCACATCCTTGTACATCTTATCCGATCCCGGATGTATGGAATATTTCGATTTATGCGCTTCGTCCATGATTAATTCACGAAGGTCATGGAGGGTCGGGATCCAAATCCGATTTTTGAAATAGAGCATTTCGTCCATGCGCTGATCGAAATTCTTCTCGTTACCGTAAAGTCCCTCTTTTTCCAATTGTTCCTCTTTCAACGCCTCGCGTTGAGCGACTCGAACCAGGTCCGAAAGGTTCAACTGGACTATCATCCCCAGCACTCGCACTCGCAATGGCTTAACCCGATCCTTCCTACTCAGAGGCATCGGCTACGACGTTAGCCTTGCCAGGGTGATAACGGATATCACAGTCATAGTCGCTTAATAACTCGACCCATCTTCGTTGCCTCATATTCAGTTCTTTCTGATCGAATATGTGTTGCAAACTTTTATGATCGGTGAATATGGTGCACTTTGTACCGTAGAGATAATGTCTCCAGATTTTAAGTGCGAAGATAACCGCTCCCAGTTCTAAGTCATGAGTAGTGTAATTTTTCTCGTGTACTTTTAATTGTCGAGAAGCATAGGCTATAACCTTATTATTCTACATCAACACGCATCCTAACCCTCTATGGGATGCGTCACAATACACGACAAAACCATCGTCTCCGTCGGGGAGACTTAAGATCGGCGCTTGGCACAATCTTTGTTTTAGCGTTTGAAACGCCGTTTCCTGCTCTTTTCCCCATTCATACTTTCGATCTTTTTGAGTCAGAAGGGTTAAAGGTTGGGCGATGCTGGAAAAGTTCTCTATAAATCGACGATAGTATCCAGCTAAGCCTAAGAATTGGCGGATTTCCTTTGGCGATTTAGGCGCTTGCCAATTCTTAACTGCTTCAACTTTACTCGGATCAACGTGTATTCCTTGATGGTTTATAACGTGACCGAGGAATTGCACCTCTTGTAACCAGAAGTTACACTTGGAGAATTTTGCATATAACTTCTCCTGATTAAGAAGTTCTAAAATTAATCTTAAGTGTTGCTCGTGCTCTTCTTTACTCTTCGAGTATATCAAAATATCGTCAATAAACACGATGACGAATTTGTCGAGATAGGGTTTACAGACTCGATTCATGAGATCCATGAACACTGCTGGCGCATTTGTTAGCCCAAAAGGCATAACTAAGAACTCGTAATGGCCGTAGCGAGTCCGGAATGCGGTTTTTTGGGATATCCTCCTCCTGAATTCTAACCTGATGGTATCCCGATCTAAGATCTATTTTTGAGAAGTAGCTCGCTCCTTGTAGTTGGTCGAACAGGTCATCAATTTGGGGAAGAGGATACCTATTTTTGATTGTTAACTTGTTCAACTCCCTGTAATCAATGCACATTCTAAGGCTCCCGTCCTTCTTTTTCACGAATAGTACAGGTGCACCCCACGGGGAATAACTAGGACGTATAAATCCTTTATCCAACAATTCTTGCAACTGATTGGATAGTTCTTGCATCTCAGATGGTGCAAGTCGGTAGGGCTCCTTAGCAACAGGGCCAGCTTGAGGTAATAAATCGATTCTGAATTCGACCTGTCGGGTTGGCGGTAATCCAGGAAGTTCTTCTGGGAAAACTTGTGGAAATTCGCGTACCACCGGGATGTCATCCACCCGTTTCTCATCAGAATCTGTGGCCGTCAAGCTTGCTAGATACGCCACGCATCCCTGGCGTATATATTTTAACACCTTGAGGTGGGATATAAATGGTATCATTGTGCCTGACTTCTCTCCTTGCACTAACACCTCTTCGTCATCCGACACCCGGATCTTGACGATTTTCTTTTCACAGTTTATTTCCACTTTGTTAAGTGCTAACCAATCCATTCCCACTATCACGTCAAAACTACCTAATTCTACCGGTAATAAGTCAATCAGGAAGGATTGATCGTTCAGAATAAAAGGGCAGTTCCGAACTATCTGATTAACTATCATGGTTTTACCGTTAGCGACTTCTACGGTGTAAGGTTCTATGGTTTCACTAATTGGAAGGTTTGCAATCGATAGGAATTTAACAGAAACAAAACTTCTATCGGCGCCTGTATCAAATAATACAGAAGCGTAATGATCAGAGACGAGGAATGTACCTGTCACTACGCTGGGGTCCTGGCGTGCTTCGTTCGCCCCCATCACGAATGCTCGGCCTCGCGCCGGATTGGACGCCGATGCCTGACCCACAGTTTGCCTCCCATTTCCTCCCTGGTTCAGCTTCGGACAGTTTCTCTTAAGGTGATATGTGCTGCCGCATTCAAAACAAGCATGGCTAGTGGTCATCATTTGGTTTCCTTGTGGGTTTTGTTGTCGGGCTGGTTGGGTCCTAAATGGCTGCGCACGGATAGGTTGCGGTTGTCGGTTCAGATTGTTCAGGTTTGTTCTACAACTCGGTGCGTAATGCCCAATCCTGCCACACCGGTGGCATACCACCTCTTTGCACACGCCACCATGATGGTAACCGCATTTCCCACACTTAGGAAACGTGCCCTTCTGCGGTTCTTGCCTTCCGCCTGAACTAGTCATGGCATAGTTCTGGGCAGTGAGCCTAGCACGTTTATTTTGCTGCTTTTCCTGGATCCTATGGTCGTGTGTACCCCGTTTTCCTCCAGCGGATTCTCCGGCCACCTTCAGTGACCCGCTCCTTACGAAATCATATGTGACGATACCAGCCTGCGTCACCGCACCCTCAAACGTCTGGTGTCCCCCCGCGTTAACTATACTCCTTACTACTGGAGTTAGTCCCCAAATATAACGCTCCACCCTCTTCGACTCTGGGGTGACCAACCACGGTACCAATCGCGACAACTCATTAAACCGGTTCGTATAACCCAAATGGTCTGCCCCCTGCATCTCCAGATTCCACAATTCATTTTCTAATTTCTGCAATTCGTTTTTCGGGCAGAAATGTTCCAGTACAAGAGCCTTGAGCTCTGTCCAGGTCATGCGGTTTGTCGCCGCCTGACCCCGAGTCTGCACTATCGTGTTCCACCATGTCAAGGCATGGCCCGTGAATGTGCAGGTAGCATACTTAACAACACAATCCTCGGGGCAGTTGCTGATATTCACAACGGATTCTATTTTCTCGATCCACTTAACCAACCCATTTGGTCCTTCAGACCCGCTAAACTCTAGGGGTTTGCACAACATAAAGTCTTTGATCGAACATCCCCTGGATGCAGGAATCGGTTCAGTACGGTTCGTCTCTACAGTAGGTATAGGGCCATTACTGTCTGTAACGACCACCCTAGGCGGTGCGTCATTACTCGGAATCGTGTTATCGTTCTGTGGAGGATTAGCATTTCGTTCCCCGTCATTATTGGTGGTCGTTTGATTGCTCGGAGGGGTTGGATTGGTCGAATTGTTAATACTGGCGGCGATGCGCGATACTATATCCGATATCGCCGCCTCTAACTGTTGAGTAATCAAACGGCTCACATCTACTTCCGACATTTGAGCTGATCGTTTTGGTGCCATTCTACACAACATCAAGAAAATTCATGTAATTAATACAAATTCCAATCATAAAACACAACACACATTCCATTCATTAATAAACATTAGTACATATTACACAAACATCCGTTCACATTACTTCCCTGTCACCATTACATAGGTTAAGTTTTCATACATAGGGCCTATGTCGGCATCATCTCGACATAACCCGCAATGGGTCAGTGCTTGAATGATACCCAAAAGTATCTATAATGATATACCCCAAAAGAGACCCCCTAAGGGCCAGTGGTTGTATTATAACTACCCAAGATTCACTCTATGTTAGCATCACCACTAACTGCTTACACAGAGTATCAAAAAGCGGTCCCTGTCTACTCCCATCCTAACACAACTAAACACGGTGGTATACCAACCCCACCAACACAGCCACCAACACCACCATCACGGCCAACATACCCCGGATCCGCATCTCCATCCCGCCGATCATCCACTGGGAGTATGAGCACTTCCTCTTCAACTGCGCAATCGCATACTGGTGGTCCAGTATGCAGTCCCCCAGATACATCCGCCTCTGCACTCCCACTGTCAAGGCGGCGGAGTGCTCATTCACCTGCTCGGTGAGCACTCGAAGCCATGCCGCCGCGTCCCTTTCCTGCCTAGGGAGACCCCACACAGGTGGAGTCACAGGCTCGGGCTGGGAGCGGGAGGACTCGCCCCGACGGGTAGCAGGTCTGGGTGGGGGAGAGGTAGGTGGGACATGCGGGACACTGATCCGCGCCGTGAGGCGGGGTCCGAATCCGGGAGGGATAGGGGTGGCCTGTGGTGCGGGTGGGGTAGGGGATCTGGCAATCCTGACTGGGGAGGACTGGCTAGAGCTCCTACGACTAGCCTCGCTAGGCTCAGAGCTGGATGATATGCGTAGACTCCCAGAGTTCCCGGAGCTGACTTCCTCCGGGTCCACCTCCATCGATAAACTAGGAGTTCTCGACATTCTTACCTGCACACAAGTTAACAAACATATAGTTCTTTCCATAGTGTAAATTATAATCAAATTAATATACACTTACTTATACAACTTTGCCACATAACAATATTATCATATATTTACACATATGTTGCCAATTTTACCTGTTAAAGTCCCCCGTGACTTCCCCTGAATTCCCTCGTGCGGACAAGTCTGTTATTATGTTCCGGACCATAATAACTCACTTGTCCATCCAAGTTCATCCAGATCTCGTCACTATAGATTATTAGTTGATATTCAGATCCTATAATACTTGAGCTACTGGTTATATTTTAGGTATCTTTTAAAGACATCCTAATTCTTTATAACCAATGGCTCTGATACCAAGTTCTGTAACACCCCGTAACCGCAGCGGAAACGTAAACGGGATGCAACAGACACGTCTGATATCAACAGCAATGCTTATAAAGAAAACACCACTACATTAATTTAAACGTATTACATTGTTCCGAGTTTCGTTACCGTCTAGGCGTTATCACATAAGTTTTACCGATAGTACATTAACATATTTAATACAAAATATAGATCCTTAATCTTCCACAAAATAGCACATATCATCAAGCACGTATCACTCATTCCAATTTGGGTGTACCTAGAAAGCATGTAAAGAAAACGGGTCAACTACGAATAGTTGGTGAGTTTCACTAATTTAAGTAAACGACGACAAATCATTATAATAATCATATATTAGCGATGAAATTATGCTGAGCCCGCAAGTGAAACCTCTGTTAACCCAAAGACACATCCAATAACCTCTGGGGACACTGTTAACCCAGAAACACATTTAATAACCTCTGGGAACACTGTTAACCCAGAAACACATTTAATAACCTCTGGGGACACTGTTAACCCAGAAACACATTTAATACCCTCTGGGGACACTGTTAACCCAGAACACTGTTTCGGGCCTTACACTGTTAGCAACTCAGACAATTACCATCTTAATACATTACCGTACGATTCCCGTACAATAAACATTATATAAATACACTCATTTCCATGCGATCAGCATGTAGTTAAACATTTTGATATAAACATGTTTTCCGCCCCGGGAAAATATTTAAAACAGTTCAGTAAAAAGGGGCTCGTGAAACTCACCTTTTCGTGAGCAAATATGTAACACTGTGCACGGCTACCGGTCCGGATCTGTAATACGATCCCTAAGTCGTTACTATACAATTTCTATTAATATAACTTGAATTCGTGTTAACCGGTACGTCTGGGGACACTGTTAACCCAGTACCGTACACGATCCGGGGACAATGTTAACCCCGAAACACTTCTCAGGACTTAGATTGTGATATCGTTAGAGTTTGACCGTCAAAATCATTATTATTTTGTTTTCCTCGTTTTGCGTGCCTAGCACTGTTATCTGTTTTTATGTTTCAAAAATGAGTTTGGTCACACACGACCCGAAAATATTGTTTGACTAATATTTTAGTTAAAGCCGTGAATTTAGAGCTCGGTTTAGACGCCCCGTTTGGCCGCGGGACCCGTTTCCGTCGTTAATACACCGGAAACTGCTAAATCGGGTAAAATTACCCAAATCATCCGAATTATTTTCGGATGATTTATTTTTACTTGATTACTTAGTTTCATGAAAATAGTCCATTTTTAGGGTTTTTATACACCAGTCAGCTCGCTTAGGCGAACTTTGCCGGTTTACGCGTTTTAAGCTTTAAAAGTTTGTTTTTATGTTCTTTTTAGCACAAATAATTATCCGTTTAGTCTCGGATCTTGAAATTTTGCACAAATCACTTTTTGACAGTAAGGAATTTTATAAAAATATTTCCAGAATTAATTTTTATATTTAACATTTATGTATCTATTTTTAAACGTCATTTAAACACCAAATATGTCGAAAATACCAAACGACCTTAGAAAAATCCCAAATTTTTCTGGGATGACCCCTGCCATCCACATGGTTCCCTGTAATTTTCCAGAACCAAAATCTCATTTTTCATGCCATTTTCACCAAAACCGAGCTAGAAAACCCTAGAACTCGTTTTACCGAAAAGCCTACTTAGACTTCTCCAATGGACCTGAAATTTTGTGTGTGACTTTTACATATTATGAAAAGCTTATCTGGAATTTTCCAGAATTTTTCATGATGATTAGATATTTTTCACCATTTTTAGCCAAAACCGAGCATTAAATTCACCAAATATTCATCCTTTATCCAAAAATTACCAAATTTTCACAGATCTCATATTTTCATGTGTAGATCATCTCTGTGAAATTTCATGACCCAACTCTAAGTCTATCACAATCTGTCCAAATCATATAAATCATACGAAAAACCGAACTACCTTGTGTTTCTAGCTTTAGATCGCCAAGATCTTGCTAGCCTTTGCTAGCAACTAGATATAACACCTACAAGCACAATAACACCACACCAAGCAAGTTACACCCACAATCAAGCCATTTCTTTCATGGTTTCGGTTAAGACATCAAAACAAAGATTTTAACCGTAAAAATTCGTTTTTGACTCTTTTAACTCCTTTCTTGGACCAAGATCCCTTGTATAACTTGTATACATCACTTGATCATGCAAGAATCGGTTTCTTCTCAGGTTTTCACCCATTTTTCATTTGAAACCTCATTTTCTTGTAAATGACTCGAGAAAAGAAGATGAACACGACTATAATCCGATCTTTACCTCGTTTTCTTGCTTAAAAACTTGGGTTTTTGGATGAGAACTTGAGAGAAAGTGATGGAGTTTGTTGTTTGTTGTTGGAAAAAAGAAATGAAGGCCAAGGGGATTACCCCTTGGTCTGATCGGCTTGGTTAAAGGGTGTGGGGTGGGGCCCACACCTTCAATACTAGCCACACATTCAGATTACGCAATCTGGATAATGTTTTGGATAATCTGGTTCAGTTCGTTTTTCGGTTAAACGTTTAATTCGGCTTAAAACGAGGCTAAAACGGTCGTTTTTCGGCTTAAAAATGAAATTTATATAAAACCGATTTAAAAACTTTAAAAACTTAAACCATGGCATTTATTGATTTAACACATCATATTGTCGGTAATTGTGCATCTTTTTCGGCTTGATCGATCATCTCTTGCTTGGTTTGATATTAAAGGTTTCGTTTAACGTACCGACGTACCATTAAATCGAAATCCTTTTTCTGTGCTATAATTCACTTATCTCGAAGCTTTAATACTTCGTAAACCTTACTAAACATCATATATTTCTTCTATAATATAATCCCCGATTCGTTCGGGTTTCAATAACCGTTCATCGGTTAATCGTAATTCCAATACGACTAGCTGTACATTCGAGTATAATTCGTACTGTGAATCTTATATACTCGTATAAACACATTATAATTCATATATTCGGTATTAAATAACATGTAAATAGTATATACCGGCTAGGGTATACCTGAATTTGCCGGAATCGTTACAGAGAAGTTTCGAACGGGAAAGTGATGTTTGAAAACGTTAATTATTGTGAAAAGGTGGATCATAATCTGTTGAGCGTGTCGCAGATATGTGACAAGAAATTTACAACAATTTTCACTGATAAGGAATGTGTTATCCTTCAACTGGGATACACGATTCCTGAAGACATGGTTGTCATGAGATCACCTCGATCGAATGATATATATGTATTCGACATGAGTAGTAACGTAACTGTTTCACCCTCGACTACATGTTTCGTGTCAAAAGCAACAGAAAAGGACTCTATTGTGACACCCGGTAAATTCCCAGTCCCTTAAACTAAGTTATCAACCTAATAATTAGGTGATTGTAAATATTATGCGCGCCATATAGAATCAGCGCGGGCATTTGTTATGTTCGCCCTGCGCGAGCGCGCTATGTTAGAATCAGCGCGTGCATTTGTTATGTGCGCCCTGCGCGAGCGCACCATGTTAAGAACCAGCGTGGGCATATGTTATATGCGCCATGCGCGAATGTTTTGGCTTTATGTTTTCATGTACCTTAACGTTATGTTGTCTAACGGGTTGACCATCCCGCATGATGCTAAGGCGGGTGCATCCTAAATCGTTTATGCGCGTGCGGAAGGGAACTAACCTCCCCGCATGGCGGGAACATTGAGAGCTAGTTTGTCTGAAGCTCCAAGATGGAATTGACTTCAACATGACTGATCACTATGTTGAAATACCAAGACCACCTGGAGAATCTACAAATGAAACTCAATGTCCCTAACTGCGAGAAGGTTACGCACCTACCCGCAGCAAAGAAATGTCATTCACGCAGAAAGCTATGCGCACAAAGTTATACGCGCCGAACACTTAGTCTATTCTCCAGTTATAAGGAGATTACTCCCGCCCAAAAGGAAGCAGTAGCGTGTTTCAGAGATTTCTACTTTTTACTGTACAACTGACAAAAGCACACTGTAACATGAAAAGTCAACTGTCAGCCACCCTATTCTCACCAACCCAGACCTGCATGTCCTGACCAAATCAAATCAAAATCTTTTGTCCACTCCTCCACTTTTAAGTAAACAATAAACAATAATAATTTCCATACTTTATCATCATTACACCTAGATATGAAAAGATTACAAACCCCTAAAGCAAGGGATTGTGTTCCCTTGAGTTTGCCTATAAATATGTAACCTAAATTATCACCCAAAACACACTTCAAAGAACTGCAAACTTGCACTAATCCTCTCCCAAAGCATCCGTTGTTTTCATTTCCGATCCTGTTACTAGACCTTCAAATTCAAAGGCCAACACCAAGAAAACCCGAATCTCGATTATTCCCTTAACAAGAACCACAGGTGAGTCTCACAGCCCCTATTTTCACTGTTTCACTATTTTTAAACTGTTTTCGGGGCGAGGGACACGTACTTAAATAATGTTTTATCATGGTATACTTATAAGCTATGCAAGCGATTATGTGTTTATGTTTCATGATGAGCAATGCGAACGGTTATCTATGGTTTTTCGATGTTAGTGCACCAGATTCGAGTAAGTGATCACTTTACCATTGGAACTCTAAGGGTAGGGACTGCTGGTTTGATCCGCCCACTCGTAGGGGTCGCACCTCTTACACAGACGAGTGCCTAGCATGTCACGGGGCAGTACTATGGGATTGAGCCCGCTCGTAGAGGTCGCTCCTCTTACGCAGACGAGCGCCTTGTTTTCCGGCACAACGTCCGCGCGTAACCCGCGGGACGGTAATATTCGCTCGTAGTGGCAGCGCCACTTACACAGACGAGCACGGTTTTTCAGATGTGTCCGCGCGTAACCCGCGGGACGGTATTACTTGTTTCGCTCGTAGTGGCAGCGCCACTTACACAGACGAGCACAGTTCCCAGAAATGTTCGCGCGTAAACCGCGGAACGATTTTATCAGAATATGTTGATAGATCTATGTTTTACCAAGCATGTGTTGTAATGATGCTATCAGAACTATGTTTCAGAATGATTTTTATCAAGATTATGATGCAATACGATTTATCAAGTTACTAAAACTTGTGAACTCACTCAGTTTATACTGATTCAAATGTTTTTACGTGTCTTTCAGGAGATAACTAGGTAGCGCATGGAGTCACACTTAGCGCACCTCACGCTGAACATCTAAAACTAGCTTTTTGGAAGATTTTAGTTCTATCCCTTAGATGCGCGTGGTTGTACCCGCCGCGCAAGGGGATATGGCGTGGAAATCTTCAACAGTTTTTATACTTGGATGTTTTATGTAATCCTTAAACAATGTAATGTATTTGTATTAAACATTTCATGCGCAATGAAAATCTTTGAATGTTTTGCAATGGCCCGTGCTTAATTATCAATCCCCACTCGTGCGCGCCCGGCTGTTTCCGCCGCTCAGGGCCGGGTGTGACAGATTGGTATCAGAGCACTGGTTATAGCGAACTAGGAAAAGAAGTTTTAACCTAGACTATAACCGTTGGGGAATCGCATGAAATATTTTTTCAAAGAAAATATTTTCAAAAGAAACTATACACACACTTAGGAACACGGGTCACACAGTGTCTAGTGAATAAAGATAAAGAACATTATGTGCTCAGAGTACATGCGCTAAGTTTAATATATTTTCACTCTTTTAAAGCGAGAATGCCT
The DNA here is from genome assembly GCF_021521415.1 of Bidens hawaiensis. Lineage (NCBI taxonomy): Eukaryota > Viridiplantae > Streptophyta > Magnoliopsida > Asterales > Asteraceae > Bidens > Bidens hawaiensis. The sequence continues at coordinate 137,225 of NW_027493928.1, forward strand.
CCAACTAAAGCCAAAGGAATTACCATGACACCCGAGGAACTCGCGGAAATAATCGCGCAGGCGATTGCGACACATGAGGCCAGCAAGGCCGAATCAAGTCAGGGTCGTCAGAATGAGACCCCAGAACCCGAATCAGGAGCCTTGGACAAAGGATGCTCCTACAAGACATTCATGGCCTGTAAGCCTTGGCCATTCAAGGGAACCGAAGGGGCCATTGGGCTCTACAACTGGATTGACAAGATGGAGACAGTTCTCTCCATTAGCGGATGTAGTGAGAACCAGAAGGTCCTTTACGCGACCTGCATGTTCCAGGAAGCAGCTTCGTCTTGGTGGAAGCTTCAAACGAAAACATTGGGGCGAGAAGTTGCTCTCCACAAGACCTGGGAGGAACTGAAGGAAATGATGATGAGAAAGTTCTGCTCTCGCGCAGAAATCCAGAGTCTGCAGCAGGAATTCTGGAACCACACCATGGTAGGAACGGATATCGACGCCTACAACAACCGGTTCAACGAACTTTGCCAGTTGGTGCCAGACATGGCAAACACGGAGGAAAAGAAGATCGAGAGGTATATTTTTGGGTTACCTCCTGTTGTTAGAGTTCCGCTCAACGCCGCAGCGCCTCCAACCTTTGATGAGGCGGTAGCGCGGGCCATCACCCTTACAAGGGATACGGTCCGTGCGGGTATGTTAACTACGCGCGGGATCGAGCAGCGAACCTCTGATCCCAAGAGGAAGTGGAACTCTCACCACCGAGGGTCCGACTCCAAGCAGCCACCGTTCAAGAAGCAGGAAAGCGCAAGGGTTTACGCGATCCAAGCCGCGGAGCCATCAAGGAAAGGATACAGTGGCCCTTACCCATGGTGCAACAAATGCAAGTTTCACCACGAGGGTGAATGCGCGAGCGTCACGTGCGCCAAATGTAACAGGCCGGGACACAAGACGGTGAATTGCCGTGCTAAAGAAGCTGGAGCCAATGACAACTGCTACGCATGCGGAAAGCCAGGGCATTTCAGTCGGGATTGCCCGCAAAGGGGAAACCAAGCTCGCGGGAGAGCTTTTGTGATCGGCGCGGGTGAAGCTAAAGAAGAGCCGAATGTGGTAACCGGTACGTTTTTGCTTAACGGGCATTTTGCATCTGTCTTATTTGATACTGGCGCTGACCTGAGTTTTATATCTGCTGAGTTTAAAAACTCCCTAGGCTTAGCAACCAGTAAGCTAGACACGCCTTATACTATAGAACTAGCCAATGGTAGGCAGTTATGCGCGAACGAAAGAACTGAACAATGTGTTATAGTCATGGGAGGTCACGGGTTCAATATTAACTTGTTGTCAATAGACTTGGGAAGTTTTGACATTGTGGTAGGTATGGATTGGTTAGTCGAGAACCGCGCGGAAGTTATTTGCCATGAGAAGCAGGTTCGAATTCCACTGTTGAACGGAGAAACCTTGGTAATTCAAGGAGAAAGAAGGGGAGTTGCGACAAAACTGATTTCGTGCCTAAAGGCGCGCAAGTGCCTAAGGAAAGGGTGCTACGCCTTCCTGGCGCATGTCGTAGAGAAGAAAGGAGATGAGCGAAGAATTGAAGACTTACCAGTAGTGCGCGAATTTCCAGAAGTTTTTCCTGAAGATTTGCCCGGATTGCCGCCGCCGCGACAAGTCGAGTTTCGCATTGATTTAGTCCCAGGAGCTGCGCCAGTAGCTCGAGCGCCTTATCGACTAGCTCCATCTGAGATGCAAGAGCTATCCAACCAGTTACAGGAACTATTGGATAAGGGTTTCATACGCCCAAGCTTTTCACCTTGGGGAGCTCCAGTACTGTTTGTTAAGAAGAAGGATGGTTCGTTCAGAATGTGTATTGACTACAGGGAGCTGAATAAGCTGACAGTCAAGAATCGGTACCCATTACCGAGGATTGACGACTTATTTGACCAGTTGCAGGGATCCAGTTATTATTCAAAGATAGATCTACGGTCAGGATACCACCAACTTAGGGTCCATGAGGAAGATGTGCCGAAAACAGCCTTCCGAACTAGATACGGCCATTATGAGTTCTTAGTGATGCCTTTCGGGCTAACTAATGCGCCGGCTGTGTTCATGGATCTGATGAACCGCGTGTGCAAACCATACTTGGACAAGTTTGTGATTGTGTTTATAGATGATATTCTGATTTACTCACGGACCAAGGCCGAGCATGAGCAACACCTGAGATTGATTTTGGAATTGTTGAGGAAAGAAAAGTTGTATGCGAAGTTTTCCAAGTGTGAGTTTTGGCTTAGAGAAGTTCATTTTCTCGGTCACGTTGTAAACGAGAAAGGAATACACGTTGATCCTTCCAAAGTCAAGGCCATCGAAAACTGGGAAGCGCCAAAAACCCCAACTGAGGTGAGGCAATTCCTTGGACTAGCTGGCTACTATCGACGCTTCATTGAGAACTTCTCCAAGATAGCTCTACCTCTGACCGCGCTAACTCAGAAAGACAAGAAGTTTGTTTGGGGCGAAAATCAGGAAGCAGCATTTCAAATGTTGAAACAGAAGTTATGTAGTGCGCCAATTCTGTCTCTGCCCGAGGGGACGGATGACATTGTTGTTTACTGCGACGCTTCACATCAGGGACTCGGATGTGTCCTTATGCAGCGAGACAAAGTCATAGCGTATGCCTCACGCCAACTCAAGACCAATGAAAAGAACTACACAACGCATGATTTAGAACTTGGAGCGGTTGTCTTCGCGCTAAAGATTTGGCGCCATTACCTCTATGGTACAAAGTGTATAATCTTTACGGATCACAAGAGCCTTCAACATATATTTGATCAAAAGGATTTAAACATGAGGCAACGAAGATGGGTGGAGTTGTTGAATGATTATGATTGTGAAATTAAGTACCACCCTGGGAAGGCGAATGTGGTAGCAGACGCGCTAAGTAGGAAGGAGCGAATAAAAACGCAACGAGTCAAGGCTCTAAGGTTGACCATACACGCAGATCTCTCTACTCGCATCCGAGACGCTCAGCAAGAAGCCTTGAAACCGGAGTTTGTTAAAAACGAATCCCTTGGGGGTATGATTAAGGATTTGGAGCTCAAAGAGAACGGCAATCTATACTTCGCTAACCGCATATGGGTCCCTCTCAAGGGAGGATTGCGCGAGCAAATATTAATCGAAGCTCACAAAACGCGGTATTCCGTACATCCTGGCGCAGACAAGATGTACCAAGATGTTAAAACGCTGTATTGGTGGCCCAATCTTAAAGGCGCCATCGCGACGTATGTCAGTAAGTGCCTGACGTGTTCAAAGGTGAAGGCTGAATACCAGAAACCATCAGGGTTGCTTCAGCAGCCAGAAATTCCCATGTGGAAGTGGGAACAAATCTCTATGGACTTCATCACCAAACTGCCAAGGACACCTGGGGGTTATGACACAATATGGGTTATTGTGGATCGGCTAACTAAGTCAGCGCACTTCCTGCCGATCAAGGAAACCGATAAGATGGAAAAGTTAGCCCGATTGTATATTCGAGAAGTAGTTTCAAAACATGGAGTCCCAGTGTCCATCATTTCTGATAGAGATAGTCGGTTCACCTCAAGATTTTGGAGATCGTTACAAGGGGCTTTAGGTACTCGTCTTGACATGAGTACGGCATATCATCCTCAAACGGATGGGCAAAGCGAGCGAACAATCCAAACATTGGAAGATATGCTACGCGCATGCGCAATCGATTTTGAAGGTAGCTGGGATACTCATCTCCCATTGGTTGAATTTTCTTACAACAATAGCTATCACACAAGCATTAAGGCTGCGCCGTTTGAAGCTTTGTATGGGCGCAAGTGTAGATCCCCACTGTGCTGGGCTGAAGTAGGAGACAAGCAAATGACTGGTCCAGAATTGATCCAAGAAACAACAGACAAGATTTTTCAGATAAGGGATCGCCTTAAGACAGCGCGCGACAGACAGAAGAGCTACGCAGATGTGCGAAGGAAACCATTGGAATTTCAAGTAGGGGATAAAGTACTTTTGAAAGTCTCTCCTTGGAAAGGAGTCCCCCGTTTCGGCAAGCGAGGAAAGTTGAATCCGCGCTTCATTGGACCATTTGAGATCCTGGAAAGGATCGGTCCGGTTGCTTATAAACTCCGTTTACCCGCCGAACTCAGTGGAGTTCATGATACGTTTCATGTGTCCAACCTCAAAAAGTGTTTATCTGACGAAACGATGATTTTGCCGTTGGAAGAGATTCACATCGACAAACAGCTGCACTTCGTAGAAGAACCTATAGCAGTAACCGATTGGAAAGAACAAAAGTTACGCAGAAGCAAAATCAAGTTAGTAAAGGTTCAATGGAACTCGAGGCGTGGGCCTGAATTCACTTGGGAAAGAGAAGACCAGATACGCAAGAAATACCCACACCTCTTTCAGAACATGGCTTCTGCCAGCAACGTCTCCTAAATTTCGGGACGAAATTCGTTTAACGAGGGGAGAATGTGACACCCGGTAAATTCCCAATCCCTTAAACTAAGTTATCAACCTAATAATTAGGTGATTGTAAATATTATGCGCGCCATATAGAATCAGCGCGGGCATTTGTTATGTTCGCCCTGCGCGAGCGCGCTATGTTAGAATCAGCGCGTGCATTTGTTATGTGCGCCCTGCGCGAGCGCACCATGTTAAGAACCAGCGTGGGCATATGTTATATGCGCCATGCGCGAATGTTTTGGCTTTATGTTTTCATGTACCTTAACGTTATGTTGTCTAACGGGTTGACCATCCCGCATGATGCTAAGGCGGGTGCATCCTAAATCGTTTATGCGCGTGCGGAAGGGAACTAACCTCCCCGCATGGCGGGAACATTGAGAGCTAGTTTGTCTGAAGCTCCAAGATGGAATTGACTTCAACATGACTGATCACTATGTTGAAATACCAAGACCACCTGGAGAATCTACAAATGAAACTCAATGTCCCTAACTGCGAGAAGGTTACGCACCTACCCGCAGCAAAGAAATGTCCTTCACGCAGAAAGCTATGCGCACAAAGTTATACGCGCCGAACACTTAGTCTATTCTCCAGTTATAAGGAGATTACTCCCGCCCAAAAGGAAGCAGTAGCGTGTTTCAGAGATTTCTACTTTTTACTGTACAACTGACAAAAGCACACTGTAACATGAAAAGTCAACTGTCAGCCACCCTATTCTCACCAACCCAGACCTGCATGTCCTGACCAAATCAAATCAAAATCTTTTGTCCACTCCTCCACTTTTAAGTAAACAATAAACAATAATAATTTCCATACTTTATCATCATTACACCTAGATATGAAAAGATTACAAACCCCTAAAGCAAGGGATTGTGTTCCCTTGAGTTTGCCTATAAATATGTAACCTAAATTATCACCCAAAACACACTTCAAAGAACTGCAAACTTGCACTAATCCTCTCCCAAAGCATCCGTTGTTTTCATTTCCGATCCTGTTACTAGACCTTCAAATTCAAAGGCCAACACCAAGAAAACCCGAATCTCGATTATTCCCTTAACAAGAACCACAGGTGAGTCTCACAGCCCCTATTTTCACTGTTTCACTATTTTTAAACTGTTTTCGGGGCGAGGGACACGTACTTAAATAATGTTTTATCATGGTATACTTATAAGCTATGCAAGCGATTATGTGTTTATGTTTCATGATGAGCAATGCGAACGGTTATCTATGGTTTTTCGATGTTAGTGCACCAGATTCGAGTAAGTGATCACTTTACCATTGGAACTCTAAGGGTAGGGACTGCTGGTTTGATCCGCCCACTCGTAGGGGTCGCACCTCTTACACAGACGAGTGCCTAGCATGTCACGGGGCAGTACTATGGGATTGAGCCCGCTCGTAGAGGTCGCTCCTCTTACGCAGACGAGCGCCTTGTTTTCCGGCACAACGTCCGCGCGTAACCCGCGGGACGGTAATATTCGCTCGTAGTGGCAGCGCCACTTACACAGACGAGCACGGTTTTTCAGATGTGTCCGCGCGTAACCCGCGGGACGGTATTACTTGTTTCGCTCGTAGTGGCAGCGCCACTTACACAGACGAGCACAGTTCCCAGAAATGTTCGCGCGTAAACCGCGGAACGATTTTATCAGAATATGTTGATAGATCTATGTTTTACCAAGCATGTGTTGTAATGATGCTATCAGAACTATGTTTCAGAATGATTTTTATCAAGATTATGATGCAATACGATTTATCAAGTTACTAAAACTTGTGAACTCACTCAGTTTATACTGATTCAAATGTTTTTACGTGTCTTTCAGGAGATAACTAGGTAGCGCATGGAGTCACACTTAGCGCACCTCACGTTGAACATCTAAAACTAGCTTTTTGGAAGATTTTAGTTCTATCCCTTAGATGCGCGTGGTTGTACCCGCCGCGCAAGGGGATATGGCGTGGAAATCTTCAACAGTTTTTATACTTGGATGTTTTATGTAATCCTTAAACAATGTAATGTATTTGTATTAAACATTTCATGCGCAATGAAAATCTTTGAATGTTTTGCAATGGCCCGTGCTTAATTATCAATCCCCACTCGTGCGCGCCCGGCTGTTTCCGCCGCTCAGGGCCGGGTGTGACATCTATCCTTTGGCATCGAATCATGGACATATTCACACACGCAAGATGAACTTTTTCATTTCAAATGAATTGGTGGATGGTGTTTCACTTAAGAACTTCAAGATCAATGATCATTGCGTTGCATGCAAAAAGGGGAAACAAAAGAAGAAATCACATCCGAGCAAATCACTTAACTCGATTGATACACCACTAGAACGACTTCATATGGATCTCTTTGGTCCAGTGAATCGTGCTAGTATAGCTGGTGATCTATACTGCTTGGTGGTTACTGATGATTTCTCATGATACTCATGGGTTCTATTTATGGGGTCAAAAGATCAGACGCCTATCTTAATTCAGAACCTTATCACAAAGATTGAATCACTTTACAAAGTGATAATGGAACTGAATTTAAGAATAATGTATTGGATTTCTTCTGCATTCAGAAAGGAATTCATCGGGAATTCAGTGCGCCTTATGTTCCTCAACAAAATGGTGTGTCTGAAAGAAAGAATCGTAAGTTAATTGAAGCTGCGAGAACGATGCTTGCTTATTCTAAGCTACCCGTTCAATTCTGGAACGAAGCTGTGAATACAGCGTGCTACACACTTAATCACGTATTAACTGTAAAGAGGTTCAAGAAAAAAAGTTATGAGCTTCTGAACAATCGTAAGCCGAAGTTAAAGTATTTGGAACCGTTCGGGTGTCCGTGTACTGTATTGAAGAGAGATGTTGGAAAGTTTGATGAAAAAGCTTTTGAGGGTTATTTTTTGGGATACAATTCTCCTAAGAAACGGATCTTCAATATCTCTTCGGGTTGTGTGGAAGAATGGTATCACGTTGATTGCCAAAGTTATACTACTCCGCCAACTGGTACGGGTCCCGATTGGATGTTCGATTACGATGGGTTATTTAATTCGTTTACGTCAATGGTTGAAAAAGTACCTGAGGATTTTGTTAGATCATATCTGGAGGAACAATGTCTTCCTATTCCAACTTCTTCTTCGGCTGATGTAGATGACTCTCCTAACGTATCAGAGACATCGAACGATGTTTCTAAGTCTTCCGATGAAGCTGATTTTATTGAGTCATCGTCAGTTCCATTAGATGAAGCTACGGACACAAACGAGCCTATTCTAATTGATGATGCCTCACCAACTGTCTCTTTAGATATGGCAGAGGAAAATATCACCAATCTGGGTGATAACGTATCTGTACCTGCTAATCCTTCCTTAAGGATTTGAAAGAACCTTGAATATGGATCTAGATCTGGATAACAACGATACACATGTTGATTGATATACGATTAAGCTGGAATACATTATAGAGATGACAGAGTAACGAGAGAGAATGATTACTGAACTGAAAACTTGAAAACTTACATTAATGAATAATTTACAGAATATATATAGGGGATGACCACATTCATTAACTTAACAGTTAACGAATGTGTCATTCGTTACCTTAAACTATACGAATGAAATCTTCATTCGTTAATACATTTAACATATGACAAATAGCCCTCATTCATTATCTCATTCGTTAATCTGGGTTAACGAATGAGCTTACAATTAGACGAATGTGTTACATTCATTACAGGGTAACGAATGTAACATTACATTAGAGCGAATGGCTCATTTAGCCATATTTACATTAACACCCCTATACTTTATACTAAATACATTAATGCGCTGATAAAGACTAAGACGTACAAAACATGTATCAACAAACTCCCCCTCGTCTCTAGCTCTTTATCATACTTTAACATTGAAACATCTTTGTCTTCCAATCAACGCAGCTATTGTATGCGTAGCAGACACGAACAACCCTCTGAAACTGCATTGCAAGATCATAATCCTTTACATTAGCGAATCTGATCTGACTTGTGAATAACGCATCGTTGTCAGACTCAGATAGATTGACCAGCCACATTGGATCAATTACACGTAACGTCTTCGTGTGTGACCCCTGGCCATAAACAATAACCGCTTCACCTGTACGATTATCATAATACCAATAATTAAATGAGGTGAAAAGACTCTGAGGGAATATCTTCATCGGAACCCTCTTCATCATCTTCGGCGGTTTCACTATTAAAATTAACTTCCTCCATCCAGTGCGTGCATCTATCTCGTCAATATATTTGTGTTTCGGCACCTGAGGCTGGAAGAATTTGAAACCAAAGCACGTTTCATGCAATAACTGCCTGTAGAACCAGCTGGCCCATTTATCGTCTCCACGATTAACAAACGGACGATTAGCTAAGGTTCGTAAATCCCATCGAGTCATAGATAAAATATCGTGTGGGCGTTTGAAATAATAAATAGCGTGCTCCCACTTAATGATATATACCTTAAGATCTGAATCGTACTGCCAGGCCACCATATCACCTTTAATGTCTTTAGCTGGCTTATACTTCTTCATCTGGTATGCAGATTCTCGAGCTTTCTCAACTTTCACATCTTCTCGGTCATAATATTTGAAAGTCTCGATCATCTTATTCATCTTTTCAACATTATGCTCAAACATACCATCAAAATCACGTTTCCTCTTCTTCTCTGTAGTGGACACATAGCTCGATTCAGCAGCTTTTAACTTAACTTTTTCTTCCTGTAATCGATGCTCTGCTGCATTGAAATGCTCAGTTGTAGAGAACGGAATACCCGAGTTATAGTTATTATCTGTGTAAAACTCTGGATATTCTTCAGCAATAACATCTTCCATTTCCACTTCTTCAAAATCAGGTACATTCCCGTGAGGAATACCTGTATCAGTACTATCTTCCATCTCCACATCCACATTTTTACCCAATTCCTCAATCTCATCATCATTTAGATCCAGAAGTAAGGCAATTTGTTCTTTTGTTAACGAATGATCAACAAATTCACCTTCTTCGATCTCATCAGCATTCACCATACTGTAAACAATCCCATCCAATCCTACAAACAGAAGCATATTAGCCGGAATAACATCTATTGGCTTGGCTCTCGTGTAATCTTTATATGGAACAATCTGTAGATTACTCGCTTCTGATCCACCACCAACACCAGCATCAGTCTTATTACCCGCCGACGGTGTAGAACTTCCGCCCGGTTGCTGATCTACCCCACCCCCTGCACCATCCTGGTCATCTTCATTATTTTTCAACTTCTTTAATTCATCTTCTTTGCATGTCAGTTGAAGAATAATCTCCTCTTGTTTGTCTAACCTCTCCCTCTGAGCGGTAACAAGGGCTCGAAGTTCTTTATTATCACGATGAGCTGTAAGAAGATGTCTCAGTAAGTTTCTTTGCGCTAGCTCATGTGCAGCTCGATCTGCTTGCATTTGTGTGTGTTGTAAATGCAACAGATTCATCATATGAAACCATTGAGCGTGAGGAGCCATAAGATAAAAATTAGGATGTATTGGTTGCATAGGACCCTGAGGACGACTGAATGTCATAAAGGAATGCTCAGGCCTCGGCAACGGTATAGGTGTAACAGGAGTAACAGGTGTAGTTGGCTGCGGTGTAGGCATCTGTGCCAATACATTATGTAATATATCTCCAAACTGAATATCAGGCCTCATAGTAGTAAGAGTTGGAGGCATTGGAGACGTAGGCATTTGCAAAGGTGTTGGAGAACGAGGAAAATCTGATATAATATTAGGAGTAGGAGATAGTGGAAGCTGTGCACCTGGAACTGGAGAAGCAGTAGAAGAGATAATAGGAGTGGAAACAGCAGTAGAAGGTACAAAAGGCTGGCTTGGTATCTCAATCCCCGAACCCCTTCTAACTCTTTGTTTCTTGACTTTCTCCCCTTCTTCTGTCAGCGGTTCTTTACCTTTACGCTTACGCTTCTGTTCATAACTTAACTCAGCTTGTGGTCCTGGACCACCATCACCACCATCATCTCCACCATCATTACCATCACCACCTTCACGTTCCGAATCGGAATCGTCATGAATCCAACGATCATTAGATGGCGCGACGTAATCAACATCTGCTAAATGACCAATCAAACGTTTATACCTTGGTCGATCTTCCAAACTCTGACCTCTATAAGATCTCAACCGTCTCATAGTTTCTTCGCTCATATGTTCAAGCTTCATAACATCAGCTTGATCTTTCTCTAAGTCTGGCACCAAGTCGTTGATCATCATTTGCAGAAAACGAGGATACATTAAGCATTTGTGTCTGCTGGTGATATTCTCCTTCAGATGATAGTAAACCAATTCAGAGAAATTGAATAGTTTATTCAGCACTAGGGCCACGAAAGCAGATTGTAACATCACCCTACACTCGTCGAAACCTCCTTTCCGACCACGCAGGAAATGTATAAGAACATGAAGCAGATACTTGTATTGTTCAAACAAGTTCGCTTTGTTGTACATTGATTTACCTAAATCACCATTATACTTTACTTAGCCGAATATCCTCTTATCAACACTCGATCAAACTCACACCTATCATCAATAGTATCATGAAAACCCAGTGAGTCTCAAATAACTCCAACATCTATCACAACCCGCTTATTCTGAACAACTGCTTCAATCTGATTTTTTGCTTCATTAAAGCTGGCAGTATTCCAGAATTCCCTAATAATCTTCTGATATACAACTGTTCGGGTAGAGAAGGCCTTGTAGATTCTCGAGCGGATGAGAAAACGAATCATACCCCCAAAGATAGGAGTATCTTCAAAGTTCGGCTCTACAAATGCACATATGTTGTGGCTCTTATTCCAAGACAGTGCCATATCTGTTTAGAACAAACATACATTAGTAATATATTCCAAAATAATCAACATATTAACAATGACTATCACATTCACTAAAAACTTTAAACGAATGTGACATTCGTTAATCATTAACCTATTCGTTACAAGTAACGAATCAAGTTTAACGAATAACTCAGATTCATTAGAATCATTTAACAAATCAAATCTGATTCGTTATGAAATTTAACTATCCATTCGTTACATTAACGAATCAGATAGTTATTCGTTAATCCATTAAAGAATCATGTTACATTCATTATAAAGATAACGAATCAGACTATTTGACTAACCCAGGAGTCAAATCATAATCAATTTTGACTAATCAAAGTCAAATCCGACGATATGCATCGATTAAACTTCTGATATTCCAAACATTCCAAACATTTTAACAAAAAATCAGACCACACATGTTCGGAAATCAGTTGCATGTACTTAAAACAGTGATTTTCGGTCTAATGTTGTTCATTTAAGAATTTCAGCAACAGTTAATTCATCGTTGAATATTCATAGCTTTATTAAAGCAATTAACACTCAAAAACTGATGAAATTCCACGAGAATAGTATGGTTATGATTGCCATTACCTGTTGAAGCCAAAGAAATCAATCAATGAGGCTAATATGCAAGTAATGAATTCTGATGAAATTTTGGCAGAGTTTCGTTATAGAAGACAATGTAATAGGAATTAGGCGAATGAACCGTCATTCGTCTAACCTAGGGATTATATCCAATAATTTCACACGAATCGAGGTCATTCGTTCAAAATTTGAACTAACGAATGGCCTCATTCGTTAACTTTTGAATCTCATTTGTTAAAAATTTTAACAAATCTTCTTTCATTCGTTAAATTGTTAACGAATAACTAAGTCATTCGTTAATCTTTAACGAATAATACATTAACCATTCTTATTCGTTAAGTGTTTAAACAAATGTCTTCCATTCGTTCTGCACAACGGAAGCGAATGTCTTTATAACGAATGAGAAACTCATTCGTTATGTTTAAATAACGAATGGTATTACATTCGATAAACTTTTTAACGAATCACAATGTTCCTTAACGAATGAGACAAAATTCTCATTTTAAGGAATTAAATAATCATTAAAACCAATTAGGTTTTAATTGCATACATTAAAATACCCGATCACCGTGGATCGGTAATACTTAACTTAAACGGATTTTACATTAAAATCATCAATTGTTTCCAATTGAAAATACGTTAAACACGATTTAATGTAAACTTTTGTTCCGGGGTTTAACTCTTTTTCCTTTTCTCAATGATTAATTCGCTATCTTGGCAAATCAAAACTGAAGAAGAAAAATAAAAAGATTATAAAATCTTTTTGTATATTTTGAAAATTTTCAAGTAGCAAAGATTTAAACACAGTAAATGAAAAGCAATACATATTTTTGTGAGTTGAGCAGGGAATCATATTGACAAATAACGTCCTAGACTACACTTCAATTTTGACATCATTATGCACGTAACCCAAAGATGATTGCATATATAATTGTCCACTTTAAACTTTAGACAGATCCGTCCGTAACTTTACGATACATTTTAAGGTTCTATTAAGCACAAATCTTACGTGGAACCCACCTGTCAGACACAGTTTCATATCTCTTATACATTGAATTTCACATGTACGTTTTTTTTCTTCTTTGAATTGATTAGTTGTGACTCATACAAAAATAACAAAAAGAAAATAAAGCAGAAAGTTAAAAATTTTCCCTTGAGATCGGTATTACTACACGCAGATAAGGTTCCATTTTAACAAAAATAAAAAGATAACAAATAAGCAGAAGTTGCATAAAATCTTAACTCCCAATTCGGATAATCCCGTATTATCGCGCGGAGAAAGTCCAAGATTTTATACGAAACACCAAGAAAATAAAGTAGAATATCCAAATCCTAACCCTCGGGTCGGATAATCTTATCGCGCAGGAGATGATCCAAGATTTGAATAAAAATAAAGAAAAAATGAAGTTGAATTTCTTTGCAAAATTAAAAATAAAATAAAGCAGAATTTTCTTCAAAAAGGAATGTATGCACACACAGCAATCTTTAAAGCTTTTTGATACTTAATACAGATATTAACTATGCATCAAGATGTAACACCACTAGATTTGGTGAGCATATAGGTTTATATCTTTTCAGCACTTATGCGATCTGTAAAGCCTATCATATACATCATACAATTGATCCTACGGCACTTTTTAGTCTACTTTATTCATGTGTTAGGTCCGCCAAGTCAATGTACTATCATTTTCCCTTTTTGCTTCAAAACTCAATTTTGAGGAGCATTTTTCAATGTTTTTGGATTTTTCAATATTTGAATGTTTTTGGATTTTACAAAATTTTTCTGTACAAACGAAACCACATTATTTTTGTATTTTTCTATTTTCTCCCACTAAAAACAATAAAAAAATGAAATAACAAATAAAAAAAAATGATCTATCTAAACTTTTGAATTTCTGGGAAAGATTTTAAACCATTTATACCAAGCAAGTATTGAAAACGCGTTTTGTCAAAAGCTTTAGTATAAAGATCAGCCTTTTGAAAATCCGTATGAATTTTATCAATTGATATTAATTTCTTTTCATAACAATCACAAATAAAGTGATAACGGATTTCAATATGTTTTGTTTTAGAATGTTGAACCGGATTTTTGGTGATAGAAATTGCAGCAGAATTATCAATAAAAATAGGAGTAGTAAGAAACTTCAAACCGTAATCCCGCAAATGTTGCTGGATCCAAAGAACCTGTGAATAGCAACTCGAGGCCGCCACATACTCCGCTTCGGCTGTTGAAGTTGAGACCGTTGTCTGCTTCTTACACTGCCAGGAAACAAGCCGGTTTCCTAAGAATTGACATCCCACCGTTGTCGATTTGAAATTGATCTTGCAACCTCCATAGTCCGAGTCAGTAAAGGCGGTGAGATTAAAGTTGTCGTCTTTGGGATACCATAACCCGATGTCTGGAGTTCCCCGCCGATAATGTAAGATACGTCTTACTGCTGCCAGGTGAGTCACTCGGGGACTCGATTGATACCTAGCACACAAACAGACAGCATACATAATGTCCGGTCGAGAAGCAGTCAAATACATGAGTGATCCAATCATAGCTCGATATAGGGTCGGATCTACAGTATCCTCCAATTCATCCGGTGATAAATTATGACCAACGGGAAGAGGAGTAGAGGGAATTTTGCCATCGGATATCTTGAATCGTCTCAAGACATCGTTCACATATTTTGTCTGATGGATAAAGATCCCGGCGTCAGACTGGTGAACTTGCAATCCCAGAAAGAAACTCATTTCTCCCATCGAACTCATCTCGAATTTTTTCTGCATTGTTTTCTCGAAGTCTTTGCATAAACTATCGTTTGTCGATCCAAAAATAATATCGTCCACGTAAATTTGGACGAGGAGCAGATCATCACCCATATTGTTGTAAAATAACGTACAATCCACAGTTCCCCTCGTGAATCCACTTTCAATCAGATGGTCAACCAACGTGCTGTACCAGGCTCTCGGGGCCTGATGCAAACCATACATAGCTTTGTTTAAACGATAAACACGCTCAGGAAAGTCTGGATCCTCGAAGCCAGGAGGCTGTTTCACGTACACTTCTTCATGAATTGCTCCGTTCAAAAATGTCGATTTTACATCCATTTGATAAATTTTGAAGTTTTTGTAGGCTGCATAGGCAAGAAATATTCGTATAGCCTCCAGTCGTGCCACCGGAGCATACACTTCTGTATAATCTATGCCTTCCTGTTGATTGTAACCAAGAACGACCAAACGCGCCTTATTTCGCACGATAACCTCACGATCGTCCTTCTTGCACTTAAAAACCCATTTTGTAGGAATCGCCTTTTTAACGCGATCGGGTTTTTCGATTAAGTCCCATACACCCAGTCTAACAAACTGTTGCAGCTCCTCCTGCATAGCTTCAACCCATGATGGTTCCTTGAGTGCCATTGCGACACTTGTTGGTTCTATCTATGATAAAAAACAGGTGTATTGTGCAATACTAAGGATACCCAAAGAGTGCAAATACGCATAAGCACAAACAATCGAATCCTCAGTAGGAGATACATTATAATCAGATTGATCATCACATATGTTAGCCAATTGGTGCCTTGTGCGAACCCCGTCGTTCACATCACCAATTATCTGATCCTGTGGATGTTGCGAATGAATCCGTAAAATAGGATTCACAGGAACAGATACATTATTGCCAAAAAATTGGTGATATTTTCCTCCGCAGTGTCTAAAGAGACAGATGATGAATCATCTACCAGTACAGACGATGAATCAACAAAATCAGCATCATCGGAAAATTCAGAAACATCGTTTGACGTTGCAGATACATTAGGAGAGTCACTTGCATCAACCGAGGAAAACCTTGGACTTGGAAGACATTGATCCTCCAAATACGATCTAACGAGATCTTCATGTATATCAGTAACTGTCGATGTAAATGAATTAAATAATCGTTCGTAATCGAACATCCAATCGGGTCCTGTACCAGTTGGTGGAGTAGTATAACTTTGACAATCAACGTAATACCATTCCTCTACGCAACCAGAAGAAAGATTGAAAATACGTTTCTTCGGAGAATTATAACCCAAGAAATAACCTTCAAAAGCTTTCTCATCGAACTTTCCAACATCTTTCTTCAACACAGCACATGGACACCCAAATGGTTCCAAATACTTTAAGTTTGGTTTACAATTATGTAGAAGCTCGTAACTAGTTTTCTTGAGCTTCTTTACCGTTAGTACGCGATTCAATGTGTAGCAAGCAGTATTCACAGCCTCGTTCCAGAATTGAACAGGTAGCTTAGAATCAGCCAGCATTGTACGTGCAGCTTCAATCAACGTACGATTCTTTAGCTCAGACACACCATTCTGTTGAGGAACATAAGGTGCACTGAATTCCCGATAAATTCCTTTCTGAATATAGAAGAAATCCAATACATTATTCCTGAACTCAGTTCCATTGTCACTACGTATTCGTCTCACTTTCAGGTTGTAAAGTGATTCGATCTTTGTAATAAGGTTCTGAATTAGCACAGGAGTTTGATCTTTCGATCCCATAAATAACACCTATGAGTAACGAGAGAAATCATCCGTCACAACCAAACAATAAAAATCTCCAGCAATGCTAGCACGGTTCATGGACCAAAGAGATCCATATGCGCGTTATTTTTATCTCCTCCGGATGAAGACTTTGTAGAAGCACGGTCAGAATTGCGTGAGCCAGAAAAATCTTTCTTCGGCTTGTCACACTCTTTGGCAAAATGGCCAAATTCACAGCAATTATAACATTTGACTTTTAATTTATCAAATCCAACCCTTTTGTTCAACGTGGGAAGATCTTTTCCCGTTCGTTGCATGAATTTTTTAACCTTTCGAACAATCATGGCCATATTCCACTTTAAATCCATAAGCTCAAAATAATCTGGGTCGATTTGATCATAATCCTCATCTGTGAGATCACTCGTAGCAATCTTACTTCCCACCAGTTTTTCATATGAAGTCATGAACGCACATACAAAAGCAAACTTTTGTTCAGCTTCTTGTAAATTAACCTTGGGTAGGCTTGAAGTATGAGCATTTGAGTTTCCAGTTGCACCACTCGCCATGAAACAAACATTAGGAGAATTGTTTACGTTAGGACCCTCTTGAGATTGAGCAAAGAATGCATTAATAGGCACTGAGCTTGTCGCATTTTTTGCCGGTAATGCACCACCATAAAGTAACGGATTCTGAGTTGATGACTGCTGATTTTGATTTTCTTTCAAGGTAGATTGACATTTAAGATCAAATTCCCTTTCTTCGATCTTGTTAATGAATTGTACAGCAGTCAGTTCAGGTTTCTGAAAGAAACCGTTCTCCTTAAGCACGAACAAAAAAGTTGAATAATTTGTAGGTAAAGCATTCTTTAAAGTATCAATCTTATCTTGTTCAGTTGGCTCAAGATCAACAGATGACATCTCAACAATCAAATGGCTGAAACGGTTGATCATTTCTTCTACAGTTTCATTTTTCGTCAGGGTAAAATTTCTGAATTGAAATTTCACCAAAGTCTTCTTGCTTTCGAGAGTATTTCCCAAACTTCTCGTTTTCAAGGTAGTAAACAGCGAAGCATAGACTTTGATCGTACTATATTGATGAAAAATATGTTCCGGTAAAGCCATAGTGAGTGTAGAATATGCTTTCGTCTCACTTTCAAAGTCCTTCAACTCATGTGTCTCATACTCTATAAAAGGTTTCGGAGTCCAACTCGTGTTGTCATTACCGATCAGTGGTGCAGCATAAACATCATCAAGAAAACGAACACTGCTAGGATGCACGGATCCCAGATGTGCACGGAATCTAGGTTCTCAACGGGAAAAGTCCGAAAGTTTCAACAGCTTGGGACACTTATTATGACTGCCAATCTCGTTATCCATCGTCAGCATCTGTTGCAATAAGACATTCAACAAAATCAAATAATCACTAACAACCTCTCAACCATAATGAAGTTCTTTACCTATTTAAAGAAATTTACTTGAGAATCTCAAGGAGACAAGAAAAGAAGTAAGGCGGTGAGATAGGTGAAAGATTTGATGGTTAGACTGAAAGAAGCTTTTAGAAGATAAAAGAAGTTGTGATTTTCAAGAGTAATAAGTGCCTTTATAGACCACCTAGTCACATCAAACTAGGCCGAGAACAGTTGTTTACAGAAAACATGTGGCCGAGAACCATTCACTGAAGGCAGAGAACTCTCAAATCTGGCCGAGATTAAGAAACAGCCGAGAACATCATCATCACAAGCAACTAGGACCGAGAATGATAGAGCCAAGAACTCAGAGATCATGTTTAACCGAGAACAGCTCAGTGCACTTTGGAAAAAATAACCCGATGCATGTAAAAACGATTTCTTAGAAAATTTGTTTAGACACAAATAGATTTGAGGTAAAAACAAAATAAACAGAAAAATAAGAGTAAGGTAAAAAATAAAATAAAAACTAAAACATAATTTACCTATCCAATCTTTAGAAAATCAACATATATTGGGATCAAATTTCAGCTATTTAAGACGAACCACCCTTTTATGAATAGATCCGAACAAGAGATCACATTGATTAAGGTACTTTCACAATGATTCATTTTCAGCATTATTGTGACATAGTGAAAAGGTTGATAGCAGGTAATTTTCATGATTTTCATTGCATAAGTGATATGATTAGATTCGATTAGGCATAAGACTTACATGGACATCACTTATGGACCTCTGATGCCCCTTATCTATTCTCAAGGCGTATTTGACTTTCCCCAGATCACCCCAATTTGACTCCAACCTCTTAGTACTTGATCAAAATACTTTTCTTTGTACAAAACGATTTTAAGCTTTAAGGTTGAATGTTGGACTTACATGCCATCCGGACTTACAAGCCTTACATTCGGGGTGTTTAGGACTTATTTTAGTGCCCCACCCCTGTAGTTCCCTAAGACCCCTTTAAGCTTTTAGAAAACAATTTTAATGATAAATTATAATTTTTTTTTTTTTTGCTTCAAGATACTTACGGGCTCGTGTATGACTGGGTACTTGCTTTTCTGCCTATCATTCGGAAAGATGTATCTAGAGACATGCAAATATCTTCAAAATGACTCTCCACAATAAATTTAGCAGATTTAGTTTATATCACTTCAAACTTTTAATTATCATGAAAAGCTTCCACACACATCAATAACTATTCAAAAGCCTTTTTAGCCTAATAACTTCACACGTTAGGCATTCAAAATCAATTTATCTATCATTTCTCAAAGGTTGAATCAATTTTCATTTAAAAATACTTTAAGCTATCTGAAAAGCTTTTAGCTGAATAATAATATCATTTCCCAAAAGACAGTTTTGAGACTCGATCACCCCGGTCACTCTTAGGTTTCAGGTAAATGGCTATCCCGTATGTCCACAAGTGGTTAACAGAACCAAACACATATGAAATTACATGTCCTTCCAACTTAGAGTTACCGACATAATTTTAAGTGAAAGAATTCAAAACACAAAACATATCACAATCGCCCCAGATGCTTTCAGTCTTTAGACAAATGGCTATCCTCTGTGACTCTACAAGTAGATCACCGGACCAAACATATACAAGTATATGTTCTTCAAACTTAAGCAACCGACATAATTTTAAGCGAAAATAAAACTTACACACACAATATATATAATTTTTTTTAATTATTCACGCACACACACTATTTTTGGCTTTTTGATTTTTCTCCCCCTAAAATTGTACAGATTAAGAAGATATGTACGAGTTTATACTCAAAAACACTCAATCCTCGAAACAAAGCATTTTAAGAAAACTCACAAGCACATTAAATTTGGCTGTTCCAACCGGTTTTGTAAATACGTCTGCCACATTATTATCAGTGTGAACTTGTTCAAGGTGAATCAATTTTCGGTCATAACAGTCACGAATAAAATGAATTTTAATATCGATGTGCTTGGTTTTAGAATGTTGAACTGGATTCTTAACAATTGCAATGGCAGCATCATTATCACAAAAAATAGGAGTATCAAGAAATTCCAAACCGTAATCCAGCTGTTGATTTTACATCCAGATAACCTGAGAGCAGTAGGCTGATGCAGCAACATACTCCGCTTCGGCGGACGAGGTACACCGTCTGTTGTTTCTTACACTGCCATGAAATGAGACGATCTCTTAAGAACTGGCATCCGGCAGATGTGGATTTCCTGTCAATATCATCTCCACCATAATTGCTATCAGCAAAAGCATAAAGATCAAATTCTGATTGTTTGGGATACCAAAGACCTAACTTCAGTTGTCCCTTCAGATATCTAAAAATACGTTTAACAACAATTAAATGAGAGAATTTAGGATTAGCCTGGAAACGAGCACACTGACAGACTGCAAACATGATATCGGGTCGGCTGGCGGTGAGGTACATTAGAGACTCGATCATTGATCGATAGTATGTTTGATTTACGGGACTCCCTTCTGGATCAGATGACAGTAAAGGCCTTTCCGCCATGGGAGTGTTAGCACTCTTGGAGTCTTGAAACTCAAACTTTGCGAGCATATCCTCAACATACTTTCCTTGATGCAGCAAAATTCCCGCCGAACTTTGGCGAACCTGTAACCCCAAAAATGTTGTCATCTCACCCAACGAACTCATCTCGAATCTTTTCTTCATAACTTCTTCAAATTCTGCACACAATTCAGCACTGGTGGATCCAAAAATAATGTCGTCTACATAGATCTGAACTAAGATCAAATCTTTTCCAACAGTTTTGCGGAACAAGGTTTGATCAATGGTTCCTCACTTGTAGCCATGATCTAGAAGATGTGCTGTCAATGTAGCATACCATGCTCGAGGAGCCTGATGAAGCCCATACAATGCCTTGTCTAACTTGTAAACATGATTTGGCTTCTTGGAATCAGTAAAACCCGGTGGCTGTTCCACATATATCTCTTCCTTGACCTCGCCATACAGAAATGCAGTCTTAACGTCCATTCGATACACTGTGAACCCCATAAATGAAGCGTAGGCCAAAAAAATTCTGATGGCTTCAAGTCTAGCCACTGGAGCATAAACCTCAATGTAATCCAACCTTTCAACTTGACGAAACCCACGAACTACCAATCGAGCCTTGTTTCGAACAATAACCCGGGTGTCATCTTGCTTATTTCGGAACACCCATCTCGTATCAAGTGCTTTCTTTCCCTCCGGTAACTCAACCAATCTCCGAACTTTCAACTTATCAAACTGATTTAACTCTTCATGCATAACGTCTACCCAACTAGGTTCCTGGAGGGCCATGTCTACAGTCTTTGGCTCTATCTGAGATATGAAACAGGAAAACAAACAACTGTTTATGACTTCTGGTGGACACGCCCGTTTCAAGAGGACCTATGACGTTCTCAATTGGATGATCATCCTGAATTCTTGAAGGAAGTAATTTATCGGAAACATCACTGGTAGAGTTCAGGTTTGATAAATTCACGTCAATGTCAGCAAGGGGGTTCTTCCATCCCGAGGTCGCTGTACTATGTGAGTACGAAGTGCTGGCGACATATTCATTTGGAATGACATCGGGAAATAGTGTGCTCCCGAAAATCTGACGAATAGGACTCTCCCCCTCAACTGTCGCGGTATCTTCAGACGAACTTTGCGAATATTCATTTTCTGGAACTGCTTTCGGCTGAGAAACCGATGCAGGTTTGTCATCATTGACTGGTTCTGGGACATCATCATCCAGGAGTGGAGAGATGTGGGATACTGCATGTGAATCATCTTTCTTGGCATCCACTGTAGTGCTGCCTGAAGGGTCTGTGTTGATGACCGGAAACACATTGAACGGTTTGAAGAGTTCATTATAATCGAATAGCCAGTCCGGACCAACACGAGCATCAGTCTCGTTTTCTTCCAACCAACAAACATCATAAGATTCTTGAATCTTTTTGGTAGACTTGTTGTAGACCCTGTAAGTAGTATGGCCCGCATACCCAACAAAGTAGCAATCATCAGCTATGGCCCCAAATTTCGGAGTAGACTCGAGGTTCAGTAGAGTGCATGGGCAACCAAAAGCCTTGAAGTGCGCAACAGTAGGCTTATGTCCATAGACAATCTCATAAGGAGTCTTCATTTGTGATTTGTTGATTATCACCCGATTCTGAACATAACAGGCCGTATTAATAGCTTCTGCCCAGAAAAATAATGGCAGCTTAGAATCACACAACATCGTCCTTGCCGCTTCAATAAGAGTTCGGTTTCTTTTTTCAGCCACACCATTTTGTTGTGGTGTCCGTGCTGAACTATATTGACGAAGGACTCCCCTCTCTGAATAGAAATAATTTAATGATGCATTCTTGAATTCTGTACCATTATCACAGCGTATTCCCTTCAGCTTCAAGTTCAGTTGGTTCTCCATGAGCACTATAAACCTTTTGATCAAATCTGCAGTTTCACTCTTATTCAACAAGAAAAACACCCAAGTAAAACGTGAGTAGTCATCAGTAATAACAAGACAATAAGAGCTGCATGAAAGACTCAAAACATGCACTGGACCAAGGAGATCCATATGTAGCAATTGAAAAACTAATGAGTTGGTGTTGATCAATTTTGGTTTATGAGTTTTTCGATGATGTTTACCCAAGGCACAAGCCACACATTTTTCAATAGTAACAAAATCTTTAATGGGTAAGCCACGGACCAAATCATTTTTAGCAAGACGATTTATATTTTTCGTACTAGCATGACCAAGACGACGATGCCAAAGCATAGCATTGTGTTCCGACACTTTTGAAAACAAGCATGTTATTTCATCAGGAACATTTTTGTTCATGTCGATCACATAAGCATTATCTTTTCGTTGTGATCGAACAAGAATCCAGTCTTCTGGTATAATGATACCAGGTTTTAAAACCAAACATTCTTTCTTAGTAAAGTGAGTTGAAAACCCTTTGTCACAGATTTGTGACACACTCATCAAACTGTGCTTCAATTCAGGAACGAAATTAACATTTTCAAATTTTAGAACACCATTACTTACAGTACCCTTCTGTGTGGTCTTTCCCTTTTCTCCTCTTGCAAATGACACATACCCACTGTTAAAGGTTTGAATGTCGTGTAGTTGGGAAATGTCTCCTGTCATGTGCCTGGAATAGCCACTATCAACATACCAAGGTCTGATGATATTCCTCCATAGTTGTCCCTGCACAAAGCGCGGAATTAGTTAGATTTTGGTACCCAGTCCATAGTTACACTAGGTGACCCTGATGCATTTAAGTTTGTCACGGGTTGCCACGACATGTCCCTTTTATCATCAAACGTGGAATTTTCAGATTCCTTTGCCGGAGATTTAGGCAACCATTTATACCATTGTATGATTTGGCATTATATGTACGAATGGTTGTCGTAACCTCCGGTGTTTTGGGGTTGGAAGAAGACGAGGTTGCCTTTTCCACCCGTTTTGGCTTAGAATTTGTGTTCGCTTTTGAAACCGAAGCACCTTTTCTAACCCTTTTTCGAAACATGTTAGGCTTGGTCTGATGAGACTTAAACCTGCCAGATTTGTTTCGGTTCCAATCATCGTGAGAGGAATTAACCTGACTATGCCTGAATCTTTGCCTGTATGAATTATGATGCATATAGGGCATATTCCTCTGATAATATCCATAATAAGGAACATATGGACGATGTGGACAATTTCTGGCAATATGGCTAGGAGTGCTATAATTAAAACAAGTTTGACGTTTTATGTAGAAATCATTTTGGGCAACTCCTCGTCTCGACTGGTTGTAAGGACCAGTTTGCTGAAAATTGCGATGACCCTTTTTTACATTATTCACATTATTCAGCTTATCACCGTGTTTGTCATTAGAGCATCCCTCTTTAACAAATTTAGGTGGTAAGTATTTGTTGGATTTTGAATTTTTAATTTTATTTGGTAGCACATTGTCAGAATTCAAACTATTAACCAAATCAACCACACAAAAATCCTTGCTCTTTAAAATAGAGCCCACACAACAGTCGGAATAACAGAATTTAAACCAGACAGTTTTAAAGGAACATCAGAAATAATGTCATTATTAAATTTAAAACTAGGGCCGTCGTCCTCATCAGTCCATTCCTTGACAGTTACTTTTTCTACACATGAAGCAAACAAGTTAGAATCCTTCACTCCTGAAGTGGATGCATTCACATGTTCAGATTTGTCATTCTTACAATGTATACGGTACTTCATGTTCTGTACCTTTTCTTCCTGTTCTTTGGTGACAGGAAGTTGAGCATAGTTGTCATTGTAAGGTGGGGGTACCCGGCTGTACCCTAATCCCTCACCTTCCTTTTCCTTCCACCATAATTGATTATCAATCATTGAATTTACTACTTTACTGGAGCCCTCGAATTTTTTAAAATCAAGTTCAGCTCTTTCAAACTTAGCATTTAAGTTCAAAATTTCCAATTTGGAAGCTTCCAGTTTAGCAGTTAATTCAACAATTTCCTGCTTGGCATCTAGGTGATGACAACACTTTATACTGAATTCAGACTTAAGCTTAGAGAGATCCTTTTTATATGCTTCTATTTTATCTAAGAAGGATTTTTCATTTTTCTTAAGTTTAAAGTTTTCTGATTTTACTCTTTCCATGTCTCTGATCAAGTTATCATTATGAAGTTTATATAAGTTGATTTTATCAACACAATCTAGAGAGCATGGTTGAAAGCTTACCTCAGATGAACTGGAGGGAGTGAACGCCATGAATGCGAATTGAAGTTCCTTGACTTGCTCCTCAGTAGCATTTTCCTCTTTAATGTCTTCAACATTTGCAAAATTTGCGGTCTGATTTCCAATGTTGAAAGCAGCCATCTGATCCTCCCAAGAGAACTGTTGAGCAATCAATCCCCTTTCACCATTTCCCGAACTCTCACCAACATCTCCTCTAGCGTTACCTACTGGAACCAGCGCCCTTTCTGTGTTTCCTTCCTTCGCTGGGTTAGTACATTCACGAGCAAAATAACCCGGCTCGTGACAGTTATAGCATCTGTTCCAATTGTTTCTACCAGTCCTCTTAGTGAATTTCTTGGCACGAAACATTGCCATGGCTATTTGCCAAGAAATATCCATTTCCTCAACATCATCAGGGTGAATCTGATCGAGTTCAGCAGCCACAACTGGTTGAACCAAGTCTCCAGTTAGAAATGCATTATAGCAGTTCATGAACCCTGCCATTAGAGCTATGTTCTCCTGAGTCTCTTTCGGAATGGAGGGAAACTGGCTTGAATTCTGACCTTGAGCAGTGCCAGCAAATGAAGGTTGTGCAGACTTGGTGAAAAAAACTGGAGCTTGTTGAGGCAGAGTAGAGGAAGACTGGCCTTGAGTGGACTTAAACATCTAAAAGTTTCCTTGGGTTGGAGGTTGCTGAGTGGCCTTGAACATAGAGAAACTATCTTGAGAAATAAGAGCATTGTTGGAAGCAACATTGTAACCAGCTGCACTGTAAGAGTTTGCATGATTTATTGCATGTTGCTGGTCGTCCATTTCACATGCCTTGATAGTAGCCATCATCTCAGAGATAGACATTCTGTTGAGACCTTTAGTCTTCTTGATAATCGCAACATTCATATCCCAGCTTTTGGGTAATGAGTTCACCAACTTGTTGTTTATTTCAGACGTTGCCAGATAAATGCTTGCGGATCTCATCTCAGTCACAAGAGCTATGAATCTTTGAAATTGTGTCTCCAACGATTCTCCTAACACATGATTGAACATATTAAATTTCTGTCGCAACAAATCTTGGCGAATTCTCTTCATGTCTTCATTTCCTTCATACACCTCAATCAACGCCTCACACAACTCCTTGGCAGATTGAAGTTCTCTAAAACTTAAAGTGATCTCAGGTGAGAGAGCCATAGTTAAGGTTGATAGGGCCCTTTCATCCTCTTCAACTTTAGCAAAATCATCATCATCATACTGTGCAACAGGCTTCACAACAACCTCAGTTGAATTCTTACGTTGATTCGTGATGTTGGGGTCCTCTAACTATGCTTCTCCAGATCTTAGCATCTTTCATTTTAACATACTTCTCAAATCGAAATTTCCACTCACTGAACCCCTCATGAGACAATAGACAAGGTACACGAGTGGTTGTCCCCATTATGGAATCCAATTCTTGATGAAGTAGAGCATTTGATGATACATTGTTGTTCGTTAACTGATCCATTTTTAAATTAGTTTATTGATTTTAGTCCAGAAATTTTTATAGTCCTAGTCCAAGTATCAGGCCCAAATCAAACCAGTCAGGCCCAAATAGAGCCTACGGTTTACTGAGCCGAGAACCAAAAATTGACCAAGAAAGTCTTTAGTCAACAGAGAACACCAATATTGACCGAGAACTAGGAAGTCAACAGAAAACACTCTTAGTTGACTAAAAACAACGGAAATCAACAGAGAACAATCTTAGTCAACCGAGAACACTTGGACGTAGCCGAGAACTGACAAACTTGGTCGAGAGCTGGCAGATTTGGCCGAGAACCAACAAATTTCACCGAGAACGACCAAATACTGGCCGAAAACAATGAAAATTGTCCGAGAACTTCCAGGAAATCCAAAGATGCTTTGACCAGATAATTTTGGTAACAAATTAAATCCCGAAATCTCTGGGATTTGAATTTTAACCAAGATTAGGTCAATCTTCAACTTCAAAAAAACTTTTCTTTCTTCGACGAGAGTATCACCGGAAAGTCAACCACAACCACCAAAGATCAAAATCTTGAATCCTTGATATCACAATAACGAGCCTGAATAGGTCTAAGGCTCTGATACCAATTGTAAGTCCCGACTCTGGATCACTACAATTATGATATCAACAATCTATGTGTTGGTGCGGAATTCCAACACTGGATGATTCAAGAACACAAACACAGTACCAAGAACTTGCTTCAAAACACACGTTAATATTAACGTCGGGTGCTTAAGTACTATTAATACAATACTCGTTTATGATACTAGACGGCCAAAACACAAGTGAACGAACAACCCTTAACCCTATACAATGCATCTATATATAGGATTGCCAGCACACTGGCCCAACAAAAGCCCAAAGCCCACCGAGAACCATAGAGTTCTCGGTTCACATAATATACCCGACCCAAGCCCAATAAACAAGCATAAACCACAAATATATCCCAACAGATAGCTCATCATACCATGATCTAGGAGCTTGATGTAGTCCATATAAAGCCTTGCTAAGCTTATAAACCTTGTTAGGATGGATCGGATCTTCAAATCCAGGAGGTTGAGTCACATACACCTCCTCATCTATTTTTCCATTCAAAAATGCAGATTTTACATCTAATTGATAGACTTTTATGTTCATAGATGCTGCATATGCTAGAAATATTCTGATGGCTTCTAGTCTTGCAACTGGAGCAAATACTTCTTCAAAGTCCACCCTTTCTTCTTGTAAGCATCCTAGAGCCACCAGTCTTGCTTTGTTTTTAATAAAAAATTCCTCTCTCATCCTTCTTGTTTCTGAACACCCATTTGGTTCCAATAGCATACTTGCCTCTAGGCTTGTCAACCAAGTCCCATACATGTAAGTCTCTGAATTGAACTAACTTTTCCTGTATAGCTTCTACCTAGCTGTTGTCTTTTAAAGCTTGATTAATGTTCTTTGGTTCAACTTGGGATAAAAAGCAAGCATACAAACAGATGTTTGCCTTTTCAGAGGAACTTTTTATCACTCTCTCATGCAAGTCTCCTATGATGTTCTCTACAGGATGATTTCTTTCAACAGAAATAGTCTGCACAATTTGTTGTGCTGACACTTCTGTCTCAAGATTTGTCAGGTTCATGTCATTAGCTTCAATCTCAGATCTTCCTTCAATTTCAGTGTCCATTTGAGTTTGAGCAGTTGCAGAAGATGAAGCTTCATTTGATCCAACTTGGAGAGAGTCAAACAAAGATTGGAACATGTCTTTAAATTCATTTGTCATTTCAGGTTGAACTGGTTGCTGACTTTGAATAGGTTCACTCTCCAGATGACTTAGTCCTTCATTAGAAACTTCAACTGCAGCTTCTTGTCCATTCATCTCAGCTTCAGCTGCTCCTTGACTGCATCTTTCAAAAGTAAATCCATTTGGTTCAGGAGCAACAGATGACCACAGTTTGTCCAGATCAAGTTGATTCTGTTTTCCTTTATCATCAAAACTTGTTCTGTACATGCTGTCATCCATGTCTTCATTGTATATTTTGAAGGACTTTATCATCTTTTCCAAATCAAAGAGCATTTGGGTCCTTAAACATTATTGAAATGGTTTTCATTGAAGATGATGTCAGAAGACTCAATGACTACCATGTGCTCCTTCACATAGACTCTGTAAGCCTTTGAATGAGATGAGTAGCCCACAAAGAAATGGTATTTATCAATTTGCTTTTATGAGAGGATTTGTGTTGTTTTCCCTTTAGGCAAGATGTGCATTTTTCTTCAATCTTAAATTCTCTGGTGGGAAGGCCAACAACAAGTTCACCTTTCACTAGCTTATTCATATTCTTCAAGTTGACATGACACATCTTCCTATGCCACAACTTAGTCTCATTGTTAGTGGCCTTTGAAAAAAAGCATGAACCACCTCTAGATATAGCAGTATTCATTCTTAGCTTATAGAGGTTGCCATTTCTTGGAGCCATCATTATGATCATATCAGCTGGAATCACAAATTCAGGCTTTAGGATTAGACAGTGTTCATCATTGAAAGCCACTTTGTATCCTTTGTCACAAACTTGAGAAATGCTGAGTAGGTTATATTGAAGTCCTTCAACATGCAGCACATTCTCAAAAGATACCTTGCCATTGGTGAGTATGCCTCTTCCAACAATTTTCCCTCCATTTTCATCACTCCCAAAAGCAACTGGACCCTCATACTTTCTTTCATAATTGATGAGTGCTTCCTTGTCACAGGTCATGTGTCGGGAACAACCACTGTCCATATACTATACATCATTGCAATTCATGGACTGTTCCTGCACAAACACATATATGAGAATCAGTTAGATTCTGAGTCACAAACTGTATTAGTTTGCAAATCAGATTCAATTTGAGATTCATCGGGAGTTGGAAGTGGAATAGGTCGTGGATCTTCATAGACTACTACACATTCTTCATCTGAGTCTGAGTCTGTTCCAACTGACACAACTGGTGACTTAATACTGTTCTCAATCTGATCAATCACACAGTCTTTCCATTCATTTAACTCCTTCTTTGTCTTCCACTGAAACCCTTTTGGTTCAAACTCTTACTTCATCAAGAACTTCTCATCACCATTAAGAACACCAGGTCTGATCTTAGCTTTTCCCTTATCTTTTGACCTTTTGTTCTTTACAGCCTTGTCTGACACTTGTTCATTCTCTTTAATCTTCAGAATTGTCTTGAGCCTTTTTTATAGGATCAGCTTTTGATCCTCACTATCAGATGGACTTCTGTTTCCATTTAAGTATTTCTCATACATTTCTTTATAACTCTTCATATCAAAGCCACTCACCACATCAGGAATGTCAAATGTATCCTCAACAATCCAACAAGAATCAGTATGATGTCTGTAGGCATCATACTTCTTTCACCAGACTTTGGCAAAACTCCCCATGTCTTCAAGCAGTTTCATGTCTTTGATTCTGTCACTTGGCTTTGGGAAGTCAAAACCTAGAGAGATTTTTGGGCACAAGGAGTTGGAAAAGTCCATCTTGATGGGCTTGCTGATGTCAAGTGTCTGTGGATACTTTTCTTTTACAAACATAATTTTCTTCAGCTTGGATGGAGTTCTTGAAGAGTTTCCTTCTTGTTCTTTTGAATATCTCCTGATTGGCACATAATCCACATCCCCAATATCAAACAGTTCATGATTAGAGAAAACTGGATAAATTGGTCAGTTTGTTTGATCATATGAAGATTTCTGAGGTACATTATTCTTTCTCTTGACTTCTGATTGAGGTCTGACACAAATGTCAAATACCACATGCTCTCTTCTCATCTGTTCATAATGTTTCTTCATCTTGGGAGTCATCTTTGGAAATAGTGGAATCTTTTCATCTTTCTTCTTGTTTGATCCCTTCTTTTTCTTCTTGCCTTTTGATGATTTGGTACTGCCACAGCTGCAAGTACTTCGATCACTCCATCTCTTTTTCTCACCTTCTTTCTTTTCAACCTCATTCTCTTTTGGTTTCACATTCTTCTTCATCACAAACTCTCCCTTATCATCAACAATTACATCTTCATACCTCTTTACAAACTCAGTTTTCTCTTCAAACACATTCTTAAACTGTTTCAAATACTCATTACTACTCTCGTTGTCTACTCTTAGTGGATAACTATCACAAAAAGGCAGTGGTACCTTCTTGTACTTCTCTTCATCTGTCATTTTGTCTACAAATCAAACTATGTTTCCAGTAGACACTAGGTTCTTCAGAAAATCCATTTGAATTATCAGTTCAGCATTCTTATGTTTCTCATCTGCATACATCCTCTTCAATCCCTCAATCTCAAGTGTCATTCTTGATTGAGTTCTGTATGCTTGCATACAGTCTTCTTCCAGGCCTTTAATCTAGTTTTCATAGGTTGCCTCACTAGTTTCATACACATTTAGAAATGCTTCTTTTCTCCCACATTCTGATTTCCACTTTCCAATCTCCTGATTAAGCACATCAATTGTTAAAAGAAGATCATAAATAGAAATATTAGAATGTACCTAGGAATTTGAAGATTCTGCTTTGTTCTGCACCTTGGCCATGAAAGCGATGTTTGCTTTTTCCATCTCTGCCGCATGATTACTCCAGTCTCCATCTTGAGGTACCCTTGTAACTGCAACATTCCCTTGATCTTTAATCTGATTCATAGTATTTTGATTGACTCTGGTCTGGTTATTATGAATCTGTAGTTGGTTATTTCTTTGAGCTTGGAAAGGTTGTTGCTGGGGTCTGTTCTGTTGTTGGTAGGGATTTTGATTGGCTAATTGATTTCGCTGATTTTGGAGGTTCTGGTTCTGATTTTGGTAGAACTGATTCTGACTTACTTGATTTCCCACTTGCTTGGGCTATTTACATTCTTTGACGAAATGTCCTAGTTGCTGATAGTTATAGCAAATGGCCTTTGATTTGTCAAACCATATTCATTCATTGGGTCTAGAGAAACTTGATCTTCCTGTCCGGTTATACAGCCTCTTGCTTCTCACAGCTAACATGGCAGCCAGCCATTTGATGTCCATATCTTCTAAGTCATCAGCATCAATCTGCTCAAGGTCTTCTTGCACAATGCTCATGTTGATCAAGTTTTTTGCCACAAAAGCATGGTATGAGTCAGTGAACATAGAAAATAGAGCTTGATAGTCTTCTCCATGGCTTGCATTACTTATTGTGTAAGGAGGGAGTCCTCTTGCTGATGAGGTTGTGTCATATTCTATCATTTGCACATTGAACCTTGACTGACTTCCTCCACATACTGAGCTCATTTCAACTGGCTCTTCAATGATTGGTGATTGCTGATTCTTGACAGAGAGGTTACCCATTGGTGCCACAAGAGCATTTGTCACTGGAAAACTGGGCTTATCCTCTCTAATCATGTGATTCTCAATCATTTCATGTTCTGCAGCTTTGAGGAAAGCGATCACATCATCCAACTTAAAGTTGGGAAAGTTTGCCTTTTCCTTAATAAACTTGCTTGCTGAACCTTTGCAGGTCAGTTGTTCTTATATCATTCACAATCACCATGAACCTATGCAAAACTGATTTTAATTGTTCACCATCTTTGAACTTGAATCTATTCAGCTTTTGCTTCAGTCTATCCTTCTTAATGTCTCTCAGTTCTGTATTGCCCTCAAACATATCAACAACTGCATCATACATATCCTTTCCAGTTTTGTGATGAATGACAGTTGTCAATATTTCCCAACACAGACCTAGCTTTAGCATAGATAGTGCTTTGTCATCTCTTTTCTTCATTTGTCACTGGAAAACTGGGTTTATCATCTCTAATCATGTGATTCTCAATCATTTGATGTTCTACAGCTTTGAGGAAAGCGATCACATCATCCAACTTAAAGTTGGGAAAATTTTCCTTTTCCTTGATAAACTTGCTTGCTGTATACCATTCACCAGATAAAGATGACAGAAGCTTCTTTTTTAGCTCAAAATCAGAGATTTACAGGTCAATTGTTCATATATCATTCACAATCACCATGAACCTTTGCAAAACTGATTTTAATCTTTCACAATCTTTGAACTTGAATCTATTCAGCTGTTGCTTCAGTCTATCCTTCTTAATGTCTCTTAGTTCTGTATTGCCCTCAAACATATCAACAACTGCATCATACATATCCTTTCCAGTTTTGTGATGATTGACAGTTATCAATATTTCCCAACACAGACCTAGCTTCAGCATAGATAGTGCTTTGTCATCTCTTTTCTTCATTAGCTCTACAGTGGCACTGTTGTTTGCAGCAGTAGACGCAACATAGTTTCCATCTGTAATAAATGTCCAGAGTTCCGGGTCATTGTAGTTTCAGCGGCTTTGAAAAGCACCTTCCATTTAATAAAGTTCTCTTGTCCAAGTAGTCTTGGAATCTTGTTAGTAGACACTTCTTGGTCTTCCATTTCAGCAGATCTGATTTTTTAAGTAGATAAACAGAGTAAAGCTTCAAGCTTTATCACAAACCTTCAGTCCCGTGGCCTTCAGCGAGGTTCCAAGGCTTTGATACCACTTGTCAGGACTGAGAGTCAGGTGCACACCTTGGAAAGGTCGACAAGAACACACAGACTCAATAACCCAAAGGCCTATTGAATATCCCGGCGGAATCAGGATATCCAATGGATGGGAATGAAGGCGTGATATAATAGTAAACGAAACAATAAAGGATAATCAGTTAAGAACAAATACAAAGACAACGATTCACTGTATTAAATGCATCATTCAATGAAACAGTAAACGGAATGTCTAGGGTTTAGTGACGGCGGCGGCGGTACGAGGAAACAAAAGAAAATATTCTTTTTGGAATGTTTTATCGTAATCTGTGTGTCACGTCCTTATCCGTGCCCTAAATGGAAACCTAGGACCCTATTTACAGACCCTGACATTCCTTCTAGAATCCCTAAATATTACATAATGAAAGACAAAAACAAATACAAGTGTAAGAGTCTTCAAGCATGATAATTATCTTGCTCGAGCAGACTCACTATGCTAGGTATGCTCGATGAGTGTCTTCGAGCATATTTTACTTAGAATATCTTTAGTGAAGATATTCTCCTCTAACAAGCTTCATTCCTCTTGACCAATCCTTGCTTTGCTCGAACTAGTCCATCGACCAAGCTCATTCTTCTTGATGTCTTCAGTCTTATCTAAAGAGACTTATTGAACAATCTTTAGCATGCTATGATGTAAATCTTGCTCGGGGGACTGAACCATGCTCGAAGTCCTTTCTTTTAACATATGACATCTTCTTATTACATCCATGCTAGTCACCATGTGCTCGAACATCCTGTGCTCTGAATCACTTAGTTATATCTTGAATGATCAAGTTGTTTGCTCGATTGGCAATCCATACTCGATAAAAGAACACTCTTGCTTGTTGAAGTGTAGCTTGCTCGAAGCCTTAACACTTAGAAGAATTAACCACCAACGGTTTTGAAGACCTTGCTCGAGGTAGTAAACCATGCTCGATCGTCCAAGCTTGCTCGAAGTCCATACTTAGCTGATTTCATGAGGAGGTTAGGAAGATTCCAATCTTCCTTATCGAAAATCCGACTCAACAAGGGGGTATTTTGGTAATTTATGTAAAGACTCATTTGTTAGTGTTATAATAACGAATGAGTCCGCATGTTTTGTTCGCATTCGTTAAGGATAACTAACGAATGAATTAACGTATGAAGGCCATTCGCTATGGGTTGTATAGCGAATGGCATAACGAATGGAACACTCATTTGTTAAGCATGTCTAACGAATGAGTTGTCTCCAATATATACCCCTGCAATCTATTCTACTTATGAAAGAGTTCTTATTTTATCACGAAAAGCCTCGTTACTTTGTCGAAATTCTCTCTCAACGCACACATTACACATAGTTCACGTGCTTAATCCATAATGCAATCATATCGAAGACTAGATCATTCGGATTGAATCAGTCATTCATTTTAACTCTTCTAAAAGTTTAGGGGTTGCCTTGATCCATTCATTGGCTTGGGCATTTCAGTCAGACAACAGGCCTTATCAGTCTATGAGAAGGAACTGCTAGCAATCTTAATAGTTGTTAAGCATTAGCACTATTATTTAATTGTTATAAATTTCATAATTAAGGCTGATCAAAGGATTTTGAAGTATTTGTTGGAACAAATGGTTAGTACACCTCTTCAACAAAAATGATTGGACAAATTATTAGGCTATGATCATGAAATTGTTTACAAGGAGGGAATAGAGAATAAGCTTGCTGAAGCTCTCTCTAGAGTAGAAGGTTTGGCTCTGTTTGAAATGGGTTTAAGTTCTATCAATCTGTGTTTGTTACCTCAAATTCAAAAGAGTTGGGATTCTGATCCCAAACTGCAATTGGGACTTTACAAGTTGTAGCATACTTCTAAAGAAAAAAAAATGGTCTTGGGATGGACATGTGTTGAAATGGAAAAATAAAGTGGTGGTTGGTGGATATAATGAATTAAAAAATGACATACGTTCTTGGTGTCATTCTTCTCCTGATGGGGGACATTATGGCTATTTGCATACTCTTCAAAGGCTTAAACATTTTTTTATTGAAAGAAATGTGATAGGGAGGTTAAAGCTATGATTAAAGCCCGTCAAGTCTGGCATAAAGCCAAATATGAAAGGATTGCTAACCCAGGTTTATGACAACCTCTTCCTACTCCTACTTTTGTATTTACTGACATGTCCATGGATTTCATTAAAGGTCTGCCCAAATCCTATGACAAAGATTCTATCTTGGTCATAGTTGGAAGATTTACTAAATATGCACATTTAATTCCTCTATCCCATCCCTATACTGTTGCAACTATTGCTCAACTTATCTTTGACCAAGTGTTTAAACTACATGATTGTCCTTTCACCATTGTTTCAAACAGAGATCCCATTTTCCTTAGCCAATTCTGGAAAGATTTTATGAAATTACAAGTGTTCCAGCTCAACTTACCATCCTCAATCTGATGGTCAAACAGAGGCACTGGATAGATGTCTTGAAACTTATTTGTGGTGCATGGTCATGGATGATCCTAAATCTTGGTCAAAATGGCAGTACAACACCACTATCCATTCTGCTACTCACATGTGTCCTTTTGAGGCAATCTATGGTTTTACACCTACCTTACTTATGTAACGATATAAAAGTGGAGTCTTTAGAAGATTGGTTCAAGATAAGGGAATCTAAATTGATGACCTTAAAAGCTAGTATGGCTAAAGCTGAAAACAAAATGAAACAATTGGCAGACAATAACAGGTCTGAAAAAGTTTTCTAAAGCAGGCGATTAGCTCTATGTCAAATTACAACCTTATGTTCAAACTACTTTGAAGTAGCATAAAAATCAGAAATTAGGTCCAAGTGGATCTTGTCCACCCTATCATCACAAAAAACCTAGTTTCATCAATGGACAGAGATCAGATCCCGATAATGAGTCAAACCATTAACATCGATCTCACTGACACCACTTGCAGCCTCTGCCATTGTAATGATCAGAAGTTTTTTCACTGTCTTGAACCTGCAAGATTGATCTCCGCGATGTTTGTAAATCTAGCACGCATCGTAAATGTTTGTCTGAAGTAGTAGACATTGTAAAGGTTGATATTTGATTTGAAGGAATTGAGAGAGGATAATGTATCTCGGAAATTTATGGATATTCAAGCAGCATGTCTGCTCCTGACATCAGCAAGCAAAGTGAATGAGTTGATGCCAAAGGCTCATGATAAGCGGGTTAATTCTGCTACGATGCGTGTAAACGAGGCAATTTCATGTAGGGAAATAGCAACAGATGCAGTTAGTCTGTTCTCTTGAAACATTAGGGAGAATATATCTAGATGGTATGTGCAAGATATGTGATCTGATTTAGTAACTAATTTCTGATTTTGATGAATTTTTGAACTGATGTTTATGTTTGGAAAGTAGCTTTTGATGCTGTAAAACAGAGGTTGTCCATTTCTTTTGATTCTGTAATTAATGATTAGTTAACATTTTAGAACCTCCATTTATGTCTTATTAGACCTATATATTTACCACTACATATGTCTATGAGGTGCGTCTTGGATATATTTGAACTCTATGCAGGTCTTATTTTTCTGTTTAATTTGATGATTGATAGTAGGTTAGTGCCAAAAATTCTAAATTGTTTGTTGGCAGTATTTCTCTATAAAGTATAATCATTGTTTTAGTCAACTGTTGTGTTGGCTCTTTTATTGCATTCTTTTCATCATCTAGTGGATGTTTTTAGAGCAAACAATCAACACATTCAAAGAGGGCCGTCCCAACCTTTTTTGAGGCCTAAAACGAAACGAGAATGTGAGGCCCCTTTCGAATTTTATTGTTGCAAAGCAAAGCATCTAACCACAGATATGTTTGTCTTTTCAAATAACTTAAATTTACATTTATATGTTTGTCTTCTAGCATGAACACTTATCCTAAAACCCTCGCCTGACTTTACTCCCCCTAGAGACGTCACTGCATTTAAACATTATGGTACACGATTTATCCAAGGCCATTACCACCTTGGAATCACCTTTTTTTCAAATTGCAAACCTTAAAAGAAATGAAAACTTTAATTGTGAAAGTTTATTTTCACCAATGAAAATTTTAATTAACCCTTACACTGCTAGTGTCATAGTTTGTTTATTGCTGTGTCTAGTGCTGATAATCCTCTTTCTCACCATAAGTCACACCTGTTTGCACACAAACTAAGTGTTATTCTGGGCAGAAGTTTAAATGAATATAAGTTGCATACTATATGATGGATTTAAATTTTGTTTGGATGCAAAAGCTGGTTCTGAGTATAAGCTATCTGATTTTTAGTTTAATTAATCTGTTTAGGTCATTCATTGTAAGATTATGATATGAGAGCCATTTTCATTTTTAGTCTTCTTGAAATCGATTTGTAATAGTTTGTCGATTGCTAATTATTGTTTCACAATGACCAAAGGAGTACTGTGTTCATTCTAATCAGATTCAGATCTGTTTTGACATCTACTTAAAACAATCATACTTACTGCTCGTTTCGCCCGGTATATTTTCATCAAATTGACCCGAACCAATTTCAGTTAGAACCTGTTTTAACCTGAATCAAATTGGAACGGCTTTAAATCAGCCCTATCTGACCCATCCACCTAGCCAATCAGATTATTAGGATGGTATAGTTGTGTTTGTTTTTCGCTCATCGTTTTGAAACGATGACCTTGTTTTGTTAGTATGGCTTTAGCACATGGTTTGCCCTTGAATTCGAGTCTGTATGTATGCAATTAGGTTGCATTAAATTGATGCATCTGTGTGACCTCCTTATCATTCTCTTCAGCTGGTCTCCACTAGACCAAGCAAAACAAACCCACATATTTGGGTCAATATGGGTATTTAATGATGACCAGCTGGCCCATTTTTGTCCATAAAATGTTTGCACTTGGGTCTTTATGAGATTGAGAGTCATATTTTTAAAATAAATTTTTATTACATATATTGGCCGATAATAATCCCACATTTAAAAATCACTACCAATTGTTCAACCTTTCAACTATTTTTGTCATAATGGTCCTTCGTTAAAAAATACTTAACTTCGTTAAGGTTTTTCCAAGTTTCAAATCGATGTTTTAGAGATTTTAATCGGAAGAAGGATACGAGTCAACCCATGTAAAACTTATTTCGAAATGGTGATTTAAACGACGAAACAATGTTTTAATTCGGGTGCTTGAATTTCCAATTAACAAAAATCAAGTCATCTGAATCACCGTTTCGAGATAAGTTTTACATTAGTTGACTCATATCGTTCTTCCAATCAAAAGCCCTAAAACATCGGTTTGAAACTAGGGAAAAAACATAACGACGTTAAGTATTTTTTAACGGAGGACCAGTAAGACAAAAATAGTTAAAAGGTGGGACCGTTGGTAGTGATTTTTAAAGGTGGGATTATTGTCGGCCAATACACAAAAGGTGAGATTATTTATTTCCAATTTTCCATAATATATCAATAAGTTTATGCATGTGTAAAATTTATATATGTGTAAAAAATGTACATGTGTGAAAAACTAATTTTCATAATTGCAATCATAAACACATATAAAATAATAAAACTACAATCTAATAATATTAACATACAAAAAAATATAAAAAAAAATTTATTACGAGTTTCTTAATGTTCTTAAATAATTTTAGAGTTCTGTAATGAAACTTATCTTATATATATATATATATATATATATATATATATATATATGATTGGGATTGTATGAGAACCATTTGGGAATTGAGAACCCTTAAGAACCATTCTCAACCACTAATATTAGGAAAACGGATTTAATTAAATTTAAAGAATGAGGGGCAACTAATTAGGGCATGTTTTGTTTTTATAAATTGGATGTGGCTCATTGGTAGAGCACTCACTTTACTAGTGAGAGGTAGGGGGATCAAACCTCACTATCACCAATTTATATAGGAGATATGAGGGACGGCCATGGCTTGCCAGGGTTCAAGTCCTGATCTCACCCGGTTTTACCGGCTCCTCGCTGTCGTGCTGTTTGGTGGGCGTGTGGGTCGGGTTTTATTCGGGGAATCCCTCAATAGGTGGACAGCTATGGGCCCCGTCAGTCCGGACTTGTGGCTGGCTTGGGCTACCTTTAGCCATTAGGGGCCGAGCATGGAGTACCTGGCGTTACTTAGTTGGTCATTCCAAAAAAAACTAATTAGGGCGTGTTCATTTAATAGAATGAAATAGAATTAGAATTGGAATTTGCATAGAATTTGGAATTGAAAGTAATTTGATTTGGAATCTGAACATTCCAATAGGAATTGAAATCCAATTTCATTCTTGATGTGTTCGTTTAACAAATGAATTTGCAATCTATCACCACAATTGAAAGCAGGTTTTTTTTTAAATGAGGATAACGGCGAAAACATTTTAGTTTTTTTAGATTTTTTGTTTTTTTATTTATATTTTGTTTTGTGATTTTTTTTTATTTTTTTGAATTTGTTCTAGAAGTTTTCTATTAAAGATGAAAAACCCTTCAAAAAAATATTCCGAAATAATAATAAAAAAAATCCATAACTCAAAATATAAATTAAAAACAAAAAAAATGAAAATATTAAAATGTTTTATTCTTTCACCTCTTA
Source organism: Bidens hawaiensis (assembly GCF_021521415.1). Taxonomy (NCBI): domain Eukaryota; kingdom Viridiplantae; phylum Streptophyta; class Magnoliopsida; order Asterales; family Asteraceae; genus Bidens; species Bidens hawaiensis. The sequence goes on from NW_027493928.1 coordinate 176,417, forward strand.
AAAAAAAGAAGAAGAAGAACTCGAGAAAAGATTCCAATGAATTTCCTTTAAAGCCTTCACATTTTGAAAGGATTTGAAATCCCTTTGTTTAAAGGAATTTGAAGGAATTAAATTTCAATTCTAGTTCCAATTCTTTGACAACCAAACATACCATAATGATTTCAATTATAACGAAACGAACACGTTATGTTATGGGATTTAATTCCAATTCCCATAAATTCCACAGATTACGTGAAACCAACGCCCAATTTTTTTATCATAAGAACAGAGATTCAAATCGAATCTTTTACTGTTATGAATCAGCATATATCCCTAATTGGATCTTTTAGGGTTGGGATTTCAAACCGTTCTTCAATTCCGATCAATCGCATGAGGTAGGGCTTGAATTCGTTTGTTTGCTTCTTCATTTTCGATAAATTAGGTTTCTAATCAACAAAAACCTGAACATCGATCCAAAATGGTTACAGATTTGACATTTGTTCTGCAAATCTCCACTAAAACAATTTTTTCTGAATTTAATTATGGATAATGCAAGTATCGGATCTACAACGCATTCAATCTATCAATTAAATAGTAATGGATCTTCAATTTTACCTTTTGAACTAGTAAAAGGTATGTTCTTTTAATCCCAAGTATCGCCAATTAGAGTTCTATGTTCTAGTGTAATGTGTGTTTCACTCTTTTTTGCTTATGGTTAGCTCATTAAGTAGAGTTGAAATTATTTCTATTGAGTTCACTTAGGTTGTTGGATCTCTTTATATTTTCTATGCCCACAACGTGTTCACTTAAATGTCTCAGAGAACAAACTTCACAGAAGTGTGTCAGTTCACCACTAGGATCAGCCTTGAACAAAAATAATGAAAGCCATTAACAAAGATTGACAATTTGTTTATGCAATTGTAGTTTCTAGTTTGGTTTATTCAATTAATTAATTAAAAGGTTTACGGGTCTCCAAAAATATCATGTTCACTTCTAAATGTCTGAAACATGGAGCTCGGGGTATCAAAGTCTAATCTATGAGGCATGTTTTTCTGATTCCGCTATTTGTATACTTGTAATCATATGTTGTCAATTTTTTTTTGTTAATTTACATTATTCTCTGCAATGAAAAACATTATATTGATCCATGAATGTTTTTCGATTGTTTCTAGTTTCTTCCTTTCAAAATTCGTAGACCCGACAATGATTATGACAAGGAACACATATGTTCAGGTAGAACATAAGCTTTTTCAGCTAGCTAGTTTTAGTATGTGCTTCTTTATGCTAGCTTCTTTATGTGTTTTAGAGATAGTTTTGTAAACTAGTTCGTTCAATGCTTAACATAAGTCTTTTAATATCTTGTACTATTGTAATGTTAAATAAGCATAAATTTTCAAAACATAAGGGCATTAAGAATGAAGCACTTGTTTTACACTAATAGTTTATGCCAATATAACTTATCATAGAGTTCTCATTTGCACATGTTATAACATTCACTTTTTGTTAGCTTTTAGCTTGCTCACACTTTATGTTAAGTGAGTATTTAGTCATGTTAGTTATTCAAACGACTTGCAATATTTACTTTTAAAAATTGTTTTTATATGGTTACTCATCAAGATCACATGAAAACTATTCTTTATGAGTCTAAGGTTTGTTTTTTCAAACAATGTGCATATGTGTATATTTATATATTCTGTGCTTAGATTCATTTGTTTGTTATTACAGGTTACTCTTGATTTGTCTGATCATAGTGTTACTTGTGTGTGTATAAGATTCACATGCATTAGGAATGTTTGTCGTCATGTGTTTGCGTGTTTAGACATCACAACATAAAGAACATTTTTGTGAAGTATGTTCACTCGCAATTGCTTAGAGACGCTCTTTCAAGTAAAATTCATAGTATATTTTACTGGTATTGTATACAACAAAGGATGTAGGGAAAATTGGACCTCTAATTGGTCCACATGAGAAGGCCCAAAAGAAGAGCAAGAATTGAAGAAGAGAAGTATATGTTTTGAACAGAAGTATAATTTATTGATTTTAAATGTTATTGTACATGTGTATAACATATTGTACATATATGTATAATTGCAACCATTAGCCTTTCTTTTATTTCTAGTGATCTTGTACATATTGTATAGAGTTTTTATAGATTATACATATATGTATATTGTACTGAATTTCCGATTAAATAAGTCTTTAAAAGGTGTAGGTCCACTTCAATAGTGTATATTTATTATATTTTTGAGATGTAAATTTATTATTATTATTATTGTTATTATTATTATTATGTAAATTTTTTAATTTTAACCAATCATTTACTTTTTCTATAGTATTCCATTTGTCTTGATTGATAGTTATTAGAACATACAAACTCATTTTGAATTATACATATATGTAGATTTAGTAAATAATACAAAAACAGATATTTAACTAACCATAGATTTGGTAACAGATTAATACAAACATTATGAATATGTGTACACAAAGGATATTACAAACAAACATTCATAATCAACTTTCAGTTTCATTAGTAGGTTCTTCCTTTTAGATAATAAGGCATCAACACACAAATATAAACTGTTTCACAGTAATCTAAGTCTAGAACTCGAGTTTCATTTTCTCTAACAACTATTTTTTCTTAATCTCTTGTAACTCCTTTGCTTCCTTAATAACTTTGTCATGGTGGATGTTTTAGATAACAGTATGGCAGCCGCATATTTCTTCCTAAGTGCATGCACTGAGTCCCTTAACTTTCAAACACAGGCTTTATGCAAATTTCATTAAAAACCCAAATATTATACATATATTTTAATTCAACACGTTAAGTGATCATACTTAAACAAGTAGCGCGAAACAATAAAATATATGTATAGCGATGAGCACACACTAACTACACAATATATACCAGTCAACTTAAAACATGTAATTACAAAGCTTTTACTGTGATTATACATATATGCATAATATATTGTACATATAAGTATAATCACGATTAGCAGGCAAAGCTTGCTCGAGATAGTTGTTTAAATCATTTCCAAGTATGATGACCATTTAAACATGTAACTATAAGGTTTTAACATTGATTATACATATATGTATAATCATATGGTAAATATATATAATCACAATTAGAAAGCAAAGCTGGCCAACATAGTTGTTTAAATCATTTCTAGTTAAAGCACAATCACAGTTAACATATGAAACTGTAAGGTTTTCACACCATTTATCATATATGTATAATCATAATTAAAAGGCAAAGCTTGCCCAACATAGTTGTTTAAATCATTTCCATAAAAGTATGATCACAATTATAACATGTAACTTAAGATTTTTACTTTGATAATATATATATATATATATATATATATATATATATATGTGTGTGTGTGTAATCATAGTTAGAAAGCAAAGCTAGCCCAGCATGGCTATATAAATCATTTTCAGTAAAATGATCAATTATACATATATGCATTTAAATCATTTATGATAAAAGTATCTTCAAGCATCAACTTTTCTTATGCATTAACCTTGCACAATTCACTCAACCTTGCAATGCGTTCCATTAAAAAGAAATCAAAACATGTTTCATTATCAAACATATTTGAATAACAATTTGATATTCTATTTAACATACCTTCAAACTTTAAACATTCCACCAAGTACAACATACAAAAGCTAAATAAGTAACACGAACAAGTCAATACATATATGTACAGAGATGAACATATACCGACTATGCACATACGTACCGTCTCAACTTAAGTATGTAACTACAAGGTTTTTACAATGATTATACGTGTGACATTCGTCTTTTTTTTATATTTGTATTTCTTTTATTATATCCGTTTGTAATCGGATTTTCATAATTAACACGAATCGTTGAATTTATTTTTATTGTTTTGTCTTTCACTCGTATTGTCATTTGATGCCTTCGAGGTATTAGCTATATGCAAATTTAGCCCCTACCCCAAAGATCTTACTTATTATAACCAACAACCAAACAAAATGGGGCCTTAGTGCAAAATAACAAAATCTCCCTCCCCCCCCTTCTTCTCTTCCCCGTCACCACCGACGACACCCCACCCCCACCTTCCTATTTTGCTTCTTTTGAACCATAAAATCTGGGATTGATTGATTATTAATCACCACGCTCCACCTTGTTATAGATACTGGTAAAATTCACAACCAAACGAATCAATTTTGAATCAATTTCATTGACTCGAGCCGCGGACTGAACTTGAACTCGTTAGCCTATAAATACTCGGTTATAACGCAATTAACTTGTCCCTCACACTCTCTAGCACACTGTGAACCTAAGCCCCATCCTAATTGCATCGTTGAATCATTTCTTGGACTCGTTTGATCTCACCCTTGAGCCGAAACCCTAGTCTATGAATTTCGTTCAATTCGTCATCATCAAAGGTAATGGTTATAGGGTTCAGGGTCGTTTTTTGATGCTCAATGAAAACCCTCTGTCAATTTCAGTCGACAGAGGGTTAAGGGTCTTCATTTTGGGATTTGTATGAATTAGGGTTTATGTTAATTGGGGAAACTTTATAACATACTGAATATAAGAAAACGAAATCAAATTTATTACAAATATCTCATTAGTCCAGATGGCCAGTGCATATGGTACTAACATTTAACCAGGGCAAGGGCGCAGGTTTGATTCCCCCTGGTCCGGTTTTTGTATTTTATTTTTTTATTATTTGTTTGTTTTAATTAATATAAAAACTATATTTACATTAAAACCATATTTTTGTTACACTCGAACCGAACTACGATAAGTTTCTAGAATAAATTTCATATATATATATACACATGATCATTTATATATATCTATATATACTTTTTTCATTAAAAATAACAATCATAATAATAATAATAATAATAATAATAATAATAACCATAATAATAATATATGTGTTTCATATCTTTCTTTCCTCAATTAACAAAATTGAATCCCGTTAAAAACTATTTTTGATTTCATAAAGCAATTTCATATATCGGTATATATATTATATAAAGGATTTTTTTTAATAACCAAATATGACTTGTCAACTATATTCTAATGATTAAAATTAATAAAATTTGATTACACCTATATCAATAATCTATAAAATACATCTAATACGTTAACGACCCCAAACCCGTTATAAACCCATCTCTTGTGTCTTTTTCGTTTATGTCGTTTAAGCATTTATTTTATTTACGCTTTAATAATTAGGACAAATTGTCGGGAATTCTTGCGGGACCAATTAGCGTACTCTAATCTTTACCGTCTTCTCAATACCGTAGTCTTAATTCCAAGTGAGTTCTTCATAACCCCATTTTAACGTTTTATAATATTTTGGGGGTAGCATGTCATAAGTTTTCTTTCGTTAGTTATGTGATTGTTTACAAACCGATTTACTTATATCGTACATGTTAATATTATTCGTGCATATTGTTTATGATTATACGTGAACTTGCTTGCAATGCGTTTATTGTTTTTATGGTGGAAGTTACGCAAACGCAAATGCATACACATAGTGGGAGGGTCCGACGGGACGTATGTACCCGCGCCGGCTAACGTTACAACATCGGTTGTTTACGTAAGGTTGTTCTCATTTCCCCAACTTCAACAGCTTCGGCTAATTGAACGGACGGACGACACTGTTTGATTTCATTTACTTTACGCTTGAATACTTATTACATGACGAACGTTGAATCGGGAGTTTTCTATATATATGTATACGTTAAAACTTATGAAAACTCACCAACTTAATTGTTGACAAAATATATTATTTTCAATGTGTTACAGGTTGAACCGATGGTGTGCTAAGGACGAAGATCATTAGTTTGCCTTAGGATATTTGAAATAAATAACTTATTTACTTTTTCGATGAAGTGTTATTGTTTTCTTTTATTTACGAACAATGAGTGTATTTTTGATGATATGAAATGAATTAAATATAATTAATGTCACTTTAATAGCGTTACGAGCTTATGAATGATCTGTATGTTACACCCGGGCGTATTCTGCTTAAAGCCGGGGTGTTAGAATACATATATGTATAATCATAAATTTATACATATGTTGTACATATATGTATAAACGTATTGTACATATATGTATAATTGCGATCTTTAGCCTTTCTTTTTCTTTCCGGTGATATTGTCTTCCATATCATATTTCACTTCAATTTATAGATCCTATATATAATCTAGTTCAATTAGTTAACATTATCCTAGATTTGTACATATATAATAATTGAGATATATATACATTTGTTAGAAGACAATAAAAGCAATAAACATATACGTAATGCTTACAATACCTTCAAAATCTTTTTTAATACTTTTTGTTTTCTCTACCTTACTTTCTTTATCGATATTTCTTCAATAGATTCAACCTTTTCATCTTATTTCATTGACACTTTGTCCTACCGTTTCAGCAGGATTGTAAACAAATAATATGAAATGTACATATATGTATAATGCATATATGTACGCACGGGAAATAAAAAACAATATGTATATAGTGTAATTATAAACTGTAATTAATATAGATATTCAAAAACAACGAGTATTTTACTATTAAACTGTACCTTGAGATTTATCCCATTTGTTCACTATTTCTTTATTTTCATCGTTTTCATTCGCACTTGGTCTGACATTTTCAACTGTAATGTAGACGAGCAATGAACAATATCAAATATATATATATATATATATATATATAGGGTAAGGATCCTAAAAGAACCATTGGTAAATTAAGAACTTTGAGAACCATTTTGGACCATTAAAAAACCCTCTAAAAAATATTAAAAAAATTATAAAACAAACAAAACCGAAAATTTTAAAAAAGTAAAAAAAACCAAAATTCTTATATTTCATTCCGGTTTCATTAAAAAAAACCGAATTTTTTTTCTTTTTAATTCGTATTATACCTATCACATATGTATACTTTCATTTAATCTCTAGTTACGTAATATACACATATGTACATTATCATTTACCTTAAATTATACATATGTGTATAGGAAAAAACATGTGTGTACATTTTATACATATATGTATAATAAAAAAAACCGATTTTTTTTCTTTTTAATTCGTATTATACCTATACACATATGTATACTTTCATTTAATCTCTAGTTATGTAATGTACACATATGTACATTATCATTTACCTTAAATTATACATATGTGTATATAAAAAAAACATGTGTGTACATATATGTACATATTATACATATATGTATATGTATAATTTAGCTAAACCGAGAATTTTTTTTTTTTTTTTTAGAAACCGGGATGATAAATAATAACTTTGGTTTACTTTTTTTATTTTTGTGTTTTTTTTTGTTTTATGATTTTTTTTATTTTTGGGTTTTTTTGTGGTCCAAAATGGTTCTCATAGTTCTCAATTCCTAAAAAGTTCTCACATGATCCTGATCCTATACATACATATATATATGTATACTAGTTTTAGAACCCGTGTCACACACGGGATAATTCAAATTATAAAATTATAAGTAAAACAAATAATTATATAGCGTATATGAAAAAAAAATGTTTACTTCTATACTTGTATCTATACAATGTGTATATAAATTAATTTTATTTATATCACAAAATAATTTTTTTTAATGAACTTAATAAAAAAATACGGGTGCAACATCGTACCCGAGAATGCTTTTTTCTATTGAAAAATTCATTCTCGGTGTCATATATGTATAATTAAAAGAATTTTGGTTATGAACCAATTTCAAAATTAAAACTTCTCATACAATAGTAGCTCCAACCACGCAGCCTAAATACAAAAGAGGCGCTACCTTTATTGATATATTTATTAATTTACCATCCATCAAATGAAAGTAGGATATTAAATTGTAGCAATGGATGTTCTTCAAGAACTATGTTTATCTGATCTACACCATAAAAAAGATTTTGATAAGTTTCAGAGAGCTTCTCGACTTTGTCATAATGACAACATAAAAAATAACATGCTAACCCATTCAATTCTGTGAATATTTTATTTCATTTGAGCATAGTTTTGGATAACATGCTTCCCATACAACGTTCTGATCACCATTGAAGGAAATATTAATGTTGCCATTAACATTTCAAATTTGATAAAAGTTAGAAGCATTGATAGGCATGGGTATGGCATGTCGAAAGTGTTCGCAATCTTTCCTTAAATTTTAATAGTTGAAAGAAAAACAGTCAATTTGTCAAATCCCGACCCTTTTAATTATTTCAAAAAATTCCCTTAAAAATAGACTTGAAACCTGAATCATGTTTAAAATTCTAACTTTCATACTTTTGACATTTTAAAGTCAACACTTTGAACCCATAACAAATTTGACGATAAATCTATTTTACATTCTCAAACTTTTAAAAATACTCAAAATTTTCATTTTTGACCCGTAACAAATTTAGACCTAAATGTAGTTAACTTGTACCAAACAATCTATTTACCAACTTTTGACCTATAAAATCAAATTTTACTTTCATAAAAAACCCGAAACAATTTTCATTTGAGAAACATGATTTGTTGTTGATTTTTGGAATTCACCAAGTATTTTGAAATATATAGTAAAATAATATGTTAATATTTATATTTATAAATATATATAAATATAGTGTAAAAGGAAAGTGAATAATTATTGATTTATTATATATATTAGGGTATATTAGTTTTGGAGAGAAAAAATTATGAGAATTAACCAAAACATGACAAGTGTCCACATTTATTATACTTTATTAGAATAGGTGTACACACACACATATATATATATATATATATAATGTATAATATATCTATAGCTAAATTACAAACAGGAAATGTACATATATGTATAATGAAAAATTATTACAAATTTTGAATAGTTTGAATCTACCTATCTAATAAAACAATGAATTTTTAAAACAATCTCCACTTTTTTGGTTTAACCAGGTTTCTTCAAAATGCCAAATGGCTTTTTCAAATTTTTTTTATTTTTAAATTATTTTATTCCAATTTTATACCAATTCAACTTCAGTATTTTAGATTAAATGAATCGCTAACGCTGTCATCTTCTCCATACCTTCCCATTGACATCTTCTAACCCTAGCAAACACCTAAATAGGTAACTATCAAACCTTTGTAATCTAGTTCATTCAATCATCTCATCTAAACAGATTCAATCTGACTCGCAGTTTCAATTGGATTCAATCGTGGACCTTCACATCACAGGTTAAACCAGGTTCTATCGATCAATCTTTCAATTCTATTGACATGTTTAATTAATCAATTCTCCAATCAGATTACATACATAATTCTCCAATTCTATTGACATGTTCATCATTTGAATTATTGAGGTTAATACGTATATATATTGGTCAATAATGCTTCTTTTTTCCCAACTTAGCAGATTACGTATATATATGTTTGTCAATATATATTAAAATTACTTTTTGATTAAAAAGGTTTTCTATTTTATGTTTATGCACCCCTAATATATATTGAGACATTAGGCAGAGACTATTAATTCGGAACATAACACCATCGATATGAACAACAGAGAAAGAAGTCAATCAGGTTTTATTTTATTTTATTTTATTTTATTATTAATGGCTTTTTAACTAAGACTTATGGAGTTTTTTTGGTGCTAAGGAGATGATGTCCTTTAATGTTTATATAGGTTTCACCAATCACAATTTGGCCTCTACACAACAAATAGCACAACGAAGATTGACCAAAAATTGTAAGTTTACTTTTTTTGTTATATATTTTTTTAATATCACCCCAGTTAGAATCACTATTATATTAAGTTTTTTAACTTTAGATATCTGTAAGAAAAACCGACGGCTAAGAAAAATCATTCGTGATAACAAAAAGAAGAACCCGGGCTATATTACTTCAAACCTCAGACATATAGTTAATTGTAAGTAACTTTTTGTTTTTATTCATTATTCATATTCAAACTACTTCTCATACTTCTGATAATTTTTTTATTTTAGCCATGGCTTTTGATAGAATGTATTGTAAAGAGAGAAGAAAGTTTCGAAAACAACGTTTGGATAGCAAAAGAAAACGCGACTATATTGCTGGTAACTATTTATTAATATAACTTGTATGGTATTATCTCTTTTGCTTTTTATTAATCACCATTTATTATCTTTGCTTTCAGGTCACCAAACTGTTACTAATTTCTTTCCTTCTTATGATCAACAAAATGTCAATCGTCAAACACCAACGTCATATCAAACACACATTGGAAATGCTTTCAATTTTTCATCTCCATTGTATGACATCACAAATCGTGGTAACTTTTATGATAAATTCTTCTTTTTTATATTTTATATTTCCATCAATATATATTAAAAATACTAACTACGTTAACAAAATTCTAGCTATGTGTCAAACCTGGACTACAACACCCACACCAACTTTGAAATCAGTTTCATTGTTGTCCAGTGTCCCATGCTCATCAAATGCATATGTAAGTATTTACGCTAATACTTTTTAGTCCCGTTTTGAATCGATCATAATAAATGTTTTGTTCAGTATCTAAATTTTTTTGTTTTTTTTATTTTCAGGTCCTAAAAATATAGGCGTGTGTCACATATCAGCCGCTACTAATCTCATGTCTTTTTATGATCAAGAAAATGTCAACCCTCAAACACCTACACCATATCAAGCATCTATGTAAGTATTTACACAATTTATGATTGTGAATTTCAACTGTAAAATTTGTCAATCCAATGTATTAAAGCACACGTCAGGGGTACTTTGGGCTTCTAAAATACTGCAATATAGAGTTGTTTTGTGATTTTTTACCGTCAAGGTTACTTTCGCCATTTTCATAAATTTGCAGTATGTAGTTGTTTTGTTATTTTTTACCGTCAAGTGTACTTTGGGGATTAGCACAGTAAACTATTTCAAAAATTAATGTGTGTGTCTGTTTATATACACACACAATATTTCAAAAATTAACACAGTAAACTATTTCAAAAATTAATGTGTGTGTCTGTTTGTACACACACACTATCTTAGAACATGTGTGTTGGTAAAAATAAAAAAAAAAACTTCATACCTTTACCAAGCACATTGAACCATTTGGACTTTAACTTTCATACTAACCAACTGTACTTTGACTGTTTGGTTAATTTTTACCAAAAAGTCATCTGCAAGTTGGTGTATCAAAAATCCATTACACAATGCACTTTATTACAGTATTTAATAACAACATTTTAGATAGATTAAAATACACCAAAAATTGTTCTTCTAAGAACAACAAATTTAAGTCAAATTGACAAAAAAATGGGCCTATAACTATTTCAAAATTTAACACAGTAAACTAATTAAACATTCCTAAAACTATTTTTTAACCGTAAAGTGTACTTTGGGATTATCTAAAATCTGCAGTATGAAGTTGTTTTTTTATTTTTTTACCGTAAAGTGTACTTTCAGTGTTGACATTTTTACATATGGTCAACATTTTAACTTTGTGTGGATAAATCGATCTTAATAAAATTTCTGTTCAGTATCTTTTTTTTTGTTCTTTTTTTTTCAGGTCCTAAAAAGCTACATCACATATCTTTTTTTTGTCTTTTTTTTTCAGGTCCTAAAAAGCTACATTACATGTTAGGCGTTACTAATCTCATGTCTTCTTATGATAAAGAAAATGTCAACCCTTAAACACCTACACCATATCAAGAATCTATATGTAAGTATTTACACTAATTCTTTTTAGTCGCGCTTTAAATCGATCTTAATAAAAGTTGTGTTTGGTATCTATTTTTTTTCTTTTCAGGTCCTAAAAATGTAGGCTTGCGTCAAATATCATCCGTCACTAATCTCATGTCTTCTTATGATCAAGAAAATGTCAACCCTCAAACACCTACACCATATCAAGCGTCTATATGTAAGTATTTACACTAATTCGTTTTAGTTGCGCTTTAAATCGATCTTAATAAAAGTTGTGTTCGGTATCTATTTTTTTTCTTTTCAGGTCCTAAAAATGTAGGCTTGCGTTAAATATCATCCGTCACTAATCTCATGTCTTCTTATGATAAAGAAAATGTCAACCCTCAAACACCTACACCATATCAAACAATGCCAATAATACAAATCTACCATTAAATATTTCAACGCCATTATCTGATATCACAAATGGTAATACTTATTCTTCTAAAATATCTACATTTAACTTATGAAAATGATGCAATATTTGTTTATAAAATGCGCTTCTATATTTACAGGTATGCATCAAAGTTGCTATACAACTCCTACACCACCAAATGTCCCATCAAGGGATCTTTTGTGAAGCCCCGTAAACAAAAACAACGTTCAAAAACAACAAATGTGAACCCACGTGAGTTACATATGCATGACTTCACACATGATGAATTAAATGATGACCAGGAGATTGAAAATGGCTTTAAAGGAATTTCTAAGGGTAAGTTGTAATTTAATATATATTTCATAACAAGTTTTCTTTTTCTTAAATTTTTTTTTTTTTAATATTTCTATATTCAAACAGATTACCTGGATCATGGTGATCAATCAGTTATATGTTCAGCATGTCAAGCTAAATTATGGAAGGATGAATCAAGAAGGGGAAACGAAAAGGTTGGATCTTGAGTCTATTCAATGTGTTGTGCCAAAGGGAAGGTTCAGCTTCCAGAATTGAAGGAGCCATTAAATTATTATAAAAGTTTATTTCTTTCATCTGATGATAAAAGCAAGTTCTTTTTGAAGAACATCCGTCGATATAATTCCATGTTTAGCTTTACATCAATGGGTGGTAAAATCGATCGCTAAATTAATAAAGGAAATGCTCCATTTGTTTTCAGACTTAGTGGACAAAATTATCATAGTATTGGCAGTCTTCTACTGGATAACGGCTCGAAACCAAAATTTGCACAACTCTACATATATGATACCGACAACGAAGTATCTAACAGGCAAGGAATATTCTGGTAATTTCTACTAAATCCACAAGTAGCTATTTTTTACATATGCTTTTGTCCTTCCATTTTCGCAAGATATTAATAATACTTTTGTTCTTCTGTAGCGAATCCAGTTCTTCATCAAATTCAGCTTCAAATACCTTAGATTTGACCATTATTAGTGAATTAAAGCAAATGTTAGATTCACAAAATCACTTGGTTAAATTGTATAGAATGGCAAGAGATTGTATTGAACATATCCAGGTATTGAACTGAAGCTTAGAATCATCGGTAATAGGCAAAAAGATGGTCGTACTTATAACTTACCTACCGCTTCTGAAGTAGCTGCGTTAATAGTTGGTGACATTCATGAACAACTAGACACTATAGACATTGTTGTAAAAACTCAAGACGGAAATCTTATACCAATTAGCGAGCTGCATCCGTCTTGCCTTCCACTTCAATATCCGTTGCTACATGTGTATGGTGAAGATGGATATAGGATTGACATACCTCATAGAGGTATAACACTAGAATTTGAATCTACAAAGAAACGAAAAACAACAACGATGCGCCAATGGTTTTGTTACATGATTCAAGACAGGGTCAATCACTTTTCAATAATTCTAAATGGAAGAAGATTATATCAACAATATTTAGTTGACGCTTATACGATGATTGAAAGCGAAAGACTTTTTTACATACGTTGCAAGCAGAGTGTTCTTAGATCTGAACCTATGAGAATCTTTGCAAATTAAAAAACAAAGGAAATAGAGATATATCAAGAGCTGGCCAACGTGTTATATTACCCTCATTTTTTACTGGCGGTTCGCGATATATGATGCAGAATTATTTGGACGCAATGTCTCTTTGTAAGTGGTTTGGCTACCCGGACTTTTTCATTACTTTTACATGTAATCCGAATTGGCCAGAAATTAAATGGTTTTTAAAAGACACCAACCTAAGAGCGGAAGACAGGCTTGACATATCATGTCGAATATTTAAAATGAAGCTGGACTCTTTGATTAAGGACTTAAAAGATAAACAACCTTTGGGTAAAGTGCAAGTAGGTATTCTTAAAACCCTGTTTATCTCTGTTTTTTTTATATATTTTTATGTAACATTTACTAATTCTAATTTCTTTGATTTTATATGTAGTTGTTCACACAGTTGAGTATCAAAAAACGGGTTTACCGCATGCGCATATATGCATATTTTTACATCCTGATATCAAACTATCATCAGTTGAAGATATTGACCCCAAAATTTCTGCTGAGATCCCTAACAAGGACGAAGATCCAGTATTGTACTCACTTGTAAAGGATTTCATGATACACGGCTCGTGCGGAGCTTACAATCCAAAATGTTCTTGCATGATAGATAACAAATGCTCCTAAAAATTTCCTAAAAGATTCAGTGAAAACACTTGTGTTGATACATATGGTTTTCCTATATACAAAAGACCAGATAATGGAAGGTATGTTGACAAATTTGGTTTTGATCTAGATAACGGGTATGTGGTGCCATATAACAAATATCTTTTGAAAAGATATCAGGGACATATTAATGTGGAATGGTGTAACCAAAGTGGTTCAATAAAGTATCTCTTTAAATATATTAACAAGGGTCCGGATAGGACAACGATATCTGTTGGGAAAGATAACAACCATGATGAACAAGAAGACGTTGTTGATGAAATCAAAGAATACTATGATTGTAGATATCTATCAGCGTGTGAAGCAACATGGAGAATATTGGCGTATAATGTTCATTATAGAATACCTTCGGTCACAAGACTTCCTTTTCATCTTCCTGGCAAGCAATCAGTTGTATATGGTGCAGACGAAGATGTTGACAATGTTCTTGAAAAAGAGTCAGTTTCCTCTTCTATGTTTACATCATGGATGAAATGTAACCAACTATATGAAGAAGCAAGACAATTAACTTACGTTGAATTCCCAACCAAATTTACTTGGAAACTTGAACAAAAACGTTGGGAACGAAGGAAATCCGGATATTCCATAGGAAGGATTCATGTCGTATCTCCAGCACTTGGTGAAGCATATTTCTTAAGGGTTCTATTAAACAAAGTTAAAGGCCCAAAATCATTTGAGGACATTAGAACTGTTAATGGAAAATTGCATTAAACCTTTAGAGATGCATGTTTCGAGCTTGGCCTTTTAGATGATGACTCAGAGTATATTGAAGTAATCAAAGAAGCGAGCCATTCTGGTACTGGTTTTTATATAAGGTCTTTATTTGTTAAAATGTTAACATCCCACAGTTTGTCTCGACCCGATGTTGTTTGGAACAATACATGGGAACTTTTATCAGATGGTATTCTTTACAATCAACGCCGTATGCTTAACTCTCCATGTACTTCGAGTTTGTTTATATATTAATGTGTTGTCTGTTTGTATACACACACACTATCTTAGAACCTGTGGTGTTGGTAAAAAAAAAAACTTCATACCTTTACCAAGCACATTGAACCATTTGGACTTTGACTTTCATACTAACCAACTGTACTTTGACTGTTTGGTTAATTTTTATCAAAAAGTGATATCAAAGTTGTTGTATCAAAAATCCATTAAAGAATGCACTTTATTACAGTATTTAATAACATTTTAGATAAATTAAAATACACCAAAAATTGTTCTTCTAAGAACAACAAATTTAAGTCAAATTAACAAAATAACGTGCCTGTAACTATTTCAACAATTAACACTGTATACTATTTAACAAAACCATAAATTTGCATATTAAACACACTTAAATATCTATAAAAAAGTTAACGTTTTGACCAAAATGGTTAAGTCAACCAAAGCAAAAGAACACACAACAAAAGGCAGGAAATCAAACTTGATATTGATAAAAGTACTTCTGAATTAGTCTCACAAGTATTTATATATGTTTACATTATTATTTACAGATTTAGCTCTTCCTGATGAAGAAATCAAAAATCTTACTCTATGTGAGATTGAAAAAATATTGCTTCGCAATGCAAACACCCTAAAAAACTTTGAAACGATGCCTTTTCCTGATTATGAATTTGCCACTTCATCGAATAATCCTCTCATTAATGAGGAGCTGAGTTATGACAGAGAAGTTCTAAACACTGAATACGATATTCTGCTATCTTTATTAACTGACGAGCAACGAATTGTTTTTGAAGAAATCATGAATGCCGTAACACTCAATAAGGGAGGTAGTTTTTTTGTTTATGGTTATGGTGGTACCGGTAAAACATTTGTGTGGAAAACTTTGGCTGCAACTATAAGATCAAAAGGTGAAATCGTATAAATGTTGCTTCAAGTGGTATTGCATCATTACTATTGTCTGGTGGTAGGACGGCACACTCTAGGTTTCATATTCAAATTAATTTAAATGAGACTTCCTCTTGCAACATAAAGCCATTTACAGATGAATCACATTTGTTAACTAAGACTTCATTGATTATATGGGATGAAGCTCCAATGACAAATAAACATGCTTTTGAAGCATTAGATAAAACTTTGAGGGATATATTGGGATGTAGGAACCAACCTTTTGGTGGGAAAGTAATAGTTTTTGGAGGTGATTTTAGACAGATTTTACCTGTGGTTCAGCACGGTACAAGACAAGATGTAGTAAATGCATCAATAAGTTCGTCTTATTTATGGCCAACTATCAAGGTCCTACGCCTAACAAAAAACATGAGGTTAACAATAGGATGCGACTCATCCAATATTGAACAGACAAGGTTGTTTGCTAAGTGGCTTTTGGATTTGGGTGAAGGAAAAGTTGGTGGTCCCAATGATGGTGAAACAGAAATTGAAATTCCTGACGATCTACTTATCAAAGATTCATTAGATCCACTATCTGATCTCATTGAATTTGTATACCCAGATATTCTATCAAATTACAAAAACAAAGAATTTTTTGAACAAAGAGCGGTTCTTGCACCCACAAATGAAGTTGTAGAACAAATCAATAATCGGTTGCTTGAGATGCTTCCGGGATCTGAATATGAGTATTTAAGTTCAGACAGTGTATGTCTCGACGAATCTTTTGGTGACAGCTTTGATGAAAGATTATACGCACCTGATATATTAAACGGTCTCAACATATCGGGTTTGCCAAAGCATAAGTTGGTGTTAAAAGTTGGTGTCCCCGTCATGCTATTAAGAAATATTAATCAAAAAGACGGCTTATGTAATGGAACAAGACTACAAATTACATCTCTAGGAGAACGTGTTACTAAGGCACAAATTATATCAGGAACTAACATCAATGATATGGTATTTATTCTTATAATTGCATTGACACCTACCGACAAAAGCATTCCTTTCAATTTCAACGAAGACAATATTCGGTTTCTGTATGTTTTGCAATGACGGTAAACAAAAGTCAAGGACAATCTCTATCAAAAGTAGGGTTGTTTTTAAAGAGCGGGTATTCTCGCATAGTCAGTTATATGTAGCTTTATCCAGAGTCAGAAGTAGAGAAGGTCTTAAACTTTTAATATTGGATAAGGATGGTAAAGTCACCAATAAGACGACAAACGTCGTTTATAAGGAAATATTTAGAGATTTGTAATTTTTTTGGTGCCTTTGTAATTCTTGAAACGTTAGATTTGTAATCCCATTATCTATCTTATTATTTATATTAACAATTAACTTTTGAGTTAATGTATTTTGTTTAAGTTTTGTTATAAGCCACTGTGTTATGTTAGTTGGGAATACAATCTAATTTCGATATTTGTCAAAGTAGATACTCCACTTTTGTAAGTTATTCATTCCATCAAAGGTTAACATGTAGTTGCAAATCAACAACTTTTTAGCTCACTTGACTTGGTTTACCAACAGGGACGTTATGGTACAAAAAGCATGCATGCACTAAGTATTAGAGACGCTAAAGAAGCATGTTTTCATGAGACATGCATTTAAAATGAATTATGGTGGGAGAAAACCATTGATTATTATATCAATTCGAAAGTTAGAATAAAAGATGCTTTTATATAAATATAGTATACAAAAAATTAATAATAATCTACCTATCATTACAAGCTAAAATAATCCCGATATCAATATGTGACATCATATATTATTATTGTTTTTTTTTAAAATAACACTATACAAGCATACTAATCATTTAAAGATTTGTTTTCATCATACCAAAATTTAAGGCCTACTTTTTTGGTAATCGTATTAATTATTATTTAAATTTTTCTTTATTTAAATAATCCTTCGTTTCAAAAACTAATTTTAATCACAATTGATCTATCTAATTTCAAAATTTGAATTTTAAAATTTCAAATTATCTACAATTACAATTTATTTTTTTTTTAAATTCAAAAATTTTCAACCCTCAAACCTATTAATAACTAATTCACGAATTTTATTGTTTCATATTTTACATTCAAATTAATCCTTAAATGCTCTGAGAGAAAGAAGTTTCACCACAACACCTTATGTCTTCTTCAAAGTCCATTAATAGTTCATCTGAAAATGAAAATAACAGATCATTTTTTAATCAATTATATTTTTAATCGTTTCTTTCATTCCAGATTTACCTTTTCAAAAAGTTTTACGGTATATATAATGAAGTAACTTTTTTTTGTTAACTATAGATATCCGTTTATATATTCAATCACTTTCATGAACTGTTTGAAACATTTTAAGATGCTATATTTGTTTTACTGATTCGAACAAAATGTTAACACGATATATATATATATGTTGTGTGTTACTATATATTGTGTCTATGCATATGTATATGTGTATGTGTATGTATGTATGTATAAATATACGTATATTTCTACACATATTTTATTATTCAAATATTATAGTAACATGCTTTAAACTCTTCCTAAATCATATTTATACGTAATTATAATTAATTTGATAATTTTGATTTATAGTGCTTCATCATGATTTGAAAATTATAAATCTATGTTATTTTCAGCTTGCTTGGTGACAAGGAAATAACTTATCTTAATGAACTTAACAATTCAAAAGAATTTTCAACTATTAAGGTCAGAATTATTAGGCTTTGAGAAAATAGAGACCCTAAGCCCCCACATAACGTCTGGACAATGGAAATGGTGTTGGTGGATGAAAAGGTACTTTCGACGTTTTATTATTGTTGTTGTTGTTATTATTATAATTAATTTTTTTTACTAACTTATGATCCTTTTTATTTAAAGTCACAATATAATAAATTTTCTAATTGTTGTAGGGTAATAAAATGAGGGCTAGCATGCTTACAAAAATCTTCTTGAAGTTCGGGACTAAAGTTAAACTTAACTCAACTTTATTGATTACAAATACATTCCTTGCAGACCTCAAGCCTTACGAAAGGATACTCGGCCACAAAAATAAAATAAGTTTTAATTTAACTACCAAGATGTTTTCAGTTGATGATTTTATTGGTGAGCCATTTGCATTCTCTTTTGAGAGCTTTGAAGATATCAATGCAAACAAATTTAAAGAATTTGATACAGTTGGTTAGTAACTATTTCATTTATTAAACTTAAGTAAAATTTATATTTATTTCTATAAGAATGGTTTTACTTATTTATTTATTTTTATGTAGATGTTATCGGTTGTGATACTAGCTGGGAACCCATTTCTTCTTTTGGAAAAAAAGGTCCGAATGATATGAAAATGACTTTAAAAGTGAAAGATAATCAGTGAGTATCCGTATTACAATTTTTTTTTTATTTTTCATCTTTAAATATCATTAATATAGAAACATATATTATTAAACGATTAAAGTTAAATATATATTATTATATTAATGTTATTTTCTTTAATCTTCTACAGTAACCGGGAAATTAATGTAACCCTTTTTGGTGATTATGCAAAACAAATGGACGCATTTATCACCAAACACCCTGATGCTTATGACGTTGTTATCATATTGCAGTTTGGCAAGTTTTCTTTATATGGTCGTAAGTATCTATATTATTATATTTTATGACAAATTTATTTTAATTTTAATTCAATATTTATATTGTTATTTATTTAGGTGAACCATCAGTCTCCAACAACTACTATGTGTCTAAGCTATTTATCGACGAAGACATTCCTGCCATTAATGTTTTTAAACAGAGGTTTAACTTTATACTCTTTTTTTTTATATATATTGCCTGTTTGTCTTGCAATACTGTTTATTTGATCTTAATTTTGTTTTTAATATCATTATATTTAAAAGCAGCGTTGAAAATGGAGGTGCGCTTTCCTCCTCACGTCAAAGGTCAATTTCATCATCGTCCGTCTGCATGGTGAATGAGGATTTCCTAGAGCGAACACCATTTAACTTAATAGCAGAGATAGAAATTGATAAGGTTATTATTATTTCCATTTTTTACCATATATATAGCTTAATTAGATTTTAATACTAATTATTGAAACAGATAAAATTAGTCATTATCCTTGCAACCATTGTGTACATTCCACCCGTTCAGGAGTGGCATTATTTTGCGTGTGGGAGGTGTTTGAAATTATTAAAGCTGAAATCAGATGAGTCTAATGATGACAATCTTTACGAGTGTTTGACTGAAGGATGTAAAGACAAGAGCTTATTACCAGTTTCCAGGTAATTTACATATAATTTCTGTTTTCTAATTTATAATAATTTTGTTCTATTTTGTTTTATTTAACTATATAACTTAATTTATACAGGTTTAGAATTCATATTCGAGTTCGAGACACAATCGGTACTATTTCATTAACATTATGGGACAAGGAGGCTTTCAAGATATTAAATGTCACTGCAGAAAGCTTAGTGGAGGAAACCAAGGGTGTAAGTTTATCAACATTTTCTTAATTAATAATCGAATATCAATTATTATTATTATTATTATTATTATTATGAACATCTATTTTTTTAATTTTTCTTTTGCAGAGTTTTAACATACCAACGGTCTTTAACACATTGCTTCAAAGAAAATATGCATTTAAAATTGATATAAAGGAATACAATATTCTGAAAAACTCAATGAATTTTAATATTGCCAAGCTTTCTGAAGATTCATTCATAGTGAATTGTTTAGAAAAAAAGTCTAACACCGACATGGTATTTCTATTTATCTTAAATTTATATTTATATTTATATTTTATTTTATTTTATTTGAATTATAGTTTTATCTTTTTTTTATGTTTATTACTTGAAAGGTTGAGATTTCAGAACAAAACCCGCTTACCAGTGAAGATTGTCAATCCGAAGACACTGTTAATAACAACGTAAATTTTGAAACATTTTAGCACTATTTTTAATATCTATGTAATCCAACAACCATAACATCTTTATTATACATTTAAATTTCACAAGAACTTATATCAATTACTGGTGAGAATAGCATAACTCCAATTTCAAATAGAGACACAAACCGTCAAAGTTCTCCACCATCTGATTTAAAGAGAAAACTTGGAGATATCTATAACATTGATGATGATGCTGTGGCAAATTCAACTAATAAATCCAAGGAAAAACAGGTTTCGTGTGACGTTTCAGGAGATAACAATCTATTAATTCCAAAAAAGGAAAAATAGATGTGTTGTCATGACTTTTAAAACAATATTTGTGTTTCTTTGGTTTTGATTTTTCCGGTCATGTTTTACCGGTAAGTACATTTACATTTGTGTTTTTCTTTATTATGTTTCATGATTGGTACTTTGGTTGGTTTGATATTAGAGACCTTTTATTTGTTTATAAACAAAATTAGACTTTGTTTTTTTTTGCGTTTTCCAGCAAGGCTTTACGGGAAACACATTTACATTGGTAGTTGTTGTTATTATTATTATTCCTTTTGTTGTTTGTGTTTGCAATTATAAACTTTGTTATTTTTTTTTAATTAATAAAACATTTGTTTGTCTTATATTTCTTATTTTTTTTCACCTAACCCGTGTTTTATACGGGTTCTAACCTAGTACCTCTATATACATATATATGCAGTATTCTCCTATAAACAAACATTATATTCCATACATAAATGTATAATGACTTTTATAAATCAAATGTATTAATAAACTAACTATATAATACCATTATAAAAACACAAAATGCAACGATGTACACATATGTTCAAATGTAATTATATTAAACTAACTGTACACTACCTTTTTAAAAACATAAACAACACACGTGAATAACGACAACAATGTATATCAGTAAATCAAGCCATTCTTTTTAAATTTCAACACAACATGTTCACGTCAACAAAATGAACCACAATTAAAACTCAAAATAAGCAAAAACTCCATTAAATGTCCGTACTGTTGCAATTCATGATAGCCCTATCCTAATTTTAAATTTCACCGCAACCTTATCCAATATCTACCGGAAAATCTATAAATTAGGTTCTAAATAGGATGCGTTAGAATAACGAACACTTAACTACTCAGCCCTAAGATATAATTCCCCTCACAATAACACAAAACCTCATATTTTCTCTACCAAGAACAAAGCTTACAAACGAATTTAGACTAATGCTAACAAACAGAGAAAAATTACTAAGTTTTCAAATTTTAGATTACACATTTATAAATATGTAATATATTTTTTAAGTCTGTAACGCATTTTAAAAAAATGTGAAAATATTTTTAAACAAGTTTACATATTTTTAAATAAAGTTTACATTTTATAAAAATATGTAAGGTATTTTTAAATATGCAACAAATTTTTAAACATGTTTACGTATTTTAATTAAGTTTACATATTCTTAAATATGTAACAAAATGTATTATGTAATATGTTTATAAATATGCAATAAATATTTTCAAATACGTAACATAATTTTTAAGTGCGTAACGTATTTTAAAAAGTGTGTAAATATTTTTAAACAACTATACATATTTTTGAATAAGTTTATGTTTTATAAAAAGATGTAACGTATATTTAAATATGCAACAAGTTTTTAAGCAGTGCTACATATTTTTAAATAACATGTTTTATAAATATGTAATAAATTTACTTAAGTATACGTATTTTAACCGAGCCACCCCCGGGCTTGAGCCAACTCGGCTCGATTTTAAATCGAGTTTTATTTGTATGAGCTTTTTTAAAGTGTTTTTAAGCAAGTTTCGAGTGAGTCGTGAGCCAGGGACTTTTTGAACACCCCTAATTGTAAACCCCCAAAATATACTATAACATAACATGAAACTAAAAAATTTCAAGGTTTTGTCTTTTCAAATGTTTAACCTATGATTATAAAATGTTTAATTTTGATCGGCAAGTTAAAAGGGTATATAAGTTATCGTTCTAGTAAAATAACTAGAGTATTTTATTAGGATTATAGTCGTTTGTTAGTTACATCTTATTTTAATATTTTAATGGCAAATACAAAGAAAATAATTAATGGACATAACAACGTGAGATGAAACTAAAAAATAAATTTAAAGTTTAAACTTAAAATAAAAGATATTTAACTGAAAATAAGTAGCATTTTAATTGTTTTTAAAATTGATTTAAATTAATTAAAATTAAAAATCATATCGAAAGGGTATTGTAGTTGCAGATAGAAAAGGTTTTGAATCTTGGATAATACTTATTACTTTCAAATTCGATATATATGAGAAAGAAAAGAGATATGCGTAAGGCTGAGGGGTGTGGAGCGCTAGGAAGGGCGCAAGAGGCCAGACGATCGCGCCCCGGGGCGCGAGCACCACACCACCGAGGCGCGATAGGGGCGCGAGAGGGGCGCGAGAGCGGAAAACGATGCAGGCGCCAGGGGGCTCGCGGGAACTGTTGCGCGTGAGGGTGCTTGGGGAATGGTGAAAGAGCCGTTGGAGGCTTAAATGTGAATAAAAAAAAAAATTTAATTTCCTCTATATATATCACAATATATATCACATATATCCACACCCAAAACCATTCTCACATACCACACCCAAAACCAATATCACATACCACACCCAAAACCCGAAATCACCCCATCTTCCAAACCTTTTTTTAAAAACATGGCTGGAAATTGGTACCCAAACCTAGAATCAGATTACAGTTACGACGATTTATGGTCGGCACCGGACCAACCGATGTTTTATTCGGGGTCGCAACAACCATCCGGCTTTCAACCATCCAACATACAACCGTCTCCTAACTTTGTAGTTCCGGAGACACAAGAACCAGAACCAGAAGGTGAAGCTGCGGGACAAAGAAGACGCGTCCACCGGAAAAAACAAGTTGCAACGGACGGGTCGGGTTCGGCTTCGACCGGAAGGGCGAAACGGAAAATCACTCCGTGGTCATCGGATGAGAAGGAAGCCCTGTGTCGGGCTTGGATAGCCACTTCTGAGGATCGGCGTTGCGGTATTTGTTTTAACGTTTTTAAAAATGATTTTTAATAAAAAAGTTAAATGACATACAAATTTATTATGCATTTTGCAGCGGACTACCAAAAGAGCAAGGTCTTTTGGACAAAGGTTAGGGAGACGTTCTATTCGCTCGTTGGGAGTACAGAGCGGAACGCCGATATGATTTCGGGTCGGTGGACCGAAATCAGAAAATTTGTCGGCTTGTTTACTAATCTGTTCAACAGGAACGCCGGTCGTATGAGACCAAGTGGCAGTGACGATTTGGCGGTCTATAATTTCACTGTCGAAGAGTGGAGGCAGGAGTGCCTGCGGAGGTATGGGACGGTGAAGACGTGGGACGATGTAAAGGTGTGGGAGAGGTTGAGAAGGTGTTCCAAGTGGGTTGAGCTGGTGGCGCCGGACCTTGATGCGGAAGTAGGGCCGAAACGGACTAAAACTAGTTCGTCTGGAGCGTACAGCACTTCCGCCGGGTCGGATTGCCGGGTTGGATTCGACCTAAACGTTGCGGGGGAGGAAATGTCTTCACCGCCGAGGAGGCGGCCATTGGGAAGGGACGCCAGGGGGAAAAAACCGGCTGAGGGGGAAGCCGTAAACATCAACGATCTTGTTGAATCCCTCAATAAATTCAACAAAACCATGGAGGTGGTCTCTATTGACAAAAAGGAAAAAAAAAATGAGAGATTTGGACTTCCTTGCAAGAGACTTCAGCCACCTAAATCCGGTCGACCAAATGCTGATGGAAAAACAAAAAGAACGTATCCGGAAGAGGTTGATCGAAGAAGACGAAGCCGAATAATAAGAATAATGTTTTTCTTTAGTACTTTAATTTTTTTTATATATTAATGTGTTTTTTTAATTAATGTGTGTTTTTTTAAATAATTTCTTGTTTTTTTAATAATACGTTTTTTTAATACATTTATAAAAAAATAAAAAAATAAACCGCTCGCGCCCCCTCTCGCGCCCCTCCACACCATGGCCCGGGGCGCTATCACCACTACCAACACCCATCTTATCAAGTTTCTCTCTCTGCCACACGTCACAATATTATTGGCTGGCGCCCCCACTCACGCCCCCTCTCGCGCCCCCCACACCCCTCAGCCTAAGGAAGATGGTGAATTTATGTATGAAAAGAAAGTAAGGAAATGACTTATATGTCCTTTTGCATTTAAAAAAAAGTAGTTTGAAGCGTGCATACGTGGAACGGTTATTAACCATTAAATGTATATAAATCTCTTGTGTATTTAATATAATATTTTATTAGTTTTTGTTCGGTTTTTATTAGAATTTGTGTATTACTAATTTATTTGAATATTTTAGGTACCGGGTTTCAATCATGTCGAAAAGAGGGCGAAAACAAACAAAATGGGAGAAGGCCCGTCGCGCAGCACTTTGGGCTCAGTTTTCTAGAATCTTCTACAAATATTAAGTCTATGCGCTCAGTTTTCTAGAATCTTCAAGAAATATTAATTTTATGGGTTTAGATTTCCAGAATCTTTTCTAATTTTAAGTTTATGGGCCTTGAAAGTCTATATAAACACCCATAAACGTAACCTGAAGAGCCATACAAATTTTGAGAGTTCCAAGGCTTAGGAGTGCATCTTTTGGAGGATTTGGAAGCTCGGAATCATTCGGTGGCGTGCTTATCAGTCAAGAACGAATACCCAGGGTTTTGTCACCTTTAATCTTTCGTTCTTATTTATTTTCGCCATGATTTCATTTAGCATTGTTTTGTTTGCTTTTATGATGTTAGGCTAAACTTTATAGACTGCCTAGGCTTATGATGAACATTTGTTGACGTTTGATTTTGACTTGGGATTTATTTATCGTTATGGTTTTTATGAACTAGTTAAAAGGTTTAATTATATTTAATTGGTGCATATGTGTGCTTGAGGTTGTTTAATTAAGTTTTATTATTCCATAGTTGTCTTGATTATTATTTGTCATTATGATAGGTTTCTATTAGGTCATTTACTTTGTGTTTTTGACTATTTTATGATTGATTTCGCGATAAGATCATAGGAATAATATTAGTTAATCAAATAAACCTAAGTGTGCTGCTAACTTAAATAGCTGTAAGGTGCTAGGTTATTGATAGGTCTTTATTGATCAGGATTGCTAGATTTAGTTCTTCGTAAGGAGTCCATCTAGGTTTGATTGATTAACTTTGTCTATCGAGTCAATTGAATATATTAGACTGCCTTTGATTTCCGCATTGTAAGGTAGGATTTCGTATAAAGGAACTAGTTTGTAATTAATTAGGTGACCGTAAGGAAACTTGATTTTTAATACTGGTGTGTGTTAAAACTTATTAAAATCCATAAGTGTCTCTTGAGAAGGGTCAGGGGTCCTGTTTGGGTTTTCTCTTAAGCGTCTATTTTACGATCCCAGTTCCATAACTAAATAGTCTCCCGGTTAATTGATAACTGAAACTTAGAGGATTCTAGCCTAGGTGGTTGTTCATCATCAACTGAATTAAGTCTAAGTTATAAGTTTAGTTGTCTTTAGTTTTCCTAATTAGTTAAAATTAGTTTATTAGTAAAACCCCCCAAACAAATATAATTAATAAGTCGTGTTTTGTAGTCGAGTCTAATTAGTTAATAAACATAATTAAAGAGTCTCGTTGGTTCGATATCCGGACTTACTTAGCTTACTAGAGTCGATCGGTTCACTTGCCGGTTAGTAGTTTAGTCGAGTTTTAGAAAGTCTAGAGTATTACTTAGTGTTTATTTTTAGTTAATTTAGTTACTAAAAATTAATAACTACTTTTAGCACATCATCCATCAACTCATATTTACATTGTGATAAATAGTAAAAAAAAAACTATCTTACACGTGTTTACATTAAATATCAACAAAAAAGTACACAACCTACACAAAAACATATAACCTACACTTGTTCTAATAATAAGAAAACATATAACCTACACACAAAATTCAGCATCAATAAACTATACACGTACACGAAAACGTATAACCTACACACAAAAAACATATAACCTACACTCGAAAATTTTATCCTACACATTTAAATACAATTTATTCATACATTAAATATTTTTTCTATCCAAAACCAATTTCTTCCAACTCAATATATCAATATCCATCAACATGCAGGTACATTGTAATGAATAATACAAAAACTATCTTACACATGTTATCATTAAATGTCAATAAAAAATATACAACCTACACAAAAGCATGCAACATACACTTGTTCTAAGAATAAGAAAACATATTACCTACACACGAAAAACATATAACCTACACACGTATAGGATGTGTGTATCTTTTTCTAGTTTATATAATTGTTGATGTCGAATTACGTATGTAAGTTGAATACTTTATTGTATGTTGTACGTTTTTATTGCTTAAAACAAGTGTAGGTTATATAATTTTATGTATTTTGTATATTTATTGTTTATATTTAATGAACAAATTTGTATGATATTTTTTTATTATTATTTATAACAATAATATTTTTCTAAGTATATCAATTGAAAAAAAATATATTATGTTTTGATATTTATTAATTAGAGAGGATTTATTTTGGTTATAATAGTTGTATTAATTGAAAAGAGATGGATTTATTATGGTAATATTAGTTGTATTAATTGAAAATAGAGAATGCATTTATTGTTACATTTACACTTTTTTCATTTATTTTTAACATTTAAAACATAAAATAAAACTAGTGGTCCATATTCATTTCTTACATTTCTCACAGTAATTTCATATCTCTCTTGAACTTAAGCATATATATATATATATATATATATAGGGAAAGGATCAAGAGAGAACCCCTTCTTAAAGAGAGAACTAGAGAATTAATCAAGAAATATTTTTAATTTAAAAAAAAATATTTTTAAATTTCCGTTTTTGCCATTATTCTTATATTATGTTACCATTTACTCGAAAAATATAAAAAAATATAAAAAATCTCGTTGTAGTGCACATATGCAATACATCGACGTCTTTTTATTGCATATGTGCACTAGTGTGTATTTTGATATGTGCAATAATGTTGAATAGCATATATGCAATTTTTTGTATTGTATTAGTGCAATAGTGTTATATTATACAAAAAAATAATATAGTGCATATGTGCATTAGTGTTGTATTACGTATATGCGATAGTTTGTTTCGAGTACAATTATTAGTGTTTGTATTTGCATATATATTCAATAGTGTGTATTGTATAATGCAATTGTGTTGTATTATATGCAATAAAACACTATCGTATATATGCAATACACATTAGTGCACATATGCACTACATCGCCGGTTTTTTTTTTTTTTTTTTTTGTTCTTTTATATGAACACTATCATCTTATTAGAAGGAATAAAGAAAAAAAATCGCAAATTATTTTTTTTTTAAAAAAGTTATAAATAGTTTTTATTAATTCTCTAGTTCTCTCTTTAAGAGAAGTTCTCTCTCTCTATATATATGGGTGGGATATAGAGAGAACTCCTTCTAAAGAGAGAACTAATAAAAACTATTTTTATCTTTTTTTTTTTTAATATTTTGCGATTTTTTTTTGTTTCCTCATTCTAATAAGATGATATTGTTCCTCGAAAAAAAAAATTTGATGTAGTGCATATGTGCACTAATGTGTATTGCATATATAAAATAGTGTTTTATTGCATATAATACAACACAATTGCATTATACAATACACACTGTTGAATATATGCAAAATACAAACACCAATAAACTGTACTCGAAACAAACTATCGCATATACGTAATACAACACTAATGCACATATGCACTATATTGTTTTTTTTTGTATTTTTGTATATAATATAACACTATTGCACTAATACATTTTTTTTTATTTTTGTATATAATATAACACTATTGCACTAATATAATACAAAAAATTGCATATATGTTATTTAACATTATTGCACATATCAAAATACACGCTAGTGCACATATGCAATAAAAAAAAGTCGATGTATTGCATATGTGCACTACAACGAGTTTTTTTTATTTTTTTATATTTTTTTTATAGTTTTCGAGTAAATGGTAACATAATATAAGAATAATGGCAAAAACGGAAATTTAAAAATATTTTTTTAATTAAATTAAATATATTTTTTTATTAATTCTCTAGTTCTCTCTTTAAGAAGGGGTTCTCTCTTCATTCTCTCCCTATATATATATATATATATATATATAGGGAAGGTTTCCTTTAAGAACTTCAAAATTTTAAAAAACTCTAGGAACTAATCTTAACCACTAATTATTTTTTAATCTTAATACTTAAATTTAGAAACTAGTCTCAACCTCTAAATTATTTCTCTCTCCAATAACTAATTAGCTTTTTTTTCTTTCTCTTTTCTTTTTGTTTTTTCACGTTATATTAATCAGATTGATGATATCCTACTTTTACACATGCATATGTTGATGTTGTACATATATAAGTAGATATGCCATTTACACTTGTGTAAATTTTTTAAACTGGTTATCAATTTATTTAAGATGAACACATTAAAAAAATTAAAAATATGTAAATTTTCGTTCTCATCGTCCATTTTCAAAACAATCATATTATCCAATTTACGTATATATGCATGTAACAAAAAGTAGATATAAGAAACCAACATTTATTCAGACATTATTCAAATCAACATGTACACATATGTGCATAGATGTTTATGCATGTGTAGGTAACAAAAACATGGATGTTTACATATGTGCATCTTCAAAACTATTTAAAAACTAATTACTGTGCATTCACATACAAGTTCATCACTTTTAGATAGAAAAATATTTTCTTTTAATTCAAGTAAATGCATACATGTTTGATAAATGCACATATATAACCCAACTATTTGCATATATGTAAATTTCAACACCTGCAACTAAATCATTATATATGTGCTATATATATTCCCTTAACTTACCAAGAAAACAACAATATTTATTCAGATATTATTCAAATCAACATGTACACATATGTGCATAGATGTTTATGCATGTGTAGGTAACAAAAACATGGATGTTTACATATGTGCATCTTCAAAACTATTTAAAAACTAATTACTGTGCATTCACATACAAGTTCATCACTTTTAGATAGAAAAATATTTTCTTTTAATTCAAGTAAATGCATACATGTTTGATAAATGCACATATATAACCCAACTATTTGCATATATGTAAATTTCAACACCTGCAACTAAATCATTATATATGTGCTATATATATCCCCTAAACTTACCAAGAAAACAACAATATTAACATCATCTACCAAGGAATCAATCAAATGAAATTAACTAGCATGAACCATTGAATCAAAAACAATATTAGCATTGATGATATAACGTGAGCACTGAAATAATAATTGAAATATGAACCACACACATAAATTAAATTCTATCCTAAACAATCATAGTTACGTAGATGGTTAGGGTGAAAAGAAAATCAAATTTTAAAAGAGTTGTTTAATAGTCAAGAAAGAGAGAGTAATTATATGAAACATTAAGAAATTGGATAAATTTAATCCCTATAATACCCTTTTTTTATTTAATTATTTTTCATAATCTTTTATTTAATTGCACAAATTTTGAAACATTGATCAAATTATCTATGGTTTAGATGAGTTCTTAAAGTTCTTAAAATATATTAGAGTTCTCAATTGATGCTAACCCTATATATATATATATAGCGGTGAGATCTAGTGAAAACTCCTCTTAAAGAGAAAACTTAAAAACTTCTAAAAAACTCTTTTTAACTTTTTTTAAAAAAAATTTTTGAAGTTTCTTTTTTTTTCATTATTCTTATATGTTGTTATTGGTTCAAAAAAAAAAATCCTTGTCGGTAACCTCGTCAGTATAATGCGCATGTGTAATAGTGTGCATTGCATATATGCAAATTGTTTGTATTGCATAGAATACAACACTATTGCACATATTTGATACACACTATTGTATATATGCAATATAAGACTAATACACACATCGAATACACATTAGTACGTATGTGTAATACAACATTAACGCACATGTGCACCACATCGACTTTTATTTTTTTTATTAATTTTTTCCATATAATACAACACTACTACACATACAATACATAAATATTGAATATATGCTATTAAACACTATTAAACTAAAAAATACATAGTAATACACATGTGTAATACAACGGTATCGCACAATAATACGTATGTGCATTATAGCGGGTTTTTTTATTTTTTTTCGAGCGAAGGGTAAGAAAATATAAGAATAATGGCAAAAACAAAAATTTGAAAATATTTTTTATTTTTAATTAAAAATAATTCTTTAGAAGTTTTTAAGTTTTCTCTCTAAAGATGAGTTTTGTCTTGATCCTCTCTCTCTCTCTCTATATATATATATATTACCACTTGTAAGTTGCTTTTTATAAGACAAAGAAACCATTCTTAATGTCATACGAGATTACGAGTCATGGATCGATCCAGTTCTTTCTACTTTCCCACTTGTCCCAGTAATATATAGATAAACAACCACATTCCGAGCAATTATGTTATACATTGCTCTAATATTTGGTTATTTCACCCAAGCCTGTCCTAATATACATCAAGCATTTTGGTGTTGTATCTGACATCAAGCATTAACGTCATCCATCTTGGTAGAGATCGGAGAACGAAGAAAACAAGCAAAATTTTTTGAAAAGATGGAGAAGATTCACAGGAAAACCACCATGAAAAATGGAGAATGAAAATGACAATGAATCGTACCCTTATTTATACTAACCTTCGGCAAAGAGAAGGGGGGAATTGAAAAAATGGAGAATATAACTAAGGTCTAATAGGAAAAAGACACTTCACGTGGGAAATTTGAAAGTCATAGCAAGTGGGAGCTTACAAACCACGCGCTGGAAAAAGGCGAAAAGAACCCTCATGTCATGACAACTGAAACAACAAACGTCAAGTCAACACGACCCCATGAACTCATAAATTCTATCCATGTCTAATCTAAATACCATTTACAAAATTAATTATTTCCCATTCATCAAAGAACACCTAAAGTTTCCGCAATTATTTTTCGCAACAACACATAAAGTGAAAATACGGAGGAAATAATTAAATATCGAAACTATGAAAGAAATGATCATGGAAAAATAAACCTTGACCATCAAGCGGAACAATCGCATGGATGATAGGAAGAACCAACTCCACAAAGGACGATGCACGACTCTCGAACTTCAACCATAAGTAGAAGATAAATATGTTTGACTGGAATGAAGCCTGGTCCGGAATAACCACCAGAAAGGGTGAACAAAGAACCACATATAGGTAATGGTTTCGTTCCATACAACATTCGGATCAAACAATCTATTGCATGCGAGAAGATCATAATCAGAGAGCTAAAACACCTCAAAGAGGTAGGTGCATGAAGAAGAAAGCAAGATGGAAAGAAACACAAATGGGAAACCCTCTGTTTATACTCGCAACATTAAATGAAGCAGTTGGCAGCTATAAGTCGGCCAAGAAAAAGACCCAATCAAGTAAAGACACACGATGCGGGATGAATGACCTTAAATGCACTCTAGTAGCAGAAGATTTACACCCCACCTGAGGCAGATGAGGGGCGGCTCCACATGATAACTTCACCACTACAAAGGTCAGATGTCTCATCAACCCCTACTGCTATGACTCGCCCTCACGTAGAATAAGCCAAAAACAACTCAAACCCATAATTAGTAAGTCCAAAATTTCATTCGCATAAAAGTAACACAGAAGAAACGATGGACTGGGGAACTTGTGGAGGTAAAGTCATAGAACAACCCGCAGATCATTAAGAGTTCCAAAGGTAGCGGTCGAAGCCGACTAACCGCGGAACACAGAAGGCCATCCGCAGGGAGAGTGTTATGGACACCCGCGGGAAAGGTCCTTATCAAATCATAACTCAATGAGTCAAGCGGAAGGCATGTCGTGTGAAATAGACAGAGCAGCACATGGTAAATAACGTAGAAGCCAATCACAATCCATGATTCCTCCAAGGACCATTACTGTACGTTAAACTAATAACTGGAGGTCAGTTCTATGCCGGCAGACAATACCTGTCTCCGTACGTCAACTAGTACACCCAATCATAAAACTTAAACATGCTCAGCCGTTGTAATAGAAGGTTGGATTGATGATGACAACTGGACCAGTCCTTCTCAACCTCTCCGGCTATAAATACCCTGGCAAGACCAACGGTATAGAGATCATCACTCTGTCTCTTGTAAAGACTGTTAATACTGTCAATACTGATTCTCACGCCGGATGGTGGTTACAAGAAGAACCCTCCCCCCTCCTCTTCTAGTAGTGAGCTCACGGTGTTTGGTTTTAAAGGTTGAATCAATAACCTCTCATAAGGGCCGATCAATTCCTACAATACTCGGTTGAGATAGTAGCCTAACTCCGCCTAGGTTAGACTGGTGTTTTTTCATGTTTGTATATACACATTTTTATTATCATTTTAGGCCACTTATAAAACGGGTTCTTGAAGAGGTGGAAGTGATGTGTTTCATGGAATAAATTACGATTCTATATGATAAAACTATCCCACTCCTTATTAATATACTTGTCTCAATTCACATAGCACCGGTTGTACTCTAGAACAGGTAGTACATCAACATGTTATTCCAGTTTTGGTATACTAGAGAAGCATGTTGAAACAAGTCAACTACGTATAGTTGGTGAGTTTCACAAGTTTCAAGAAATCAGTTATGCGTAATTACAATCATAGTTTGTATATATGCATGTAAGTATGCATGTATATGATGTAAGTATGCAAAGCTACAGTGAAGCCTTGACAATCTGTTCGTGCTGCGTGCCTCCATTTCCTACGCACAATCAACCAATGTAGCCCCCCTTCCGCCCACAACATGCCCCAAGTAGCTATGTCTAGCACCTTTGCGGCTTTCATTCATTTCAACTCTTTTCCTTAATTGTACAGGTTCTTGTCCTTCTAAGTAATGCAGCTACAGGCTCTATATCACAAAATCAAGTGTGTATCATCAAAAATCTAGCCTTGAAACATAGGGTTTCGATTAGGGTTTAAACCGAACTTTTGAACCGTAAAAACACGATTTAAACCTTCTAACTGTGTTTATGGCCAAAAAAACTTATCAATTCATATTCTTAACCATGTGTAAGATCAAAACATGTTTTTATACAAATTTTAAGTTTTTGCATGGTTAGGATTGATTTTTGGTAATCAAAGATCAATATTAATGCAAAACCATGTTTAAAAAATGCATAAAATGATCAAATCATGGAGGTTTACCTTAGGGTTTGAAGCTTGAGAGAAGCCAAAAGTTAAGTTAAAGATTTTGGTGGAAAATGAAAGTGAAAATATCTTTTATATTAACTTAAGTATAAAGATATGTTAAGGGGGGAGTCCTAAATGGCGGCCGGACCATATTGGGCCCCCTTTGGGCCTACTTTCCTCGATTTGCATGCCCGAACATGAAATCCTGAGTCCAAATTTATTTCATATTCGGTTTTTGGCAAAAAAAAATATATCGGGTATGACAAGCAGTGTGAAAACGAGTGTTTTTCGGCTAATTTCTTGTAACTTTAGCAATATGTTTGCTTATAATAAATGTATATAACTTATAGATAGCCCCCGGGATATCCGAGTTATAACCAGACCCATTTGATTATTTGTTTGTTCGTTACGCAATAACCCATCAATCATTTATTCAATACATAAACATTAAGGTGTACCCAATTTTGTCTCAAATGTCACATTACATCAACTGATATGGGTCAGACCCGGTTCATTGTATACTTTAACTTCAGTCAAAAAAACTAAAAATATATACTTCCGGGCTAATTTGGTCATCTAGACCATTTTTTGGTTAAAGGACACGGGTCTGGGTCAGTCCGTTTTATACTTGTATACTTTGGTTTGGGTCAAACAAATTATACATATAAAGCTTGGGTAGTTTAGTCATTTTCAGCCATTTCTTACATTCTGATGTTAACTTTAAATACGTTCTTAAGTGTTTATATTGCAAGCTGGAGTTATTTGTTGGTCTATGATGGTCTCGATGAGGATAAGCATCTGACTTGAGTTAATGAGGCTGACCAAGTTATTTGGGTTGGAGAGAGATTTAAAGGTAACACATGGCATATTTTATTACCTTTTTTTGGTAGTAGTGAATAGGGATTTCAAGTTTATTTTTATGTGGTTGTAGTTGTGACGATTGATGTGGTACAAGTGATGGAATGGAGGCAAGGTCATATAAATGAGATTATAAGAAGATGTAAGTTTTTTTATTTACTATAGGTTTTTATGGATTTTATTTTTGGTAGATAGCATAGTGATATTCTTTTATAAATATAGAAATGCAAATTCCCATAATATTAACTCTATATCTTTGTTGTTAACTTTGGTTGATAACAATTGATATTAATATCTTTTATATGGTTTCCCTAATGACACTAAATTCATGATGTTTTCTTTTTGCGTCGCAACGTACGCGGGTGGTAATATTAGTTGGATGATAAATACAGGAGCAGGCTTGAGCCAGGACGAATACTCTAAGGTAGTATGATGGTATTAAGAAAATTTTGTCAATTGCTACATTCAAATACTAAGAATTATGTTAGAACACTGTTTACTATCGGCCATCAACTATTACATTAGATGCTGATCATTGACCGTTTACCATGGGCAATTGACCATTATTGTTGAGCAACTTGATCTCATCCTAAGATGATGCCGTCCTTCGTTTATTTTTTAATATAATTTAGATCATTGACAGATTAATGACCCATCCGATCATCTTTATTCCATCTCAAGAGGAAACCTAAAATATGTGAGAAAACCCTTACTTAACCTGAAACCCATTATTTATTTATTTTATTTTTTTTGTCATAATTTGGACTTGAACCCAGACCTCCCTTTATATTTAAGGTCCTTAGGTGTCTTTGCTCAACCAGTTTTACGGGCAATTATTGGTGTCTTTCCTTGCTTTCATTCTCTATTTATATATTCAATTATTGGTGTCTTTCCTTGCTTTCATTCTCTATTTATATATTCCTTTTCATACCTCATATCTTCCTTCTTCTTCTTCTTCTAACTTATTTATCAATAGCATTCACATTCCATCCCCCATCTACGATCCAATTTCAAATTTAATGAAAAAATAACAAAAAAACACATTTACATCTCAACCCCTATCCTCATTTTTCATCCTCCATAATAGAGTAAATGCGCATTTTAGTAGTTGTGGTTCGTTTAATTACGCAACTTTAGTGTCGTTTTTGTGAAATTATTGCAAATGGCTACTTCACGTTTCAAAAACTTACCATTTAAATACCTTTTTCTGCCCCTATTATTTTTATCCATTAAGTTAGGGGTAAACTGGTAATTTTATTTATTTTAATCATACCCCCCTTTGGTTAAAAATTTGTTTAGTTCTTAAACATTTCAAAACCTTAAGGAACAATGGTGTCAACTCTCTAAACCAAACATCCCCCACCTCCTTTCCCTGTCGTTTTTCCGGCTCCCAACCCCACTCGCTACTGGCAAGGCTCCAACCATCTCAACTCTATCCAACCTTTTAATTTTCGTTTTAAATCCCAACCCAAAACGTGTAATTACATTTCGCAAATAATTATGACCCATCAATTTGAGTTCAAAACTAATCATTGATTGGCCATCAGTAACTTAAAACCCGCATTGACTAGACACGTTATCTGTTGATTTAGCCAAATTAATACACCTAGACCTAATCATTCGATGATGGAGAACACACTCATACGCTCAGTTCGAGAAATATCAACTCTGTGATCATCAAGAAACTCGCCATCAACAGGAACCTTGAACTATTAAACTGGCATCAATTCATCCACTTATCAGGTAATTGATTTGTGTTTCCGGCGTGTCCTTATGTAGAGAACAAAAGCCCTCTGTCAAATCAAATTGGCAGAGGTCAATTATCGATCAATTTGGAGTTTATGAGGATTTGGGTTCATTCAAACTTATACTATGAAAATACTCAATAACAGTTTAGTAGAAAGTAGTCACTTTCCTTAAGGGCGGTGTATCCCTTGTTAAAGCTTTGGATCGACCATAGGCGTAGAGTCCCGGCCACCTCCTCTTCCTGTGTTTATGAAAAAATAAGTTAAATAAATGAAATTACCAATTTACCCTTGTAACATATATGAAATTTCTTGCATGAATCGCTTTTCTTTTGTATTCGTATTAAATAAAATTTTCATATATATTACACCATTTACATTTAATATTACGGAATCACAAGTTATTTATTTAATAACATTATCCATATATACGCTATTATAATATTCTATGTTCATTTTATTATATACATGTTTAATCATTAATATGACATGTTGAACCGGAATGTCTAGATTAATATTTTATAACATGTAACAAAATATTTTGTTATTATTAATTTTATAAATATTGGTTTTAAATAATCCCAATTATGCCCTATTGGCAAATAACAATCTCAACTTTAAACTTGGCCGGTGGTGGTCCCAACTAAAGGGGTATTTGTTTAATGGACCATGACTAACGGATGTTAAATCCGTTAGTGATTTGCTGACGTGTACCTTCTTCTCCGGCCGCATCACACCGTAAACCTATAACTCACCTCCATTCTCCCTAACATTGTTACACCGTCTCTCTCTCACTCTCTCCCTTCATTCGAAACCTAACCGACGTGTCACCGTCGTTGTCTCCAGCGAAGTCAACCCTCGTCAACCATGCACCATTCGAGGTAATGGGCATATAATTCGGTTGTTTTGATCCCCTTAACAAAAGCCCTTTGTTTATTTTGTAAATCGTGTAACATTGGTTTCGAATTTTTGAAAATAAGATATGGTTTGGTATCAAAGGATTGACCATGAAAGACAATGAAATCTACTTCATTTTCAAATTTTCGATGTGTTTTGAAGAGGGAGGGAGTCGGTACAACGATATTTGGGAGAATCACTACAAGAAAATGAAGATATTGCAACCCCAGTAAAAAGTTGCATTAGGCTTTAAAATAGTTGCATTATGCCTAATGCAACCTTTTATCAAGGGCTGCATTAGGTGAAGTTGCATTAGACCTAATGTAACATTTTTGTTAGATAATGCAACATTTTTTTAAAGGGTTGCATGAAGTATTTAAATGCAACCTTTATTTGATGCAACTTTTCTACCACTCAAATGCAGCTCTTGATACCTCACATGCAACCTTTGTTACATTTAAATGCAACTTTTCTTTACACTTAAATGCAACGTTTTTTATATTTTCTAGTTACAACAAATGCAGCCTTTTTCATAGTCAAACGCAACTCTATAGTATCATTGTTTCACATAACAAAATTTCTGTTTACAGGAAATACTATCTCAATTACACCAAAACAATTATAACATTAATATAATACATATATCGCAATTCAAGACAGGTCCCAACTCAAAATTACAATGCAGCAAAGTAAAGTTGTTAATTACAATGAAAAAAGATATCGAAAATCCCCTACTTATCTCTATGATCTTTAAATATTTAAGCATGTTGCTTTACCATTATAGTCCGCATCGTAGTTTCAAAGTTTATTATTTCATCATTAAAGTCTTTTTGCGTAACTTATAGCTCAGCCTTTCCCCTTTAATGGTCCTCATCAATTTCTTTTTGCATTTCAAGCATCTAAAACTTGGTGCAATACCAACTTGAAGGACCCGAATGGTTAATACGAAAAGTATAAGGATGGTATGGAATATCTTAAGGGGCGGTTTGGTGGAGATCAAAAGTTCATGGACCAAGTTGAATGAGTTGGTGTCATAGTTATCTTTTAATTACTATTAAATAAGGTAGAAGTCTAGTATGATTGTGTTTCCTAGTTTGAGTAGGATTAGAATTATGGGTGTTATATAACTTATCAAAAAGTTTATTTTTAGTGTGGTAGAAAATATTTTGTTCTTGTTTCTTATTAACAAAAAGAGTCTCATAGACGTTTTATGCAAATCGTGTTTGGTGTTCTTGACTCACTTGTTTAAGGTTTAACAAGTGGTATCAGAGCCTTGTCGATCAGTGGTGGGAAGTAGCAGTTTCCAATCAAAGGCATAAGAGGCAGAATCCAATCACAGGTTCCCTGATACAAACAGAAGAACACGGTCACAAGGAGAGTTGCAGGAGTCGTTGCCGTTGAACCGAGCCGTTGTCGTTCGTGTTCCATTGAATTAATGCAAACAAGTAAAGTTCTTGTTTTTCTCTTTTGCGAATTAATATACCTTGGTTGTGTTTTGCAATTAAGGTCCACTACCGTCACCCATCTTTGGACTTTGTGTTGAGTTATCCGCAAATAAAGTGAATTAAAGCTTCACATTGCAATATATAATAAGCCATTCCATAAATTAAATCAACATCAAAAGTCAATTGACCTAAATAACCACAATCGCCAATTGCAAATTTGTTGTGATTTATTCACAGTAGAACACCAGGTTAATTGTCGGTTTTTAGAAAAGATATCGAAACGATGGCAGAGTTACAGGTTGTCGGAGGAGTCAAGAAACTGAATCAAAGTAACTACAAGCAATGGTCGACGTACATCAAAACGTATCTTCAAAGTCAAGATCTTTAGCAGGTAACAAACGGTACCAAGACGAGACAACCCGCGAACGATATTAACAGTAGTATCGGGAAGTGGCAGGTGAAAGCGGGTCGAGCCATGTTTATCATCAAGACAACGGTTGATGATGATGTTCTTGATCACATTCAAGAACCCGAATACCCAAAGCAAGTGTGGGATACGCTGGAGAACTTATTCATAAAGAAGAACGATGCTCGATTACAACTAGTCGAAGGTGAGTTGATGACGATTTCCCAAGGTGATCTTCTGATCGCATAATATTTTAGCAAAGTTAAGAATTTATGTCGCGAGATTGGAGAACTAGATCCACAGTCTCTGGTAAGCGATGCTCATATGAAGCGGATACTCATCCACGGTTTAAGGCCGGAGTATCATAGCTTTGTTACCGCTATTCAAGGGTGGGCGACCCAATCGAGTATTACGGAGTTCGAGAATATTCTTGTCGGACAAGAAGCCTTAGCAAAACAGTTAGCCGGGGTGTCGGTTAAAAGAGAGAGTGAAGCCTTGTATGTCGGAAGGAAGGAGAAGCATCGGGTTTAATAATAATAAGAACCACTATGGCGATAAAGGCAAGAGTAACTACTGGGAAAACGAGAAATGTGAACGACCAAAGAAGAAAGAATGGAACAGAAAGAGTTGAGTTGAAAACTCTGAAGAAGATTCATCGGACGAAGAGAACCAAGAAAAGGAATCAAGGTACCAACCAAAGCAATTTCCTTTTAGGTGTCATACCTGTTGACAAAAAGGGCACATGGCAAAATACTGTCAAGAACCTAAAGAGGAAGGTAATGTAGCTGTTGTTAAAAAAGAAAAACCATAAGATGTGGTGGCTAATATGGCCGAGGTTCAGAAAAATTACGCAGTTGACACCGAATTCAAACCGAACTTGGTAGATGAATGGTCTGAAGTAGGCTCCTGTTGGTGGACACATCAGAAAGTAGTGCCGAAGTCGAATCAGTTGAAGGCAACCTTAGAATCATCTATTGTTATTTTGAATTTAGATGATGAGGAAATTGTAGTTGAAGAAGAAAGTATGGTTGATCAAGACGTAATCGTGACAGTAACCGAAGAAGACGAGAAAGAAAGAAAGAAACCTTGTTGAATGAAGAGCACAAGGAGATAGTTCCGTCTCATGTTACGGGTTGTCATGGTGGAACAGAAAACGTTGAAGATCAACAAACCAACAAAGTTGAAGTTGGAGTTTGCATGAGGTTCATGCAAAGTTCGGGTGATCCGAATGAACAATCGAATGAAAGAGTTAAGTTCGAGAGGGAGCATGCATCAAGTGAAGATGGAAGAATTGTTTTGAATACTGTGATAGTTGGTCATGAAGTTGAGAAAGCAAAAGTTGTTTCCTATCTGAAATCGGGTGATGCAGTTCTAAACAGTGGTAATCTCAAAACTAGCTCATTTGTCAACCGGAAAAAGAAACCTGAGGGTAGAGTGAAAAAGTCGAATCCAAAAATCAAGCTCAAAGAGGTGCGAACGTTACAAGGTGTGAAGGATCTTGGAGGAACAATGGTAGTTGGTACTGAGAGGGAGTGTAAAACTTGGTGTAATACCAACTTGAAGGACCCAAATGGTTAATACGAAAAGTATAAGGGTGGTACGGAAGATCTTAAGGGGTGGTTTGGTGGAGATCAAAAGTTCATGGACCAAGTTTAATAAGTTGGTGTCATAGTTATCTTTTAATTACTATTAAATTAAATAAGGTAGAAGTCTAGTATGATTGTGTTTCCTATTTTGAGTAGGATTAGAATTATGGGTGTTATATAAACTCATCAAAAAGTTTATTTTTAGTGTGATAGAAAATATTTTGTTTTTGTTTCATATTAATAAAAAGAGTCGCATAAACGTTTTATGCAAATCGTGTTTAGTGTTCTTGATTCACTTGTCTAAGGTTTAACAAAGCAACCATGTTTTCCCAACTTTAAGGCTCGCCTCAAATGATTCCATAAGCCCACCCGAAATCATGCATGAAAAAGGCTCCTCATCGCCATCCAATTTTTCATCAGTTTTTCAATAGCATCTCGAACATAAAATTGAAGGTAGTTATCGTAAAAGGTATGACCAAAGCACTTCTATCTTCTAGAGGTTTTCAATTATTCACTTGTTCCTTTAAAAAAGAATGAAACAATATTTAAAAAAAAACAGCAGCCAATAAACTATTTGAAGAGGTATGTACCCGCCTCAACACCGAGCAAGGCGGGTCAACCCACAAGATAAAGACATTATGAAGGCACAAAGCCAAAACCTATGCGTACGGCGCATACAAAACATGCTCAGGCATCATATGCCCAGGCACACATATGCTCGCGGCGCATCAGCGCGCGGCGCATATCACATGCTCGTGCATATCACATCTGCGCATGAAATATCTGCGCGTGAGAATAAAGAGAAGACCTCGCGCATCCTCAGGATTGGCGCATATCACACATGCACATAATCGACCTCGTCCTTATCCAAATCAGGATTAGGGCAACCTTGATTGTGCACGTCAGACAACCTTCCAAAAGGCATCTTTTTAAGGAGTAAGAATATGCTGATGTTGACAGCTGCCAAATGAAAGGTCGACAACTCAGCATGACACATGTGCTACCACGCGATTACAACCAACGAGAAAGCGCCAGGTGTCCCAGAGGACACGTGGCGCAGTGCGATTGGAGGAGGCCAACGAGGTTGAGCCCAATCAGTGGAAACCCTAGCACTATAAATACAGCATCAACTCCACTTTGATGGACACATTCATACTCAATCATTGACAGTTACAGGTAGTGATATCACATTCAATCATATTGAATTGCACTCACTCACAGTCAGTTACATACAAACACACAGTCACACAATCATACAGTATTCAGCTATTAAGCAATACTCTCCAGATTCCCTTACTCACACATTATTATCTTCTCCTACACATACTTATTCTCACGCCGGAGGGTTACCCCAAAGAGGACCCCTCTGTCCCTTTCTGAGGGGTAAGTTAACGGCGTTGTTCATTTTGTAGGTGGAAGAACACAGATCCAGAAGAACCATCGGTGAAATAGCACAATCAAAACCCGAGGAAAGTAGATCTGCTACCAGTGAGTAGATCCACGTTTCTTCATTGGCGCCATCCACTGTTACAAACGGCAATCAGATCTCATCAGATCTACATAAAAAAAATCAATCACCATGGTTTCTGGCGTTCGTAACGCTGATCAAGCTCTGGAGGATATTGAACGTGAGGGTGTCAATGAGGGACAGCAGTTTCTGAGGGTGCCGCGTGATTCTACGCGCGCCACCAGTAACCGTCCCTTCATCACAACCCCTCACGGCCAGACTGAAACTCCTCCAGACGATCTCACGTTACAAAACCTTGCCGGCGCGAAACTGAAAGGACCAATGGGTCCAGAAGAAGAAGCAAATGATCCGAATGAATGGCTCATAAACGAGCAGCGGCGTCTACTGGAAAAGTACAATGAAATGGTCAAACAGAAAAAGCTAGCCGACCAAACACAAAGGCAAGCGTTTGATAAGCAGACTACAAAAAGGCCGCGCGCGCCGGAAGACGGACATTCTGTTCACACTGCACACACTGAGTTCAGTGATGAAGAAGTGCATAGCATGAGGAAGACGCGAGATACTCATGCAGGAGGCTCACAACTCCGCGCGCCTGTGAACATGGCGCCTGGAGCCAGAGCAGATCTGGATCTGCACATGCCGTACAGCCCGCCAGTGAGGGGGCAAGTGGACGTAACCACGCCGTACAGGCCGACCATCTTAGTGAAGCACTCAAAATTTACTGAGCGCATCGCTAAGGCCCCCATCCAGCACAAGACCAAGATGCCAAGTGGTCTGGGCAAATATGATGGCACAACAGATCCAGATGACT
This sequence comes from Bidens hawaiensis, assembly GCF_021521415.1. NCBI lineage: Eukaryota > Viridiplantae > Streptophyta > Magnoliopsida > Asterales > Asteraceae > Bidens > Bidens hawaiensis. The sequence goes on from NW_027493928.1 coordinate 220,088, forward strand.
TTTTGCAAGGTTTCTATAACACGGGAAACCTAGAGAGCTGGACGATGCCAACATGGTGTCACATGTTTGCCCGCTGCCTTACGGGCGCGGCGCGTGTCTGGTTCGAGAGCTTGCCGACTGGGCAAATTGATGGGTTCGAGGAACTATTGGAAAAGTTCCAAGCCCACTTCGTACAGCAGCGCAGACACACGCGCGATCCTGATGACATCATGCACTGCGTGCGCAGGAATGATGAAACGATTGAGGACTACATCACTCGTTTCAATCAGGAGTCTCTGGCAATCGGGGGTATAACTGAGCAACTCCTGCGCGTGGCTTTTATACAAGGCGCGCGCAGTGATCAACTCCGCCGAGCTCTCGTAAGCAGAGATGGTATGCCCACCACTTGGGCAAAACTAATGGAAGCATCGCGAGTCTTCGCGAGAAATGAAAAGCAGATTGCCCAAGATAGGGCAAGAGAAAGAGCGCATCAGGCTAAATCACCGCGCAGCAAAGAGAAGAGGGCCAAACAGAACTCTGTATGGTCCAGGTTGCAACCAACAAGTTTTTCTTCCGCAGAAAAGCAAACGCAACCAAGCTCACCCCAGCCCCAAAAAGATGTTCGTAATCGCGGGGAGGGTGACAAGAGGGAGGGCGGCAGAGATCCTAGCAGACCTCTGCCAAGAATATGGACTCCCCTCACTAAAACACCTTCACAGGTGTTAAGTACTGAGAATGTCCAATTCAAGCCCCCCAAGCAACTACACTACAAGGGACCGCAAAACAGTGGCAAATATTGTGAATTTCACAGGTCCCCGGGCCACAACACCGACGCATGCCATCATTTAAAGGATGCGATCGAGAAGGATGTAAAATCAGGCAGGCTGGCTCACTTGGTGAAAAACCCAAGAATAGAGGATGAGCAACCGGAAGGAGCCTCTGCCAGCAAGAAATACAAAAGAATCTGTGTGGCTGAGGGGGGACGACAAGGGCAGACGTCAAAAAAGAGAAGCGCGCAAATCCACGGAGATTGGCGCGAGCAGCAAGTTATCTTCCCAAGAATCAGGGGAGGCCCTTCAATCAGCAGCCCTCTCGTCATCACCACACACATTGCTCATTACGAAGTGTCAAAGGTCCTGGTGGACACTGGAAGCGAATCTGACATTATGTATGAGCAATGTTTCAGAAAGTTAGACCCGGCAGACCAAGCGCGGCTCGAGATGGTGAACGCACCAATTTGTGGTGTTTCAAATGAAATCATCCATCCCCTAGGTCAAATTCAGTTTGAACTAACTATGGGGGATGATGAGCACAAGCGAGCCGAAGTTGTCAACTTCTTGGTCTTGCCCACCACGTCATGCCACAATATGATCCTGGGTAGGGGAACGATTGCCCAATTTAATGCTGTACCGTCGCCAGCACACGGCGCATTGGGGTTCCCTACACCAACAGGCGTAACATTTGTTTACCGCGATCATTTGTGCGCAGTGACAAGTACGCCGCGGGAAGGGAGAATGAAACTTCCAATGGCGGACAATGCGCCAGAGAAGTGGATTTTAAACCCAAAATTCCCAGAGCAAACGGTCACAATTGGCGCTACCATTTCAGAAGAAACGAGATTGAGAATGAAAAGGTTGCTCACAAAATACACGTCGGTCTTCGCGTGGCAACACTCCGATATGACTGGGGTCCCGCGAGACTTGGCGCAACATTCTCTTAACACGTTCAAGTCGGTGGAGCCAATTGCTCAGAAAAAGAGAATCATGGGGGATGAAAAGGCGAAGGCCATGAATGAGCAAGTTGAGGACCTGTTGCGCGCAATCATCATCCGCCCGATCCGATACCAGACGTGGGTAGCCAATCCTGTGATGGTAAAGAAAAGCAACGGGTCTGGAGGATGTGTATTGACTTCAAGGACCTCAACAAAGCATGTCCGAAAGACTGTTAGCCCCTCCCAAACATCGACGCAAAGGTGGACTCCGTGGCGCCATTCAAGCTCAAATGTTTCCTGGATGCCTACAAAGGCTATCACCAGATTCAAATGGCACCACAAGACGAAGACAAGACTGCCTTCAGAACCGACAAGGGTGTTTTTTGTTACACAAAAATGCCCTTTGGTTTAAAGAATGCGGGCGCCACTTATCAGAGACTTATGGATTCGGTTTTCAGTGAACAAATCGGAAGAAATCTAGAAGTCTACGTTGATGATTTGGTGATCAAGAGCAGGGAGGAGAGACAAATGCTCAAAGACATCGAGGAAACTCTTCAGCGCTTAACGGAAGTCAACATGAAGCTCAACCCGAGCAAATGTACTTTCGGCGCGGAAGAGGGGAAATTTCTTGGTGTAATGGTCACTAAGGATGGTTTCAAGGTGAACCCTGAAAAGGTGGAAGCCATCCTTGACATGCCTTCACCATCCACCATGAAAGAGGTTCAGAAGCTGAATGGTAGATTGGTGTCAATCAACAGGTTCCTAGCGAACCACGCCAGCAAATCTACCCCATTCGTTAACACTTTGAGGAACTGCTTGAAGAAGAGCCAATTCAAGTGGACGCCTGAGGCTGAGCAAGCTTTCAGTGAGATAAAAGAATGTCTCATAAAGCTGCCCGCGCTCACAGCTCCACTTCCTGGCGAAACCCTTACATTGTACTTGTCAGCTGGAGACCGGGCCATCGGCGCAGTATTATTGGTGGATCGCAAGGGGATCCAAACGCTAATATACTATGTGAGTCGGGTGCTGACAGACCCTGAGACGCGCTATTCCATCATGGAAAAGTTAGTTTTGTCACTAACACACGCGTCGCGAAAGCTTCATAGATACTTCAATGGTCATCCTATTGAAGTTCTGACAGGTTACAACATCCAGCAAGTCTTGCGACGCCCCGCGCTCTCCGGAAGGCTGACAAAGTGGGCGCTGGAATTAGGTGAACACACGATCACCTATAAGCCCCGTCCAGCAATAAAGGGTCAAGTTTTAGCGGATTTCATCACGGAAATCCCAGAGGGAAAGATTGAAGAAGCTCAGCGCGAGGTAGAGCCTCCGCGAGCAAATGATGAAGAAGATGTTTGGAGGCTATTCACTGATGGAGCCTCCAACAGCGAAGGGTCCGGCGCAGGCCTAAAACTGGTGGACCCTGATAATCATGAATATACTTATGCTATTAGGTTGGACTTCAAGAGTACCAACAATGAGGCTGAGTATGAAGCCCTGCTGGCTGGTTTGCGCGTTGCGCGCAAGTTTGGAGTTAAAAGGCTAGAGGCCCATGTTGATTCTTACTTGGTAGCTGCACAGGTCAATGGCCTTTATGATGCCAAGGAGAACACCATGCCTCTATATCTAGAGCAGGCAAAAAAGCTCGTTGAGCAGTTTGACTTCTTCAAAATCATACACATCTCGCGCAGCGAAAACAAGCCCGCTGACGCGTTGAGTAAGATGGCATCAACTAATTTTGATCACTTTGGCAAAGATGTCAGGGTGGAAGTGATGAGCAACCCGTCAGTGCAAACGCAATCTGTCCTTGTAATTCATACAACCCCTTCATCCTGGATAACTCCAATAATGGAATTCCTGAAGGAGGGGAAGTTACCGGACGATCGCGCACAGGCGAGAAAGATAAGACACAAGGCGCAGAACTATGAACTGCTTGATGATACATTATATCGACGCTCTTATCTTGGACCGCTCATGAAATGCCTGGATGCTGAAGAAGCAAGCTATGTGATTAGGGAGATTCACGAAGGAATCTGCGGAATACACGCTGGTCCCCGCATGGTGGTTGCCAAGGCAATGAGCTCAGGCTACTATTGGCCAGGCATGTACTTGGATGCGCTAAAAGAAATCCAAAAATGCAAGGCATGTCAGAGCTACGCGCCAAACACCATGCGGCCAAATAACAACTTGATTCCAGTGACCTCCGCATGGCCTTTCCACAAATGGGCCATTGATATTGTGGGGCCTCTGCCGCAAGCGCAAGGGCGAGTGAAATTTTTGGTAGTGGCGGTAGATTATTTCACAAAATGGGTTGAGGCCAAGCCACTAGCAAAAATCACAGCTGAGGCGATGAAGCAATTTATCTGGAGCCACATCATTTGCCGTTTTGGCCTTTCTATGGAAATTGTGAGCGACAATGGCAAACAATTCACTGACAGGAAGATATCCAGCTGGCTCAAAGAATTGCACATCAACCAAATCTTCACTTCGGTCTACCACCCTCAGGGGAATGGCCAAGTGGAGCGCGCGAATCAAAGTTTGTTAAATGGGCTGAAGAAAAGGTTGGAGGGAGAATCCCATTCTTGGGTCGAAGAGTTACCTAATGTCCTGTGGGCGCACAGGACATTAAGCAAAACTAGCAATGGCGAATCCCCGTTCAGCCTAACCTATGGGACAGAGGCTACGATCCCAGCAGAAATTGGATGCCCATCCCATAGGGTGCTCATGATGAGCAAGACTGATAACGAGCGCGAAAGAAGATTGGACCTCAACTTGCTTGAAGGGCGCAGAGAAGCGGCTATCATCAATGAAGCCAAATACAAGAAAAAGCTGGAAAAATATTATAATCAGCGCGTTAAAGAATGCCACTTCAAGAAAAATGATTTTGTCCTTCGAAACAATGAAGCTAGCCGCGCAATACCCCCAGGAAAAATGTCCCCCAATTGGGAAGGACCTTATCAAATCTCAGAAGAATTGGGGAAATGCGCGTACACTTTAAAAGACTTGAATGGAAAAAAGATACCGCGCGCGTGGAACGCAGCACAGCTTAGAAAATGCTTCATGTAAAAATTCAAATATGTAATCAAGGATTTTAAGCCATCATGAATGATGATTCGCGCTATCTTTCAATATTTGTTCTATTACCTTTGCATACATGTTTCACACTTCCTTTATTAATTTGGAGCAATATGACAACACTATATTGACTTCAAAACAAAATAAAACGAAGTAAAACATACATGCGCGAGCCTTAGCTCAAACGCGTTAACGAGTCTTAACTTTAAAACGTCAGGGCCTTAGCCCAAACCTACGAGCCTTAGCTCAAACACGTTAACGAGTCTTAACTCTAAAAACGTCAGGGCCTTAGCCCAAAACAAAGAGCCTTAGCTCAAAACACTCACAAACATCCATCTTACATCCCGCGCAGCCTGATCATAAAAATCCCTAAACACAACTAAGGCAAAGTACATGCCAAATCATAGTTGTTAAGGTCTCAGGTCGAGGTCGCGCGCGGAATCATAGTGGATATCTGAGTAACACATGCTGACATGTAATGGCTAAAACTCATAATTCCATATAAAAAACGCGCGACAACGACGCGCAAAAACGGAATAGTGAAAAGTCATCGCGCGTGTCAGCATAAACAAGATACTGCGAAACCACTTACAAAATAGGACTATGGTTAAGTAAATAATTTCCTTACAACCTTGTTCTTATTTTAACGTGCAAGCATATCTTATATCTATACAAGCAAACATGAAGAGATGAATGGAAATGCGCAAGATGTGAAAAAGGGAAAACAAATTTCATTCCATAGCATTGAAATTTACAAGTGTGATGAGTTACAAATTACAAGTATAACAAAAAACAAAAAAAAAAAAAAGATGAAGGGCTTCTCAAGTCTCCACGTCGACGTCAGCCACTTCATCACCCTCATCATCTCCCGCAGCATCTGGCGCGGCCCGCTCCTCATTTCCGAACTGACCATAGTCAAGTTCTTCCTGCTCAATGGAGTCTTCTATCACGACGGTGTCAGGAGCAGATTCTTTCGCCGCGCCAGAGCCGCTGGCAGGGGCAACATCCCCCGCGCCACCAACATCGCCACCAGCCCCCTCGCATTCATCGAGCAACTTCTTTAGCGCGCCGAGGTCGGGCTGGTCAGCAAGCGCAGCTATCTGCAAATCATTAGAAAAGTATTGAGTACAAAACACTTGGAAAATTAATCAAGAAAAACTCATTAACGTCAAGGTACCTGCACAAGGATGGGGATGGGAGTATTCATATACTTCTCCCCCACCGCGGCCATGTCCGCGCAGGCCGCGTCGCTCTTGTAAGGGTACTCGGATGGGTTCTTCTTCAACATGCCATATTCGTAACCATCCGTAAACCCTTCAGCTCGACCGACCAAGCGCGCGGCAGCATTGCAGTCCATCACAAGGGCCTGAAACTCGCCAGAATATTTCATCGCCAAAGCGCAACGAGTCATGCCCTGTGACACCAGCCATTGGCGATCCTGCGCGAGGCCAGCAACAGACGTCTCGAGGGCAGGAACCTGGGAGTTTAATAACTCAACAGTTTCCTTGGTCTTTTTTTGCTCCTCTTTATCAGACGCTGCTGCCGCCAAAATTTTTTCTTTCTCCGCCTGCGCAGCATCAAGTGCTTCCCGGCTGGACGCTGCCGTCGCCAAGGCCTCATCTCTATCGGCCTGCGCGGCCGCCAAATACTTCTTCAGGCGCGCAACCTCGCTCTCCAGTGATGATTTCTCAATGATACTCTGGACGATAGCTTGGTCACGCGCCTCCGCCTCCAGTTCCAAGTCACGCACTCTCCGCGCGTACTTGGCAACTTCGGCCTCCGCCACCTGCTGCTTCTCCCGCGCAGCTTGGAGCTCATGCCCGCGCTTAATAAAGGCGGTGTTGGCACTTGCTCGGTTTTCGCTGAGCTCCGCCTGGAGTTTCTCAGCTCGTGCGCGAGCATCAGAAAGGTTCCAGGCAGCCACCTTAGCCTCTTGCTGGGCTTCCACAAGAGCATCGCGTACTTTAATATAATCACGATGAAGCTCTTGGGAGGCAGAAAAGAAGGCCGACCCAGCGAAAATGTGATCGTTGAGCAAGTCAGCGCGAGTGCGCCCCTCCTGATACCTCCTTTCAGTAGGAGGCACGGCATGAGCCCAGAAGTCCTCGCATACACCCATGGATTGGAAGGAACTGTCTTCGTTAATATTCCATCTCGGGCGGTAAACGTGGTCACCTTCCTGCAAAACACAAGAAATGTTCTAAGTCATAAAAACATACTTATATGGAAGTACGCGCAGCGGAGCAATAAATTAAAACATACCTGCGGGGATGAAGCAGAAAAGTCAACGCCAGCCCCACCAGAAGTATGCGCTGCGAAGTCTTGTGGCATCGCAGGGCTGGCACGGACTCCGAAGGAGTCTTCAGCTTGAGCTCCCTCATCCTCCTCATCTTCTTCAATCGGCCTCTTCTCCTGCGACCTGGAGGGCCCCAAACCAGCCTCGCGGAGAGGGCTGCGCGTAGGAGGAGGCGAGGGAGGTCTCGACGCCGCCAGTTCGGCGCGCAATACGGCTTCCTGCTCCTTTCTAATCCCAATAAGGGGAGACTCAACACTAGCAGGAGCAGGAACAGAACCAGCGGCGCCGGCAACGGCGCCAGGAGTGTCACCAGCAGCTGGTACGCCAGCTACAACTCCTAGGAACAAATCAACAACAAAAAATGGTTTATGATTTGATCAAAACAAAAAACTCAGAAGACAATGGCGCAAAACATACCTTCGCGCAATTCTGTTCGCGCGGCGAACATCGCCATAAAGTTCATTCTACCATTTTCTGAGGGTAGAACAGGGGACTTCGAAGCAGCCCCCGGCGCAGCCTCAGCACCTTGTTGCGCCTGCGGCTGATCTGCTACCGTCGCCGGTCCTGCAAACATTCAAAGGCGAAAAGATTTAATAATAATTCAATCAGAATTGCCCTCATTGAACCATTATGGGTAACCAAAGTATACCTTTCGCAGGCGCGACACTGCTTCTCTCTTCAGCCGCGCGAAGGGAGGAGGTCACGCCACCATACCTCAAGTGGACAGGAGGCCTGCCCACTTTCACAGGCAGGGAAGCTAAAGAAACCTTGGTGGTAAACACCTGGGTTTCCTCAGGTCCCTTCGTTTGAGCATGGGGATGAGCGACAGGGGTGTCATCTTTCTTCTGTCTCTTACTGCCCCCTGCGCCAGATTTCCCCTTAGCTTTGCGCTTTAGTAGGGGCGCCTCCTCTTCCTCCTCCTCCTCTTCCGCGAGCTCCAGCTCGTAGTTTTCGAGCGCATCTGCAAATACAAGCAACAGAATTGTTAATAAACTTTGATATTCTAAAGGAATAAGCATAAGTGTGAAGGCTTACCAGGCGCGTCGCTATCAAAGTCAAACTCCAGATCCACAGGGATGAACATGTCATCGAAGCGATCTGGGAAGCCCACCTCCCCAGCGCCCAGCGGGACGGAGCCACCCTCCACTTGATCGTCGTAGGCGGCGTGGAAAAAATCCTTGGTTACTGCGCAAAAACAAGACAAATAATATCAGCAAAGGCAAATTTTATTAGCGCGGAAATAAAGCAATGCGATAACTTACGCAAGCCGTCCACTTGGATGACAGGCTCCGCCGCGCTGTCGGCCCACAGCTTACTCATGCCGACCCCCACCAGCGCCTCCTCACGAATTTTCTTGGCGGGGGATGGTTCGGCGGTCAGTTTCTTAACCCAGGCGCCGGTTGGGTTCTTAATAACATCCGCATCCGCGGGCGCAGAATCGATCGCGCGCATCGTCATGCGGATGGGGATTACACCAGCCCTGATGTAGAAGAACCTCTCAGACCAGTCATGAAGGCTCTTGAATGACACGGTGCTGTACTTAACCTTCTGACTGCGAGGAATAAAGGAGATCCAAGAATCTTGGATCTTGGGCTTGTAAAAAAATTGAAAGCGCCGAGGGGTGGGCTCCTCGCGCTGTGATTTGCACATGAACTCGAAATGAGTCATGCGCACAAGTCCAAACGGATGGACTTGGGATATATGAATCCCGAAAAAACGTAACACCGCGCCTACAAACCTTGTCATCGGAAGACGAAGGTTGCAGTGGGTGAAAAAATGGGTGTACAGTGAAATATAGCCGGGAGGTGGGTCCGCCGCCGTCTGCCCGGCCACAGGCAACATGCAGCCAAACACAGGGAGAAAACCCTGTGACGAGATGAGGCTGTCGAAATCGGCCTGCCTCAGTTTGCAGGGGATTTCATTCCACCTTTTCGTGGCCTTGGTCCTCCCTACTTCCTCCGATGTGGTCTCAACAACCCTCTTCCCCTTGCCCTTTTGCTTCAATGTCGACATCACCACAGATTTCACACGGCGTCTTCGAGAGGCAATAGAGGTGATGGAGGGGTTAGAGGAGTCTGAACTATCAGACATACAATAACAACAGCAACAGATAACAGGGTATCAGGAAGAAATAACCAGAAAATCGGAAAGATAGAAGCTTTGGAGTACACAACAATGAAGATGAAGATAAAAATTTTTCCTAAGGGCCTGCTTTTATAGGCCCAGGAGAGAGAAAAGTGGCAACTGATCGGATTTCACGCGCCCCCACTTGCAGGTGTAAGCCAACGAGGGCGCGGCACGTGTCCCTAACACTGTTGAGGGGACATAAAAACGTAACGGACCTGACACGGAGCAGAGACGCGCCCCCACTTGCAGGTGCAAACCAATGCGAGCGCGACACGTGTTCCAGACAGCTGTGCGAGGGGACATGAAAGGTAACTGTAGCACCTCGAGCACACGAAACGTCTGACACGTTTACGGCGCACGTCACCACCAACCAACCACGTGTTTGGACCCTTCGTTTCAACCAAGTGGATAGAACTTCGCGCAACGATGGAAACAACCAAGAAAACGACAAAACCCCATTAAAAAGACCAAATCAGTAAGTCTAATATCTATCTTACCGCGCTAGCGCGAGATAAGACACACATTAGACTGGGGGGGCTTGAAGAGGTATGTACCCGCCTCAACACCGAGCAAGGCGGGTCAACCCACAAGATAAAGACATTATGAAGGCACAAAGCCAAAACCTATGCGCACGGCGCATACAAATCATGCTCAGGCATCATATGCCCAGGCACACATATGCTCGCGCATCACATCAGCGCGCGGCGCATCAGCGCGCGGCGCATATCACATGCTCGTGCATATCACATCTGCGCATGAAATATCTGCGCGTGAGAATAAAGAGAAGACCTCGCGCATCCTCAGGATTGGCGCATATCACACATGCACATAATCGACCTCGTCCTTATCCAAATCAGGATTAGGGCAACCTTGATTGTGCACGTCAGACAACCTTCCAGAAGGCATCTTTTTAAGGAGTAAGAATATGCTGATGTTGACAGCTGCCAAAATGAAATGTCGACAACTCAGCATGACACATGTGCTACCACGCGATTACAACCAACGAGAAAGCGCCAGGTGTCCCAGAGGACACGTGGCGCAGTGCGATTGTAGGAGGCCAACGAGGTTGAGCCCAATCAGTGGAAACCCTAGCACTATAAATACAGCATCAACTCCACTTTGATGGACACATTCATACTCAATCATTGACAGTTACAGGCAGTGATATCACATTCAATCATATTGAATTGCACTCACTCACAGTTAGTTACATACAAACACACAGTCACACAATCATACAGTATTCAGCTATTAAGCAATACTCTCCAGATTCCCTTACTCACACATTATTATCTTCTCCTACACATACTTATTCTCACGCCGGAGGGTTACCCCAAAGAGGACCCCTCTGTCCCTTTCTGAGGGGTAAGTTAACGGCGTTGTTCATTTTGTAGGTGGAAGAACACAGATCCAGAAGAACCATCGGTGAAATAGCACAATCAAAACCCGAGGAAAGTAGATCTGCTACCAGTGAGTAGATCCACGTTTCTTCACTATTGATACAAGCTGCTTGTGGAAAACAGCATCCAGTAAACCAGCAAACATATAACATCTAATTGCTTATAATAAACCCGACCCAAAAATCAAAATCCGATTACACATTACGTATGTGGTTCAGTATCCGGGTTTGATCTAACCTATACAATCCATACGCATATAAGGAACTCACATGTTTTACTTTTCACTTTAACTAATACTTGGCAAAAATAAGCAATAATAACTTGCCTAGATGCAAAAGGATATACACAAGTAGAGGAATTGTGAAAATAAAGGCAATTATGATTTCAACAAATAGCCAACTACAAATAAATAAAAGTAACCTAAATGTCAAAGTGCATATTCACAACATAAAATTTGGTATTGCTTCATAAGGCTTTCGTAAAAGTTTTCAAATGAAGACCCAACTTGTGTAAACCCGTATGTACCACCTAGATCTGGCGCCTCTCCATGTTTATATTTCGAACCAATAATTGAATAATTTGACTAAATACTTTTGGTCAATTCTGAAAAGTCAGCAAAGGAAAAGTCAATCAAAATGGGCTAGAGGGAAAAGTTGAGTATTTCTAACTGAAAACTATAAGTTAAATTTTTACTATGACTGATACAAACATACATTAAATTTAAGTTAATTCCGTGTTAAAATAGCACATAATCAAAGTGACTGTATCTAAATTCAAACTAACACCGAATTTACATATACTTGTTGGCTTAAATTCAGCAATGTTCTTTCCTAGGATGAGGCTACCTTTATTTCCTAATATAAGATTAACCATACAAATAGGAATCAACTATTCACTTATTTGAAGATGCAACATTAAAATTTCCAACACCAGCCTAAAGTAGCATAGCCAAAGCATATGGATCGATATGATTACATAGTCTAACTCCTGACTCTCAAGGGTATTTTCAATATTCATAAAGTAAAAGGTATAATCAGTTTTAAAGAGCAATCAAATACTTACTGTAAAATTTATGAATAAGTCTTAGTTAATCATCCTAAATGACGATCATAAATCACAACCAATGTATGCCACAAGTAAAGTAAAGAAAATCTAAAAGTTCATAATTAAAATAACTATCATCCCACTCAGAAAGTAGATTAAAAAAATGTCTGTAGATCAACCCCACCTATGTAACTTGCCCAAAGGGAGAATCCAAAAAAGGAGATCCATGCTAGCTGCTAAACCAAGTTTATGACTCATGCTAACTGTTTTACTGTAATGTATAAGATGGCTAAAACAATACCTTGAAATACGTCACCATCCTTATCATCATCCTCGTCATCAAGAAGAACCAAATGTTTCGTTGATCTGCATTTAATACATGAAGGCTTTGTCAAATTTTGTTGAATGCATTAAAATATGCTATAGAAAATCTGCATTCTAACATTTATCTATTTTTTATATATCATAAAGATAGTACACACGTAACACATATATGGCCACTAACCTAAAACTGTGCACAAAAACATGGTAAACTGAAACACAGAAGTGTTAAGCAAGTTATTTTTAATGATGCTGATAATAGGGCCATTAATACATAGCTGTATGTAACACATATGAGTTGTTATCAATACTAGTAAATTAAAACAAAATCGAGTTGTAACACACACCTGGATAATCGGTACCATTCTCCATGTCTCCAATATCCTAGATGGGTGTAAACAAGCCTAGCCCAAGCTCATCGAAGCTCAAGTTTGGCTCATAATTTTTTTAAGCTCAAGCTCGGCTCGTTTCGAGCTCTATTTATAATGCTTAATCTAGGTTCATTACGAGCTCAATTTCTACAGCCCGAGCTTCATGAGTAGTTTTTCAAGTTTGAGCTCAGCTCGGGCTTGTCTTGTTTATTTTTATTAATTATTTTTCTTATATTTCTGTATGTATTTTGATTATAATTTTTAGATATAACATAATATACATTATTTACTTACTATAATAACAAATTTAAATATAACAGTAGCCAATGTAAAAATATTTATTTGATAAATTAAATAGAAGTTATATAAACAATAGGCTTGTTTAGGCTCATAAGCCAGCTCAAGTTCAACAAGTGAAGCGCGGGCTTGTTTAGCTCGATTAGAGATTTTAACAAGCCTATCTCAGGTAGCTCACGAGTGGCATGGCTTGTTTTACCCAAGTATCCTAAAGTTAATAACAGTAAAAAAATTATGCACGTAAGCATTACATGCATACTTGATAAAATGAGCGGGGTGGGTCGATTGGGTAACAGGTCCGACCGGGTTCGGGTTAAAATAGGTTCAATTAATAAAACTCAAGAGCCTGCAGTTTAACCAGAGATACCTAAAAAAAATGTTAAGAACTTAACAGTAGATTTCCAATGTGTTATACCTCTTTTCTTTTGACATGATCAATAGACAAATTAGTTCTTTTGTTTTGCTTGATTCATCATTAATCTACAAATAAAAGATATTGTGACTCAACTTGAAAATCTTGAAACAAGAACTAAGTTCAAGAGTTCTGACTTTCTCATTTTACATCACGTCCTAAAAAGCCTAACCAATAAAGAGATTAGTCTCATAAATGAAGGAGCTATTAACTATTGTTCGTTCTTCGTTCTTCGCCTCTTTTAACAGTTATGATTTTTAACATTTTCTATTAGCTTGAATATTAAAAATCATGTAGGCTTATCTATATGAACTTAAATATATGTATATATATGTTTAAATTAAATAAACTAAGGAATTTATAAGTTAAAGGAAACAAAACATAAACATCAACCAGGGTTATCAGGCTTCGATTATCAAACAGAAAAGCTTTAAATTCATAGACAATAATCGACAAAACCAAAAGAATTGATTATCAAACAGAAAAGCTTAGTGTTAGAACGATTCAACTTGGACTCCCCACTAATTAGATTACCTAACAAAACAGAAAAAGGGTAGAAACTGTTACGTGTCAGAAGTTAGAGGGTTAAAAGTGTAGTTCGAGGATTATATGTGTAAAGTTTGTCATAAGTCGTTGTGTTAGTTAGGGTTTGTTAATAGAGTCTGTAGAATAGATAGAATAGATAGAATAGATAGATCTTGCCCCCATACTTAATTTGTTGGTTCGTTAATGGAGGTATCGATTAGTTTGTGACCTATCTTTCTCTAATCTCTCTCTACTTTTGCACTTATCAATTGGTATCAAAGCCACCGATTCTCGGTGATTTGTGTTCCAGTTTGATCTGATTCAGTTCGTTCTTTCCAATTCACTGAAATTGATTTCTTAATTGATCAATTTCTGTACGTTTCCACTTCGTTTCATCCGGAATTGATCAATTGTTCGATTAATTCCTTCCAGTTTCGTTTCTATTCTTCAATCGCAATTACTAAATTCCCTCACCAAAAATTCAAATTCCTTTCAATTAGTTCAATCAATTCTTATGGCGACTACAAGAAATCAGTCAGAACTCGATAAAACCCTAAAGGATCACGCAACTTCACTGTTAAAGATTGATGCCTTCATGGAGAAGACAGAGCATACTTTCGCTGATTTTAGGCAATTATTGGACAAATTAGCCAATAATCACAGTAATGCAAATGCAAGTGTTAGCATGAATCAAGAATTGAATGCTAATGGTAGAGCCGAGAGACTGTTTAGGCTGGGAAAGATAGATTTCCCAAAGTTCAATGGTACAGAGGATGTTGAAGACTGGGTTTGCAAATGTGAACACTTTTTTGATGTTGACGAGACACCAGAGAATTTCAAGGTACGGTATGCTGTGATTAATCTAGAGGGTAAAGCTATGAAATGGCATAATAATTTTGTTAAGACCAGACCGATTGCAAGTGTTTCATGGTCGGAATATGCAAGAACTATCACTGATAGATTTTCAACTCAACTGTTCAAAGATGCAATGGCCATATTAACTTCTACTGTTTAATCAGGAGAACTAGAAGATTATTGTGATGAGTTTGATGAAAACCTGCTAAAGGTTACTATTGCTGAGGAATATGCGGTTAGTATTTTCCTAAAAGGTTTAAAACCAGAAATAGGAGGTCCTGTGGGTATGTTTGACCCTAAATCCATGAGAGAGGCTTATAGGCTTGCTCGGAAACAAAAGATAGCAAATGAGAAAGTGAAATCCCAGGCTGTAACCAAGTCTCAATTCCATTTTAAACCTAACCTTTCCAACTCTATACCTAATCCTAAACCTATTTCATCCTTTAAACCACCTACTAACACTTCACATTTACCTTGCTTCCTACCCCACCCATTAACCAGAAGTTAACTACCACTAGAAGACTCACCAGTAAGGAAATTGAAAGAAAAAGATCTAGAGGTGAATGTTTTGGTGCACTGACAAATTCACTTCTGCCCATAAATGTCCAAACAAGCAGTTATTTGTCCTTGAAGTGGTGGATATAGAGGAAGTGGAATTCCCTGAGCCAATTCTCGATACTACTATTAATGATCCTTTTATCTCTATCCATGCTCTCACTGGTGTTCCCTCATTTTCGACTATGCAAGTAGTTGGTAACATAGGCACCAAACCTCTACATATTCTCATAGATTCTGGGTCTACCCATAACTTTGTAGATGAAAGATTAGCCTGCAAACTTAATTGCCCTATGGTAGATATTACTAGTATGAAGGTTGGTGTGGCTAATGGGTCTCAATTGCTATGTGCTAAGGTCTATCCAAACATCCAGTGGCGAATGCAAGGGTTATGGATGAAGGCTGATGTTCTGGTATTACCTTTGGCAAATTATGACATGGTTCTGGGAATTCAGTGGTTACTATCATTAGGTATATTGTATGGAATTTTCAAGACCTTACTATGCAATTTAAGGTGGATGATAAAGTGTATCAATTGAAGGGGAGTAACACTAATAAAGTCTCTTTGTGTTCTACTGAAGTAATAACTCAATTATTGTTACATGATGACCAAGTGGCTCATTCCCAGTTATTCAGTCTACAGGTGGAGGCTGGTAAGGATCAGTTCCAACATAGAACTATAGTTTCAAACACTAATTCCCTTGAACCTATTCAAACTTTACTAACTGAGTTTGAAGATGTGTCTGCAACTCCTAGTAGTTTGTCACCATCTAGACCTTATGATCATAGGATTCTTCTTAAAATGAATCCATGGCTGTTAATCAGAAACCCTATAGGTATCAGGCAGCTCAGAAAGATATTATCGAAAAAATGACAAAAGAATTGTTAGATACGGGGGTTATACAGGGTAGTTCTAGTCCTTTTGCAGCTCCTGTTGTGTTGGTTCAGAAAAAAGATGGTTCTTGGAGGATGTGCATTGATTACAGGAAACTTAATGAAGCTACCATAAAAAATAGTTATCCAATACCATTGATTGAGGAGTTATTGGATGAATTAGGAGAGGCTGCTATCTTTTCTAAGTTGGATTTGAGGTCGGGATATCATCAAATTAGAATGTATTCTGATGATGTACACAAAACGACGTTTAGGACTCATGAAGGTCATTTTGAGTTTTTAGTTTTGCCATTTGGCTTGACTAATGCTCCGGTAACCTTCCAATCTCTCATGAATCATACTTTCAAACATTTATTACGAAGATCGGTGTTGGTTTTCTTTGATGATATACTAGTCTATAGTAAATCATTAGACCAACATGTGATTCATTTAAGAGAAGTATTGGGCATTCTGAGGTCAAATAAGTTGTATGCTAGACTTTCTAAGTGTGCATTTGGTGGTCTAAGTGTAGAGTATCTGGGCCATATCATTTCTAAAGATGGAGTAGCCACAAACCCTAAGAAACTGGAAGCCATTAAACAATGGCCTATTCCTGCAAGTGTTAAACAGTTAAGGGGTTTTTTGGGTCTATCCGGGTATTATAGGAGATTTATTCAGTCCTATGGGGTTCTCGCTAAGCCACTTACGAACCTACTGAAGAAGGAGAATTTTAGTTGGAACGAAGAAGCTACCCTAGCTTTTGAACGACTTAAAGAAGCCATGTGTTCACCACCTGTTTTGGCCTTACCAAATTTTTCAAAACCTTTTGTCTTGGAGACTGATGCCTCTGCCATGGGTATAGGGGTAGTGTTAATGCAGGATAACCACCCCTTGGCTTTTATAAGTAAATCTTTGTCTCCAAGACAATAAGCTTTATCAGTCTATGAAAAGGAGTTATTGGCTATCATATATGCAGTCAAATACTGGCATCATTATCTATCAGTCAATCATTTTATTATTAAGACTGATCAGAAAAGCTTGAAGTACCTATTGGAACAAAAGTTAACTACTCCTCTTCAACATGTATGGCTTTCTAAACTCTTGGGCTACGACTATGAGATTCTTTATAAAAAAGGTGTGGAGAATCAGGTGGCTGATGCACTTTCTAGGGTGCAGGGTTCAGCATTGTTTGAAATATCGGTGTCTACCTTGGATAGTACATTGCTGGATAGGATCAAAGATTCTTGGCAACAAGATCCGACCATTGTAGATAAAATGGAGAAATTATCCAAAGGCTTGATTATTTCAGATTACAAGTGGGATGGTCATACGTTCACTAAATCAAACAGGGTGGTAGTAGGCAAGAATGTTGCTTTACAATTGGATATTATCAAGTTATGTCATGCCTCTTCTATGGGTAGTCACTCGGGAGTTCATGCTACTACCCAATGAATCAAAAGTATGTTCAAGTGGAAGGGACTACACAAACAAGTGAGGCAGTTTATTAGAGAATGTGACATCTGCCAAAGAACTAAGAATGAGAATGTTGCTTATTCGGGTCTTTTACAACCATTGCCTGTTCCTAAGTATGTATTTTCAGATATATCAATGGATTTTGTTAGTGGTTTTCCTAAGGTAAATGGGAAGGATTCTATATTAGTTGTGGTGGATAGGCTAACTAAGTATAGCCATTTTATTCCTTTGGGTCATCCCTATACTGCAGTTACAGTGGCACAAGTATTTTTGGATTATGTGTTTAAGCTACATGGTTGGCCACAAACCATTGTTTCAGATAGAGATCCGGTCTTCTTAAGTAGCTTCTGGAAGGAGTTCACTAAGTTGCAGGGCATTCAGCTAGCTATGTCTACTGCCTATCATCCACGGTCTGATGGGCAGACTGAGCTAGTAAACAGGTGTATTGAATCTTATTTGAGGAGCATGACTTTAAGCACTAATACTTAAATGGCTGTCACTTGCCGAATGGTGGTATAATACCAACTTTCATTCAGCCATAAAGTCTACCCCTTTTCAGACGTTATATGGACACCCCCCCTCCCTTGTTTGTACCCTACATACCTAAGGATTGTGCAGTAGATGCGGTTGATCAGTTGTGTTTGGAAAGAGAAAAGTCAATTAAACAACTACAGCAAGCTCTAAATGTCACCCAAAATCGAATGAAACAACTAGCAGATAGCAAACGTACAGAAAGGGAATTCACTATTGGTCAGTGGGTATACTTAAAGTTGCAATCTTACAGACAAATATCATTGAAGGATAAAAAGCTCAGCCCTAAGTATTTTGGGCCGTTTTTGATTATTGAGAAAATTGGTAAGGTTGCATACAAATTGGACTTACCTGCTGAAGCACAATTATTAAAGTTGGCTCGGGGAGATCATTCCACAATTTTTCCCCTTCCTGCACAACCCCGATTTATGTTTTATCCAACTGCAATTGTTGAAAGGAAAATGGTAAAAAGGGGTAATCGTGTGAGTATTGATGTGTTGGTGAGATGGAAAGACTTACCAGTGACAGAAGCAACTTGGGAGAGTGTTGAAGCAATGAAAGCGCGGTTCCCAGATTTTAATTTTGATTTGTAATTTTGAGGTCAAAATTGTTAGAAGGAATGGGTATTGTTACGTGTAAGAAGTTAGAGGGTTAAAAGTGTAATTCTAGATAGTTAGAGGATTATATGTGTAAAGTCTGTCATAAGTCGTTGTGTTAGTTAGGGTTCGTTAATAGAGTCTGTACTTAATCTGTTGGTTTGTTAATGGAGGTATCGATTAGTTTGTGACCTATCTTTCTGGCGTTTCTTTCTCTAATCTCTCTCTACTTTTGCACTTATCAGAAACGTATTGTTATTCGTTGCACATAAAAATACAATCACACATTGTTGAATAATTGATCATAGTCGTTTGCTTTTATACTGACCTAGGGTTGAATTGAACCATTCTTAACCGGCCATTGAACCCTTCTGGCAATTAAACCACACACGATCACCGGAAATTAGGTCTCAAATACAGACGGTTTAAGGGTGAATTAATGCGTTTGAGAGTGAAAAGAGGGAGACTAAAATTTGAAGCCGCTGATCTTAGATGCGGTTACAAGGTGAATGGAGGGAAACAAAAATTTTCACCATGTAATTGCCGCTAATCCAATCTCCATGCAATTTGATCTATTCAGCTAATCAAGCTGATAAAAGGGTTTCACACACTGAATAGAACCAATTAATTAAGAGCCATTTGATATTTTAATCATATAATATGTTTATTCACTATTAAATTTATTACTAGTTCTATTTTGGTGGGTTAGGTTCAAATAAGAAGTTTGATGTTCCTAAGAATGCTAGAAAGTAGGGTATTTTAGTCTAACACTTAAATATCAAAACCCATTTAATTTAATTTCAAAAACCCACTTACATTAATTTCAAAAACCCACTTACATAAAAGTCATTTACATATTTACTCTCTACAACCACCACCACTTCACCGCCCACCGCCACCACCTCGCCAGAAAAGTCTGGAAAAACACAATGGAAAACACTATGAAAAACACAATGTAAAAAACACAATGAAAAAAATACAATAAAAAACACAATTGTATGACACAATGTAAAAAATACAATGGAAAAAACACAATGAAAAAAAAAACACAATGAAAAATATGGGTTAGGTTATAATAGAAAGTATAGTTTTTGTAGGAAGGATATGAAGTAATTTTGTTCATTGATTTTGAACATAGAGTTTTGAGATTAGTTTAGGTGGAAATCATGTTTGAAAATAAGGGGAAGAGCATAAAAGGAATAACACATTTGTTGACTTTCTCTCTCCACATGCAAGGCACATGCCAAATTCCCCCATCATTTTAAAACGTCCATAACTTTTTTTTACGATGCTTTTATTGAAAAACAAATTCACCATAATAACGAGTGTCTTTTTATCTTTTATATGAGTACTATATTGTAATATAAAATTTTAAAAAATTAGTGGGTTTTTTACAAATTGTGTTTTACCAAATTGTGTTTTACAAAATTGTGTTATACAATAGTATTTTTCAGGGTTAGGTTCAAATAAAAAGTTTGATTTTCCTAAGAAGGCTAGGAAGGAGTGTATTTTAGTCTAACACTTTAATATCAAAATCCAATTACTTTAATCTCAAAAGCCACTTACATTAATTTCAAAAACCCACTCACATAAAACCCAATTACATCTTCACTCATCTCCTATAACCACCACCACTCCACCGCCCACCGCCACCAAAACCGTCACCCAGCGCCACCACCTCGCCTGAAAAGTCCGAAAAAACACAATGGAAAACACTACGAAAAACACAGTGTAAAAAACACAATGAAAAAAACACTATGAAAAAAAAACACAATGATAAAAACACAATTGTATGACACAATGTAAAAAACACAATGAAAAATACTATTGTATAACACAATTTTGTAAAACACAATTTGATAAAACACAATTTGTAAAAAACCCACTATTTTTTTTATTTTTATATTACAATATGGTACTCATATAAAAGATAAAAAGACACTCGTTATTATGGTGAATTTGTTTTTCAATAAAAACGTCATAAAAAGGTTATGGTCGTTTAAAAATGATGGGGGAATTTAACATGTGCATTGCATGTGGAGATAAAAAGTCAACAAATGTGTTATTCTTTTTATACTCTTCCATTTATTTTCACATTTGATTTTCCCTTAAACTAATCTCAACCCTCTATGTTTAAAATCAATGGACAAGATTACTTCTTATCATTCCTACAAAAACTATACTTCCTATTATAACCTAACCCAGTTCTTTAAAAGAATATTATGATAGAATGAGTGAATTGGTGGTATGCAACTCTTTTAGTTATATGCATCAAGAATTATCACAGGCCCAGTTATAATTCAAATGGCACCCTTTGATGAGTTAATAGTAGATTTTTTCTTTTCTTAGCACTGTTAATTAAGTTGCACTTATGCGTTTGAGGTTATCCAACAATTTGTTATCTGGGGAAATGAAGATCAGATGTACATGAATACCGGTTCACTTCAGGGTTGGAGAAATGAACATCCAACACACTCAGGCCCACTACAGCTACCCAGGTTTATATAGTGAAGTTACAGTAGCAAATGTATTAGTAGTAGTATGTTGAGGATGAAGTATTTGAGGCTTTTAAGGCATCGAGTTGCTTTTAAGCACTGATGGCAACCTTTGTCAAGTATGTTTGACAAGCCCTTTTGGGTTTGCTTGGTCGGACGCTAATATAAACTACTTGGATACTATGATAATATAGATAACACATTGCCACGAAACGCGGGTAAAAATCCTATTAGTGTCAAATGGCATTCACAAAGGAATCAGGCCAACCACTTCTATAGAAGGTTAGATTTTATTCATAATTTAAGTAAAACTTTATTTTTCTATTCACCACTCATCATATAACATTAAAAGCATTCTGTTTTTAGAAGATAATCACATAGCCATCTTGTAGGTCGTTCTGGAATCCAGCCGCATCGCACGGGTAATCCAACTAGTTCTATATAATTTTGCAACTTTTTATGAAAAAGGTTGCATTAGATCATCTAATGCAACCTTTATGTTCAACGCAGTTGCATTGAAGTCAAAGGCAACACATTGGAAAAAGGTTGCTTCTAAGAAGTTACATTAGGCTTATTTTCTAGTAGTGAATGGAGGCGAGTTGCAGGTTTCTGGTATGATACAGCCGGAGAAGAAGGTCCACATCAGCAAATCACTAACGGAGTTAACATCCGTTAGTCGCGGTCTATTAAAAACAAATACCCCTTTAGTTAGGACCGCCACCAACCAATTTTAAAGTTGTGACTGCTATTTATTAATAAAGTATGGTTGGGATTATTTAAAACCAATATTCCTTAATTCTATCCGAAGTATTTTATTTAATCTTGTAATTTAAAAATAGTATTCTAGAACCTCTTATCTTAACCTTATTCAACAAGTTTAGTTTATCTGATTCTTTTAATTTGAAATAAATAAATAAATAAATAATTGTTTGAAAAGAAGATATTGGCCGTGAGCCATGATTTTCATCTTTTTATTATTTTTGTATTTTATTATTATTATTATTATTATTATTATTATTATTATTATTATTATTATTATTATTATTATTATCATCTCTTAATTTTTAAGAAAACTTTATCTTTATATAAATTGTATTCAAAGACCAAAACAAGCCTAGCCTATATATAAAGCCTCTCATTCTCATTATTTTTTTACATCAAATTTTGTAAGGCCCCGTTACCGGTAGCCCAACTTTCGTGTTGGATTTACTCATAAACACAGTTCTAAACATCAGAGTTAATTAAAACATTTACGCGGAATATAAAACTTTCATAAAACATTACATAATTCATAACTTGTCTCAAAACATCCTTTGTCTTTCAACATTAACGCATTAAAATTAAAACATCATAAGTCTTCAGATGCCAGGCTCTTGTTCAATGCCACGTGTCTCCTCAAGCGAGCTGCCTCATCCTACTCACCTGCGTGCATACTAAAAGTCAGCTACGCTGAGTGAGTTCTAGTTAATCATACACTATACAATACACATAAACTTATATTCTTTCATTCATACTTTCTTACTTTCATTCTTTCATATTTTCATTCTTTCTTTTGTATTAACTTACCTTCATATCTTACGTTATAAAGAGCATTACGCCCTACATTCCTCGAGTATTATTAGGGCTTGGTACCCTCCTTCCTCGAGTATTATTAGGGCTCGGTACCCTCCTTCCTCGAGTATTATTAGGGCTCGGTACCCTCTTTCCACGAGTATTATTAGGGCTCGGTTTCCCTCTTTCCACGAGTATTATTAGGGCTCGGTTTCCCTCTTTCCTCGAATATTAGTAGGGTTCGGTTCCCTCTTTCCACGAGTATTATTAGGGCTCGGTTTCCCTCTTTCCTCGAATATTAGTAGGGTTCGGTTCCCTAGTTCTCGAATATTAGTAGGGTTCGATTCCCTCTTCGTTACCATACAACCATACATCATACCTCGAATATTATTAGGGCTCGGTACCCTTTTCGTAACCATACAACCATGCAACCGTCATTTCCTTCTTTTATTAACTTTATCACGTTCATACACATAAGCATACATATCATACTTACCTTATACTTAGCGTTACAACCTGACAGTACGTGCAATATCCGAAGATCGTTCACGTACCATCAAGCAATCATTCATACATATCACATCATTCACATAAGGCATACACTTATCTCTTAGGATAAGCGTATCAACAAACATATCGAGTATGCACACAGCCCCGAAAACATAACACATAAATGGGGCTAGAAACTCACTTGAACACGGTTACGTTCACCGTTAATCGTAACCCCTTTCTTCAGTTGTGCACGGCTGACTGTATAACAAGTATACGTATCAATTAACTATCACTTCTCATAATGTATTTCTATCTTTATATGACCCACAACGAACGGGGGTCCAGGGGCAGCGCCCCTGGCAGCGGGGTCTAGGGGCGGCAGCCCCTAGCAGGGTCCAAGGGGCAGAGCCCCTGGCTGGGGTCGAGCTGCCAGGTCAGCTTGGAAAAATTTTATTTCCATTAACTGTCTTAACACATTTTTCATTAGATTTTTAATTTATTTTCTAATCGAACTTGACTTTAAGCGAAGTTAAACCTTAGGCGAACTTAGCTTTAGGCGAAGTTATCAGGCGAACTTGGCTTTAGGCGAAGTTAAACCTCAGGCGAACTTGGCTTTAGGCGAAGTTAAACCTCAGGCGAACTTAGCTCTAGGCGAAGTTATCAGGCGAACTTAGCTTTACAGCGAAGTTGCCATCAGGCGAACTTAGCTTCAGGCGAAGTTGCCAGTTAGGCGAACTTAGCTTTACAGCGAAGTTGCCATCAGGCGAACTTAGCTTGCAGGCGAAGTTCATCAGGCGAACTTGGCTTGCAGGCGAAGTTCATCGCTTTGAAGGCGAAGTTGCCCAGATGAGGGCGAAGTTGCCCAGATAGCCGCTGTTTTGGTTTCTGTCCAACATTCCGAGCGATTTTAACACCCTTGTTACTGTCCAACATCACCCACTACGCTTCCTGACCATTTTTGGTCGTTTATACACTAAAAGCCCGGATCTTTAAACTTCAAAGATCAAGAATCATACCTTTTTGAGCTTGTTTGGGTCTTGTTTACTCGTTATCACAACTAATCTCTCTCTCTCTCCCTCGGATCTGCCGCCTCTCTCTCTTCCGGCCGGCCGGCGGTTGTAGTGTGTGGTGTGTGTGTTTTGGAAGTGTGAAAGGATAAGATGGAAATGAAGATATTTTGGGTTTAGGGGATATTTATATCCCTTAGATCCCATTCTCATTTAACCCATCTCAATTAATCCAAGTCCATGGTCCGCTCCTTACCCGACCTTAATTAATTACGCGCAATCACTAAACATAACTTACTTTATTCAACATTATAAATTTTAGGATGTTACAAATTTTCTCTTTCTCTCTAGCATAATCAAGTAAGTTTTTATATATATTTTTTCTTATTGTTTCTCGTATTTCTTTGATTTTTATCTTGTTCTTATGAATACTTTTAGTGGGTACTTATTTCTTGAATCTTCATAGTTGTTAATATACTCTCATCATAATCATCATAAATTGCTAATAAAAACGTTACTTTTTGTTTTAAAAGATTATGATGATCATATTATTTCAAGAAATTACAATTATTTTCTCAATATCTTGGATCAAAATAATATATTTTCCATAAACAACTATGAATATTCTTATGATCTACAAAATCTCATAATGTTATCATAACTAAAATTTATAACATTTTCATAATTGGTCCATATACTTTCACAAATGTCAATAAACATCCTAAACTATAATATTTACACTTTAAACCTAATACTTTAATAAATGTAACTGTATATCCTAAACTATAATATTTACATTTTAAATCCTATACTTCCATTAATGTTAAATCACACCCTAAACAATGATATTTCAAATTAAACCTCATATTTGTTTCATTTATTCAACTTATGGTCTTTTCGATTCTTTTTGATTTTTCATCTTGTTAAAGTTTAAGTTCAATGTGGAGGACATGTTGTTGGTGCATTTTGTGACCGTCGCTATGCAATTCTGATCAGCGGAAACGAAGTACGAAGTTAGAACAACTTCGCCGTAGGCGAAGTTATAACAACTTCGCCGTAGGCGAAGTTGTAACAACTTCTGCCGTAGGCGAAGTTATAACAACTTCGCCTACTGGCCCAAGCCCAAGCCCGCGAAGTTGTTTCGATATATATATACGTGTCTTGTTTAGATTTGGAGTATCCAGAAAAGTTAGTTTTTTGAGTGTTAAGTTCAATAGTCTAGAGAGAAACAGAGAGGGAGAGTCGTGTGGGACGACCCGAGGTAGAGCTCACCTCGGGTCGGCCGTGTTTCTGTTTATGTTCGGTATGTAACGTGTTTGGTTATTATATAAAAGATCTGCAGATGTGTTTATCCCGTTCGTGTGTTTGTTCGTGTGTTTGTATGTGTGTAATCGTGTTCTTCGTCTTCTACACCAATAAACGAGTCTAGGAGGATTCCGCACTCCTAGACCTCGTGCGGATCTCGTATCGATCGGCGACGCCCCGGGGGGGACTTACAAGTGGTATCAGAGCCTTAGGCTCTTATGCTATGGTTCGAGATCTGCGTTTTGGTGTTTCTGGCACGTTTCTGATGCGTTTCTGGCCGAACAGCCGCCGCAGGCGAAGTTATGGGGTTCAGGCGAAGTTGTCGCTTAAATTTTAGGGTTTAGGCGAAGATATAAGGTTAAGCGAAGTAATTCACAACTTCGCCTACCTCACAAGTTCGCTTATCTCAGGCGAAGTTATCTGTCAGGCGAAGTTTTGGACAGGCGAAGTTAAGGAGGAGCGAAGTTGACTTTTAGGCGAAGTTAAAAAAAAAAAAAAAAGTGTTTGGAGTTTTCGTCTGTATGGCCAGGTGTACACGATTATTGTGAGACCTAAGACGTTGTTCCGTCAACGAGTGAAACTTGTTATCTCTTGGTCTTACGTGTGAACAAATACGTGTCAACTCTGGATATGGAGTTGAGGTTGTGAATGGGATATTGATTGAAACTGGATATTGACACATATTTGGGTGTTTGTGGGCAATGAAATTGTTGTTGTTCGAGGATGACCAACTGAAGAAAGTCAAATTGAACTGAAGGTTTTCGTCATTACTGGATTGCGGTCAGAACATATTATTTATGTTATTTTCAAGGCGTTCGAGAATTGGATCCTGAAACGTGATGCTTATTTATTAAAGTGAAAATTCTGGAACAAGTTGGATTTAATCAGGAATTAAAGTGTTTATGTTCTTGATCGTTATCCCTGGTGATTGAAGATGCTTCGGATTAATTAATGGTCATGTGTGTTAGATTCTGTCAAGGTGGTTTTGTGATGAAATTGATCACTTGATGTTGAGTTGTTGAAGATTAAACCTTATCGTATGCCGACGTGTTGGTGAAGTTGTGGAGGGAGCCCAACTTCACGTGTTGTGAAGTCAGAAGGACTCACGTGATTGGTTGAGATGATCAATTAGGCACGTGGATGCATACATTTCAAAGACCTCAATCTATATAGTCGGAGAAGCTTACACTGAAGGGGAGATCGGATATGAAAGACGCTGGGTGATTGGTAGATTTGTGAAGCTACAAGACAGTTTCAGACACGGCTGGTTGAAGAGCAAACAGAAGATCATCAGTTAAGAGGGAGTCTGTTGGTGCATGTTTTGTAACAGATGATCTTTTGTGTTTGTTAGAATTGAGAGCAACGGTCAAAGGGGAGTCTGTTGGTGCATTTTGTGACCGTCGCTATGCAATTCTGATCAGCGGAAACGAAGTACGAAGTTAGAACAACTTCGCCATAGGCGAAGTTGTAACAACTTCGCCGTAGGCGAAGTTGTAACAACTTCTGCCGTAGGCGAAGTTATAACAACTTGGCCTACTGGCCCAAGCCCAAGCCCGCGAAGTTGTTTCGATATATATAAACGTGTCTTGTTTAGGTTTGGAGTATCCAGAAAAGTTAGTTTTTTGAGTGTTAAGTTCAATTGTCTAGAGAGAAACAGAAAGGGAGAGTCGTGTGGGACGACCCGAGGTAGAGCTCACCTCGGGTCGGCCGTGTTTCTGTTTATGTTCGGTATGTAACGTGTTTGGTTATTATATAAAAGATCTTCAGATGTGTTTATCCCGTTCGTGTGTTTGTTCGTGTGTTTGTATGTGTGTAATCGTGTTCTTCGTCTTCTACACCAATAAACGAGTCTAGGAGGATTCCGCACTCCTAGACCTCGTGCGGATCTCGTATCGATCGGCGACACCCCGGGGGGGACTTACACATGATGTAACTGGAAGGAGGACAACACCACTATTAGAACCCTAGGCAAAAGGATTATTTAATTAAAGGAAATTAATGCGAATGTATCCAATCAGAAGCCAGACCTGGTTACTTTTCTGGAGGGTTCAACAAGAGTTTTGGAACATATTAGGCCAAAGCATGTCATGTGTCACACAAATTAACATAGCTTTGATCGGTTTTATTTGTTTTTAAACATTCGAGTCTACGCCACACTGTTTCTAAAAACAAATCTCAAACAAAATCAAGGGCATCTCGAGATCAGCTCAACAAACACTTGTTAGTGTACATGTTCATCCATCAAGGAATGTGAGTTCGTAGCCTCGTTTACATGTTTTTAAAAGCTTTATACTTTAGGGTGGAATGCATAATCAATTTATTTACATACTATTTGATTCAAGCTTTATTCATGATATTTACTGTGTGCAATTATTGCAAGTGTATACATATTCAAATTTACAACCATTAACTTGTAAAGCCTGTAGCAGTATGATGATAGATCTATTATCCCGAATCGCCTACTCAGGCCTCATTTAGAGTCCTGTGTGTTCAGAATCTAGCGATCATTAAACATTAAACATATTAGTGTAATCGTGGATTAAACGACTTGCTAAGGGTGTCAAAAGTTTGGTTGTGATCACAAAATTATACATGTAACTTAACACATATGAAACTTCTTTCAAACAGTAAAGAAATCATTTTCTACTTAAAAAAAAAACTATGTTCTTATGAATTATTTTTAGTTGACATTTTAGCATGTTTTTCAGGTAATGGAAATTAAGTGAAGAAGATTCTTAAAGTTTAACACAGGGGATGAATCAGATCTAGAAGATTATCGAATAAATTGCAATGTTATGTTTTCTATTTGAATAATTTCTGGTTTAAACATCGTTTGGTTTATTTTAATAAAAGTTTTTACAATTAATCTAATGTGCATGATATAATGTGCATGATTTCAATCTACACGCTCCCCAACTATTTCGACACTGGTCGAGGGGTGGGACAACCCCAGGCTTAACGAACAAAAGTAGATGGGTTTAGAAAAAAGATACTACAATAACAAGTTTTAGAAATTTTAAGTAACAATTTATAATAAATTCAAAAACGGTATTAAAATCGCGTAATTAAACAAATCACATGTTCTGAAATGAAATTTTAACTCCCCATAATATATTGGAAAACCATTCAAGCCATCATATCATTATTCTTCTCTATATCTTTTAATAATATTTTTTGTGTGTGGATGTGGGTGAAAAAAAAGAGAAATTAATAATATTTTTTTTGTGTGGGGATGTGGGTGTAAGAAAGAGAGAAAAAGAAGAATAAATAATATTATTTAATTTAGTAAAAATAAATATGAGGAATCAAATGTGAGAAGTGTGAAATAGAATTAAGGAAATATAATTTTTTTTTTTTAATATAATGGGCTGGAGATAGAGGTAGAATGTGAGTTACAAATGAACATACTAAATAGGTAGAATACCAAAGACCAGGCTAGAAGATTATTTACAAGTTAAAACATACATTTAGTTGTAAAGTTTTTGTTTTATTATGTTAAAAGTTAAAACCCATTGTTTTTCAGTTTATTATTAAAATGCTTTTAATTATAAGAGTCAAAAAAACGTATTACACTTGAATTTCTAAAAAGCATCTTTACTAATATTTTATTTATTTATTTTTTTATAAAATATTATAGATGATGAAATGAATAGAGGGTCCTTGTTCTTTTGTGAAATATTTGGTTGATTCGGAGGTTAATTATTGTTCGCTTATTTATCAACATATCCGTTGGTGAATAATTGTCATTGACCCTTGAGTCATTTCTATCATTGATCCATAGGTGAATTTAACACGTCTGCTCCGCCATGACATGCATTCAGCATTTGAAATCCATCGTTGGTCACTCCGTAAAATTCACCAGTCTGTTGATGAAATATTTACCCGCACCCTTTTCCGCACGGACCTTCACCAATGGTTACTACATTCATGGAGAGACCAACAACAACTTCACTTATCGCTAAGGTCCCCCTGATTTTTAGTGCATGTCATTTCATAGGTCATATAGACTATCAAATACATTGCCGATGTCATCTTCATGTGTTGACAATCTTATTGCTACTACTTTCAAAATAGGCATATCAATTAAGAAAACAATGACATAGGAGAGATGATACAGAAAACGTTCATTATAGATATACGCATCCACTTACAAGTTCTTTTTCCTTCAAGTAACAAGTAAAAACAACCATCCTTAATACCATACTAGATCCCAGTTTTTCCACTTTCCCACTTCTCCCTTTTGTATATACATAATCAGCCAAGCTCAAAGCAATTATTATGATACACATTGCTCCAATATTTAGTTACTTCAGTAAAGCCTGTCCCAATATACAACAAGCATTTTGGTGATGCACCTATAGATCGAAACTATGACTGTTGAAATGGAAGATAGGCTCGTTGCTCAGCCTACCGAAATTCTTTGATCGACATTCTTTTGCAATGCTTGTTTGAAGGGCTGTAGGCCCGCAAACCATCACCCCAATATCTACATTTCCCCATCGCTCTGCCACGCTTCCAAATATTTCTATTTCGTGCAACCAAAAAAACAAAAAATGGAGATTCAACAAGAGCAATTATGCGATCATTTCAATCCATTAACTTAATAATTGGTCGACTCAAATTTGTTCATGTGTTTTATCTCTAGCAGGTTCAAAGGATAAAAAAACCTCAAAGAAAATTATTGGTTTTGATAAAAACAATTTGGACTAGTAACACAATATTAATCATTTGGATACGTTATTCAAGCTGCCACATAGTGTCCACCAGGTTCGGCCAAACCCGACCATTTTTTGGTTTTATATATAATCTATGGTATCAAATTAATGAGCGAATCCATTATCATTTAAAATATATATATTAAACTCATTGATATAGAAAAATTTAGTTAAGAATTTTTTAGTAATGAATTATTTTTTATAAAATATAGCAAGCTTTAGAAAAACTATAAAAATTACTAGCAAACATTACAAATAAACCAATAATAACCTATATATAAATTATAAAAAAAAATCAAAATTATACATAGAATGGGTCAATAAGCCCAATACAATTAACATCAGGGGTGGATCTATGTGTGTAAATACGGGTTCATAGGAACCCATTGAGTTTTGAATTTTATATAAAACGCTAATATAAAATATGATAGTGAACCATATATAAATAGTGAATGAACCCATACCCAAAATGGAACTTTAGTCTGGTGGTAAAAGCCTCAACTTCTTAATGTGAAAACTCTGGATGTTTTATGATTTTTATTCATCATTTTCTTCTTATTTATTAGTTTCTTTTCTTTTATTACCCTTCTGTCCGTCTTTCAGGTTAAATAGTGTATCCATGCATTTCCTCTTCTATTATTTTTGTGGATGATATTAGATAAAAAAAACAATGTTTTACCATCATTCATTTAAATAGGATTTAATTATTTGTTGAATGATATAAGTTGCCATATCAAGTGACTGTATTTTTTTTCTCTTTATAAGTTGCTATATCAAGTAACGACACCATAATGATACAATAAGATATGATGACTTAATTTACGCTGCAACGTGCGGGTTAATTTTGCTAGATTCTTGAAATTAGAATTAGAATGAGTGAATGATTATGTTGAAATTAGTTACTTGAATTAGACTGATAGTAAATTTGAAAAATCCATCGTATTTTTATTAAGTATTTTTCAATTTCTAAAGGCGATGTTTGTTTTTTGTAATTGTATCGTATTGTTATTATGATAAACCTTTGCCGAAACGACCCGAAGCATTGAACCGCCCATAACTGAATAGTGAACCCACCGGAAAAAATTTATCCGTCACTAATTAACATTCTTTTTTTATTTAATATGACTTTGTATTATATTGAATGTTGACAGATGAAATTTTGTTATGATAAAGATATTACATTTTATTTACCTAACCGAATTACCGACCTGGCCCATCCTAGCCCGAAAACATTGAAGCTTGAAAAATCAAGCACCAAAAAACACAAACCCATAGGAAAATTTTCATAGTTCCCTGCCATTGATTGCATAGTTATATGTTTCAGATAAGTACTTTGAAGTTTGGTCTTTGACCATACTTTATGACATTGATAAAATCGTCCTTTGATGGGTTCTTATCAACATTAGATTCATCATGCTTCAAGCCGCTGATTTTATTTTCATCATCCACAGTCTTCCCAGTTTTTACATCCCAAAAATGCCATAAACCAATCACAAAACCTCCAAAGAGAACAATACTTGCGGCCATGCATACCATAAATAGAATACCTTTGTACCACCATTGTGTCACGTTGTAAGGATTGATGTAAAACACGTTTAACAATGCGTATAAAACCACCAAACCGATTGTAGATAGTACCATATAAGAGCCAGCCCATATGATATTTCCTGTTCCAACCAAACTAGACATGCCGCCTCGAGTGGGAGCAGGAAAGACCGATGAGCTCACATACTTTAGTATGTCTCCCTCTTCCTGGTAAAACATGCATGTTAGAAATCTGGATGAATTTTTTTATTTGGTTCAAATTTTAATTCGGGTTAAATCAGGATACTTGCATGTTTAATCAGTTTCTACTTGGGTTACCATCTTTGTTTTCAGCCTACAAACCCTTGAATTTTAAACAAAAAAGTTTAATTTAAGGTAATTGGGTTACCTTGTGTAGAACCTGACATGTGAGCACCTATGACGTGTTGATCTTTTAAGACAAAGTTGCATGTTTTTCAAACAACTGAGTTACCCGAAGTAATGTTGAACCAAAGTTGGTTACTAGAATTGAACCTTAACTCATAGAAGAAATGGTAAACGCAAGTGTTAAATAAGACCCGTACCAACGGAGGCTCTGATTCTCGAGTGACATAAGTTTGAATCTCAAGATTTAGTATGTTGTAGAAATAGGGGCATAATGAGTTCATGTCAAGTGAATGAAGAAGTGGAAGCTCGTCGGAGTTTTTGATAGCCCAAACTATTAATATATTTCTAGGCATGCATGGTTTTGAATCCCTGATACGATGTAGAATGTCACTTAAGATAGCCAAGAATGGTGAAATCCCAATGCCACCAGCAACTAGAATGAGGTTTTCATACCTAAACACATAAAGAATAGTTACTAACCAATAGAATTATCAAGTAATTAAAACCCTAAGCCTATGTTTTTAAATGTTATAATCAAATAAGAGACCCTTAATTCAAGGTATTCCTATTTGATTATTAACTTAGGGCATATAACATAGACCCTACAATGTTATTTTGTAAGTACAATTTTTAAGATAGAATTAAGCTAAAAGTAAATTGTGTTTGCGTGTAAGTTCTCATATAATATAATTGTGAAATGACGAACGTCAAATGGTACGGTGACTCATGCCCATAAGGCCCCTCGATAGATGCCTTCAGGGACAAATTTGGTTGTAAGAGACCTTGTGATTCGTCTTTCTCCCCTGGAACACTTGAGATACGTTCCCTTAGTTTCTCGGTCCAATCTCCAAGGACTTTAATGAGAATAGCAAGATGGTGTTTGCCATCTAGAGGACTAGATGAAACACTGAACGGATGCCATTGCAACCATGATAATTCTCGAATTTGAATAAAGACCCACCCTAGGGCATTGTATTGCAAACCTGCATTTGGAAATAGAAATATGAAAATTAAATAAATATAAAAGTTAGCGATTAAGGGTAGGTGTATGTTATATCTTTGTAATCAAATAGTAACCAGGTCTCTTATTGGATGAGGAAAATTGAATTTTAATAATCCAAACTATTAGCTATTAGCCAGTAATAATCCCAACTAGCCATATGACTCGTGCTAATTCTAATTTTCAACTTTGTTACCAATAACCATCTCAATCTAACAAATAGTTAACTCATTTAGGTTTTGATGATCTGGCATGCAATGATTTTTGTTTTTCACTTTTTCTGGGTCCTGCTAGGGACACCGCCCCAGCACCACCCTAGGCGCCGCGTATAGGCCTATACGCGGCGTTTTAGGGTACGATTTGACGTCATAGCCTGGCCTATCATAGGGTTGTCGGATCGTACGGGCTATTCGCCGCGTATAGCCCTATACGCGGCGCCTAGGATGTTGTATATTTTTGAAGCCCGGCTCCCTCCCCTCCCTCTCTACCATTTCTTTTTTCCTTTATTTTTTTTCTTAACCCTCACCCTCTTCATTCAACCAACACCAACAACCATATACGTTTCTGGAGTCGGACGAGGAGATGCCGGATGGCGCTAACGGTCAGTCGGAGTTAAACCAGGTTTCGTTTTATCTTTATTTTTTACATGTTAGGACATAGTTGTAGATGTTAGGACAGAGATTTGGTGAATGGTTTACTTTAAAAATGTCTAGGCACCGACCGTTTGACGGTAACCCTAGTTCGCCGGGCCTCCTAAACTTAAAATAGATTTCCCGTATTTTTACAGTTAGCGCTAAAATGTTTATTATATTATTACTATTAAAATATTAATATTATTATTAAGATATTGTTGTTATGAAAATTTTATTGTTAGTAAAATAAAATACTATTATTGTATTTATTAAAATAGTATTATTATTATTAAAATAATAATATTTAAATACTATTTAAATATAAATTATTATATTTTTATTATTATTAAAATATTATTAAAATAATTATAGTAAAATACTATTAAAATATTAATTATTATATTATTATTATTTTTATTCTAAACATATAATTATTAGTATTAAAGCATTTAGTTTCGGATTATTATTAGTACTAAAATATTATTATTATTAGGTACCTGATGTACGTCAGAGAGTCAGATGTCGGGGTTAGGTGGCGACGCAAGACTTTCGGAGATACGTTTGTATAGTGTATTGTATAATATAATATAATATAATATAATATAATATAATAATATTATTATATTATATTATGTTATATTGTATTATGTTATATTTATGTTAGTGAGTTTTTCCAGAAAAGCCCACCAGTGTTGTCTTATTATGGTTTTTTTTCCTTTTTTTTATTTCTTTTCTTTTCTTTTGTTATTATTAATGTTATTTATGACTATTATTAATATTAATAATATTTAATTATCAATAACATATTATTATTGGAAATTCGATAAAGGGCGTTTAGTAGCAGGACTTATTTGGGAAAATTGACAGTGCGAAACGAACTTTTAAATTATTTGTTGCTTTCGTTATGTGCATCTTCAATCAGTTACAGTGGCTTACTTGGGAAAATTGGCATTTCCAAACGAACTTTCAATTTCTTGGCTGCTTTCGTTATCGACATCTCAAATCTGGCTCTTCGATTTCTTCGAACTCCAACGATCTTGACCGCCGGTCACCACTGACAGCCGTAGTTGTGTTCACTCGAACACATATCAGTCATCACTAAGCTTAAGCTTAGGCTTGTTATTAGTTTATTTTTAGTTGGGGGTATTCTAAGTTGTTCATGTTGCGTATATTAAAGAATTATCGGCTTTTATATATACGTATATATATAATGGATGTGCGGTATAAGAATTCATTGCGTCGAGATAACCAGCACCAGATCAAGACGCTAGTTTGATGAGTTTGAATCTCTCGGATCCGCGGTATCCGCTAACGGCAGAGAGAACGGGAGCCCCTACTTTGGACATATAGGTGGAAATTCGGTCATTGGTCCAACATAACAAGCACCAGATTGAGATATTAGTTCGCACTTAGCTGAACCGGTTGACACGTATGCAGACGTGGGTTTAGGTTCGGTGCTGACCCGGATATTAACACGTATGTTTACAGCATTCGTTGACACGTTTGCATAATACACAATGAAAGCACAAACTCAAACAACAATCCATACAATAGCAATTGTCTTTGTTATTTTTCTCTTCTTCTTGTTTGACTGGTCGTTGAAGAGAATTGCTATTGTATGGATTGTTGTTTGAGTTTGTGCTTTCATTGTGTATTATGCAAACCTGTTAATATCAGCGCCAGCACGGAGCCTAAATCCACGTCATCATACGTGTCAACCGGTTCAGGTAGGTCCCGGCTAATACCTCAGTCTGGTGCTCGTTGAGCTGGAGCAATGACCGAATTTCCACTTATCTGTCCAAAATATGGGCTCACGTTCTCGCTGCCGTTAACGTATACCGCGGATCCGAGAGATTGAAACTCATCAAACTAGCGTCTCGATCTGGTGCTGGTTATCTCGACGCAATGAATTCTTATAACGCACATCTACTATATATGTATACGTATATATAAGCCGATAATTCTTTAATATACGCAACATGACCAACTTAGAATACCCATAACTAAAAATAAAACTAATAACAAGCCTAAGCTTAAGCTTAATGACGACTGATATGTGTTTGAGTGAACACAACTACGGTTGTCGGTGGTGGCCGAAGGTCAAGAGCGTTGGAGTTTGAAGATATCGAAGAGGCGGATTTAAGGTGCCGATACCGAGAGCATCCAAGAAAGGGTTCGTTTGGTACTATCAGTTTTTCCCAAGGTAATCACCGTAACTGATTTAAGATGTCCATAACGATAGCAGCCAATAAATTGAAGAGTCATTTTGCAATGTCAATTTTCCCATATAAGGCCTGCTACCGAACACGCTTTGCCGAATTGTGAATAATAATATATTATTCATAATTAAAATAATATTAATAATAATTATTATAAATAACAAAAAAAAGAAAAGAAAAAAAGAAAAAAAAACATAACAAGACAAGCAGGTGGGTTTTTCTAGAAAAGCTCCTCTATCGGCCGCGTATAGACCTATCCGCGGCGTCTTTTTATGACTAAGACGCCACGTATAGACCTATACGTGGCGTCTTAGTTGGATTACAACCTGCCCTGCAAAGGCTGGGCTAGGTTGTCAACTCGTACCTTAGACGCCACGTATAGGTCTATACGTGGCGTCTTGATGTTGCTGAATTATTGGAGGTCGGCTCCCCTCCTTTCCCTCCTTTCCTTTCTTTATAATAAATGTTGTTGTTGGACTATGTTTCACCGTTCAACGAAAAACAATAAAACATTTGTACTATATATACCTAGAATGTCTTGGTTTAACCATTTATTTCCAGAGGAGGACCCGGGTTACGCTGCTAACGATCAGCCTGGCACGTCGTGGTTACCCGACTTGAACCAGGTTTCGTTATATATTTATTTAGTATGAATTTGGTAGTTTTTTTTACTAACACATGCTACATTACGTTTTGTTAGGAGTATGTCGGGTATGATACCCAGCCCGAATAGTTTTATGGTAACACTGGCTCGCCGGGCTTGCCAAACTTGAACCAGG
The DNA here is from genome assembly GCF_021521415.1 of Bidens hawaiensis. Classification (NCBI taxonomy): domain Eukaryota; kingdom Viridiplantae; phylum Streptophyta; class Magnoliopsida; order Asterales; family Asteraceae; genus Bidens; species Bidens hawaiensis. The sequence goes on from NW_027493928.1 coordinate 256,635, forward strand.
TTTTGTTATACAGTCTTTTTATAAATATACGGTTATCTTATTATTATTTTAATATTCTTATTTATTATTAAAATATTATATTTTATATTATTATAGGTATTATTATTATTTTTATTAATTATTACCACTAGCACTGTTGTTTGAATTTCTAATTTATGTATGGTAGGAGTACTTCGTGTCGGATTACGGTAGACAGCTTTCGTACCCGTCATCTGTCGCCTGGTCGGATTACGGAGGTCAGGCTACGTCATCGCACCAGCCACCAGTAGCAAATGATCCGTTTTATGGAATCGAGTCTTCATCGCACCACAGGCGAAGTGATTATGCCGGGCCAAACCCAAATAACGAAGATGGGTACGATGACGACTACATACGCGATGTGAAGGTTTCATATAAAACAGATGCTGTAAGACACCGTGTGTTTTGTTTAAGTTAATATTATTTGTTTGTATGTTATTTAATAAACGGCTTAAGAATTAGCATAAAACTGTTTCAGATTTTTGAGATCCGCGAGGAGCTAGAGAAATGGGTAAAAGTTAGAGGACGAGAGCATGGGTTTGTTGTTGTGGTCCAGCGGTCAAGGAAAAACGCCGTGGACCTTTCATGCAATCGTGGAGGCGAACCCAAAATAAAGGCGACGGTGAGACGTACCGGCAGCATCAAAAAATGTTGTCCGTTTAAGATCCTGGGCAGGTACGACTCGAGGGGCGCATGTTGGAAGGTTCAAGTGGTAAACGAGACTCACAACCACGATCCCGTTGAATTCGAGGAGGGGTGTGCGTCTTTTAGAAAAATGAACACCGACCAGCTGGATATGGTTGAGAGTTTACACAGGGCCGGCGTGAAGCCGCAAGAAATCGAAGCAGCCCTCCGCGAAAAGTTTCCCGGTGTGCAACCTGAATTAAAAGATATATACAACCACACCGCCAAGATTAGGAGGGATGGGCTACTAGGCGACACCCCTATGAAGGTAGTTCAAAACACTTGTAGTTTTAATGTGTACTTGTCGTGCTTGTAATACTTAGCAAAGTTTTGTTTCATCCAATGCAGGCGATGGAAAACTTTCTCGCAGGCAACGGTTTCACGTTCTATACCCGGGAGAGTGATACCGACGACAGGATGGAGGAAATTTTCTTCTGTCATAGTAAGTCGCATAAGATGTGGTGTGCGTTCCTCGAGGTGCTGATGGTTGACACGACGTACAACACCAACATGTACGACTGGGCGTTGGTTCAGCTTATCGGTGTGACCTCGACATCACAATCGTTTTGTATCGCCGCCGCGTTTGTGATCAGGGAACGATAGAGGAACTTCGGCTGGGCTCTGGAGAAACTTAAACAAATGCTCTATGACTGCATGGAGACAATCGTGATCCTGACTGATGCGGACCAGGTCCTCATGAACGCATGCGACGCGGTTTTCCCTAATGCCACCAAAAATTTATGCAGGTGGCACATATCCGAGAATATAAGGAGAAAATTTAAGGACCTATAAAGCACGGAAATGGGGACGGACTTTGCGTACTGGTGGAAGGTCCTGTATCAGTCACCGACGATTCAAGAGTACGACCACCGTCGCCTCAACATGGAGCGTCATTTGATACGGGACGATAGAGCCTGTAAGTCCTTCGTATCACCTGACAGTTTTTAATAGCCTAAACATACGTGTTAATAATGTTTCCTTTTATTTTTCAGAGGTCTGGCAATACATTCGCAAGAGCTGGCTGGATCCATACAAACACAAGTTTGTAGCCTGCTGGATCGAGTTGAGAGCCAGCACGCAAATCTGAAAAGGTACCTCAATGGAAGCAACAACTCGCTCGACACAATTGCTAGGAAAATCCTTAAAATGGTCAACTCGCAGATGAAAGAAATCGGTAAATCTTTTGAAGCCTCCCGCTCGAAGGTCATGGAAGGACATCGACAACACGTCTGGTTGAAGAAGCTAATAAACAGGGTGTCGATTCACGCTTTGGGTCTACTTGTGAACGAGTATGGGTTGATACACAAGATGCGTGACGGCGGCGCTTCATGCGACCACCATTTGTATTCGTCTTCGGGGCTACCATGTGCCTGTTGGATTGAGGGATACATAGTTAATGACACGTGTATCCCAATAGAGGATGTTGACCCGTTCTGGAGGAGGCTTAATTTTGATCCAGCCTATCCGCCGAACGAAAAGCCAGACTACGCAGCAGGTCTACGAGACATCACAGATACTCTATCGTCCATAGATGACCCTAATCAAAAGAAAAGTTTTTTCACCAGGCTCTTGTCTGCTATTCCAGGGAGATCTAAAAAGAAGGAGCCAGAAAAAAGAGAGGATCCTTGGGGGCGTCCCAAAAAACCAGATCCCCCAAGGCACAGCGCATACACACCCGCTCCAGATCTCCCCAGACACAGCTCCTACAACCCATCCTCGTCACAGGGGCCCAGCTAAGAAAACCCCACCCCGTCCTCGCTGAATGGTTCGTTGTCCCAGTCAGCGTCGCGGTTTAAAACTCCTCGTGGACGACCTACGGGAGCTCACCTCGGCTTTCCTTTGATGGTTTCGCCTGCGCAAGTACCGGCGATAGAAACGTTTAGGAGCGTCATTCCTGGCTGGGCCCAGCCGTTCGTCGCAGACATCAAAAATGTACGCCCAGACGGTAACTGCGGTTTTCGATCAATTGCCGTGGGTTTGGGGATACATGAGAAAGTTTGGCCGGATATTAGGCGGGCGATGTAGAACGAGCTGGAAACGAACGAAGGGTGGTGGAGGGCGATGTTCAACAAAGAGGATGACAGATTGTACGGCTGGGTTCATTCCAACATTCCGTACTACAACACGGTCAAACCGGCGTCGCCGAGTCGTTGGTTCAGCTTACCCGGTCACGGGCACGTGGCTGCTCAAACATACGCGTGTGTGTTAGTCAACCTAGTTGGCAATCAGACCGAATCTTACTTCCCATTGAGAATCGGTCCTGACTTGGTTCCGGATCCACAGGTTATAGGCATCGCTAACTGGGGAGGTGATCACTGGATATATATAAACCTGGTAGGGGATTTCCCAATGCCTAGACCAAACCCTAATTGGGAAAGAAGCGCCGTACCGGTGGCGCTCGAATGGAAAACACGGTTCGGACAACGTTTGAAGGAGTACGAAGACATGCGCCAGGGTTGGCGAAGGGAATCCTCTAACGTAGATCTAGACAGCTTATAGAAAACATAGTATCAATGGACAAAAAAGTCTATAATAATAATAATAAATATTAAATAATAAATAACAATAATTTTAATAATAATAAATAACAATAATTAAGTAACAAACTAATATTAATATTAATAACTAAATAATATAAAAAATAATAATAATAATAATAATAAATAATAAATAATAATAACTAAATAACAAATTAATATTAATATTAATAACTAATAAATAATAAATACTAATAAATAATGATAATTAAATAAAAATAAAAGGCCTAAGACGCCACGTATAAGGCTATACGTGGCGTCTAGGACCCCTTATATCAGCAGACGTTTGCTCAGCTACCAGACTTAGGCCTAAGACGCCACGTACAGGCCTATACGTGGCATCTAGGATCCCATATTATCAGCAGACGCCTGCTCAGACGCCCATTTTCAAATTTCAAAACTCCCGCGCGAACGACCGAGCATCCACACACGAGCCTATATCGGACGACGACCGGAATACCAAACGAGCCGACGAGATTTCACCCGACACCGACATCGACACGATATGGAGGTAATTTTTTGATATTATATTAATGATGATGATTAGGTTAACATGATGATTAATATGTGTTGTTGATGATGTGATGATGTTGATTATGTTGTTTGGATGGATAAAACTGTCGGCCGAAGTCCGGCCGTCGGTTTGCCTGGACTGTTAGACGCGGTGTATATACGTCGCGTTTGATATAATTTTTTTTCTGTTTATTTTTAATAATAATATTATTATTATTATTAATATTAATATTATTATAAATTTTATTATCAATATTTATTACTAGTATTTATTATTATTATTAATATTTTTATTATAATAATTATTATTATTTGTTATAAATATTATTAATAATATTTATTATTAGTATTTATTGTTATTATTAATATTTTAATTATAATTATTATTATTATTTGTTATAAATATTATTAATAATATTTATTATTTGTATTTATTGTTATTATTAATATTTTTATTATAATTATTATTATTATTATAATTATTATTATTTGTTGTAAATATTATTATTAATATTTATTATTACTATTTATTGTTATTATTGTAATTGTTATTGTTTTAATTATTATTATTTTTTATTATTATAGTTTGTGGACGACGAGATTGAGCACGAGCTCGAGCAGCTCGGGCAGGGCGAGGGGCGGGGCCGCGGGGCCAGGGCCAGGGGCGGGGCCGCGGCGGGGGGCGCGGACCCCCCGAGGGCAACAACGTGTTGCTCACCTACCTTCATGTGCAATTCGCTGAGGGTTCGGACGCCCACACACGATACATTCCCCTACGCCAGATGCACCTGTTTCCCAGCACGATTATTTCCTGGTCATTTTTGGAGTCCTGTGACGCGCACCAGCGGGCGGCTGAGTACATTGGACAGGATACGCCATGGAGCCGATACTTCAGTATGCCACTATCAGCTCACCGGGAGCTGACACTGGAGGTTTACTCCACGATACGCGTTACGTAAGTTTACTCCACATTGTTATGTTTTTAATATATTATATTGTATTGAATTGTATTATTGCAGGCCCCGCGCGCCTGGTATGCCAGAGATTCAGATGAGGGTGCCAGGCGCCGATACGACACAGTCGGAGGTTTACTTCCGCATGTTCGGGCATAACGTCCATCTCTTGATGGAGGAGTTCACGGTTGCTCTGGGCTTTTACACCGCGCAGGAGGTACGCAGCCTGATATACACGGAGAGCATCCACCAGTTGCCGGAGGACGAGCTGCGGGTATGGTGGCGGGCCATCAGCGTTCACGACTTCGGGGATAGGACCTTGGGCACCAGTTCCAAGGTCTCGTCTATTAGGGACTCGCTGCACAGGTACGTTCTTAAAATGTATTCTATTGTTTAGTATAACGTAATATAATATAATATAATATAATATAATATAATATAATATAATATAATATAATATAATATAATATAATATAATATAATATAATATAATATAATATAATATAATATAATATAATTATTGTTAATAAATTATATTATCTTATATTACACATGTACCTTCACATGCTAATTACGATGTCCATTGCGGGTCGCAATCAGGGCGCGGATCACTGCAGCCTATGCGACCTGTTTTTTTTTAGGTGTCTGCTGACTCACAGGCACTGCAACCTCGCTAGGGGGTTTGCAGACTATTTTGTCGCCTACCAGTTCAGGCAGGGACGAGGGTCCTTGATGGGTGGCGGGTACGTCACCCAGCTTACGATATCTCTGGGCCATGGAGACCTGGTGGACGGCCTGCGTATCACTCCGACCCGTCCCTGCCCGCTGGACCGCCAGCGTTGCGGCGGCATGCACATTGTGCGTTCGTTCCCCGGGCCCAAACAGCCCGCGGGACCGACTGGTGGCCGGGGCGGGGGCACGTGCGCCTTACGTCCCGGTGCCTTTAGTCGAGCCTCCCTCGATCGCGGCACCAGAGGTGGAACTTCTACATGAGCCTGTCGACGCGGGGGAGGGGGCCGGCGGGTATCCTGACGACGGTGGTGCCGGACGTGAGGATCTGGGCGCATCTTAGGAACGTTTTAATATATTATCGTTTTATCGTTTCTTTTAATTCGACTTTGTATTAAACGTAATTCTGTGGTTTTGTTGTTAGGGGCCGACGCAGCACGTTCCACGCACATATCGCGCGGTGCGTCTGGGTCCCGCCACCTATGCTAGGTTGGAGGCCCTAGAGTTGGAGATGAGGCGGATGTCGCGCTAGACGGACTGGCGGATGAGCCAGATGTCGCGCCAGATCGACTGGCTTGTTGCCAGTCGGGTAGCGGAGCTGTCTGGACAGTAGTACACCGTGCCACCGCCACCACCCCCCAGTTTTGACCACGAGGCGAGCACGTCTGGCGTGAGACGCGGACGGGGCGACGACGTGGATGCCCCGGACGGTTCGGGGCCGAGGCGCAGGGGAGAGGACGACGTCGACATTGGCGACGCGTTCGGGGGGCTCGTGGACCACGACGACGACATGGGCATGGACATGAGGGACTTCACGTAGATTTTATGTTTTAGTTGTCGTATTTTCTTTTATTTGTACAGATTTAACAATGAATTTTGGTATATATATGTGTTAACTGTTTTTCACCGAAAGGATATTAAATAATAAATAAATAATTAATTAATGTATAATGATAATAATAATAATAACAAAATAACAAAGAAAAAATATAAAAAAAACATAATAAGACAAAATTGGTTGGATTTTCTAGGAACACCGGCCTATACGCCGCGTATAGACCTATACGCGGCGTATAAGCCGGTGTTTTAGCAATTGGGCGGTGTCTCTAGAAAATTCGCTTTTTCTACTTCTTTTTGATGATATGACGTGGCATTTTTATTAAATTAGCTATATATGTCTAACTTAACGAGGTGGTTCAGAGACAGATCGTCGGGTAGTGTGTTCTCCGCCGGGAAATCGAGTATACCTTCTTCACCAATCACCACACCACACCGAGCAACCTAGGCTAGAACTCTCCTAGCTACCCACTACCACAATTGACATCTCCGGCCAACCTCTCTCTCTCTAAGCTTCAACGACATATAGTTGATGAGTGTAGAAGAATAGCTCAAAGTTTAGCCTTCTAACTGGTGGAAGTGATGTCACCCACATCAACAGACCTGCCACTAGACTAATCACTCCAGGAAGATTAGAAATCCCAATATTTTTCCAAGCTGTAACCTGCAAAAAGTAATATTAATTGTCATTGCCCTTGTACATTAACTACTGTAACTAATATAACAATTATATATAATTAAATGGATGCTTTTCCTATTAAGACTAGTTATCAGATAATTTGTGTTTGGGAAAGTGAGAGAACTCACTTCTTGTACGAGACGGCCTTCGATGGCCCACGCAATGACATAAAACAAACCATGGAGAGTAAAAAGGACCATTGTGAGATGTCCCAACCATACATGATATCGAGTTGCATGTTCAAAAGGGATATCTATAAGTCTTAAAAGAACTGATCCCCGTGCAACTGGTAGAAACAGAAATGCCATGCAAACTAATCCAATGAACCCGAACCGCAATCCGGTTAGTTCTAGCAGTAAAAGGTTCCTGAATAGTTTTAACATCAAAACAGTACAAGCGTAAGTGACAACAAAGTTCCCAAGAAATACAAACGAGTGAACAATATTACAGTGTCAACAGAAAGTTGATCTTAATTTAGGTAAAATAAGAAAATAATGGACATGTTGACCTGACAAATTGACAAAAGAACCTCCAACATTTTAAAATTATCGATCGACAGGAGTAGTTGGATACGCATTGGCGCAACTGGATTTCAATCTCACGGAACATATCCGTGTGTGAGGTAGCCCAACCATTTTAAATAAACTAATATATAAAAGTTTTTAAATAACTGATTTAAAATATTAAACACTTGTTTGTAAAATAAATAAAACAAAAGGCAATGTATAAATATTATTTCCAAATTAAGTCTAGTCAATAGTAAAATTTTAATTTGTATAATAAAGTCATTAATACAAAAACCATTGTTTGTAAAAATAATTAATATGAATTATTAATTTATAAAAACGTTTTATTGGAAAAAGTCAAAAGTCCACCGAGTTGGTAATGGAGTGGCAAGTGAAAAACTTGGTGTTTCATATGATTCAGATTCAATTCCTACCCTCATCATTTAGTTTCAACGGCAACTAGTGATGATAGGAGACTAGGCGAGTAAGCAACGATCACTAATTCGATCATTGAACTGAACGACTTTAATCTCACCAGTGACCGTGTGCATTCAGGCGAGCATTCACTGGTTGTCGGCCATAGATGAGGGTTTTCCCCTGTTCGAGATCGAGTGCATCCCAATATGGTGAATTTTACCAATAGCCCATTTAGAAGATTCTTTCGTCGTTAAAAAAAATTGAATATCTACCATTTGTTAATTTGCTTGGTCTCTTCTAGTTATTCTCCAATGTCTTTTAACTTTACTAGGGCGGTGGGGGTGGGGCTCGGGTTCTCAGTGAACACCGCCACAATCCCCTTAAACTAGCCGGCATGTATTCTTGGGCGGGTTATACTACCTATTGCTTTTGTGACCGTTGGGTTTGACTGGCTTTCAACGGCTAATTTTGAAAAATTAATTTATTTTCCACTAGCCTATTCACTCAACAAATTTTATATCAACTATAATACGCTCATTCTTATACTATTTTCTCCATACACTTTTAAAAATGAACATAAACTTTCTTTCGTGTATATTCTAGTGGATGATTATGATGATCGATGCTACAATGATAGTAGCCTCTCGGTTCTTTATGATCTTTCCCAACAAGCTGAAGAAGAAGACAACCAGAACATCTAAAAAAGATACGTGTCACGTGATCGCGAAAAAGGTCACCAAGTTCTAATAAAAGGTTACTTCGTTGACGACCCAAAATACCCCAAAGACATTTTCAGAGATAGGTTTTGTAGATTGAAACAATTATTTATAAAAATTGTAGGCGACATAGAAGAAAATTTCGATTGGTTTAAAGAGGGCACAGAGGCGAGGATGCAAACAAGCTTTTCGGCCTTACAAAAATACGCTCTAGTCGTTAAACAACTCGCTTCCTGTAACCTGGCCTCCAGATGAATATGATGAATATTTATGTATGTTTGCAAGGATTTCGCGTGAATCCCTACGATTTTTCTATGATTTCATGGTTTGTTTATACGACAAGGAGTTCTTACGGAAACCGACCAGCCACGACATTGTCGTTTTGTATCAAGCACATGAAGCAAAACATCACCTTCCAAGGATGTGGGTAGCCTTGATTGTACACCTTTCATTTGGAGATTGTATCATACCGAGTTGCGAGACCAGTATATGAGATGTGATCACCATTATCCAACGGTCACGGTCGAAGTGGTTGCTTAAAATGATTTGTGGGTATGGCATGTCTTTTCCAATTTGGCAAGAACAAACAATGACATAATTGTTCTAAAAAAATCTCATCTTTTTCTCACCCATCGAAAAGGAAACGCACCTTGAACCCCGTTTCATGTAAATGGTCAAGAATACAAAAATGAGTACTAAATCTTACCATCGAGATCTACCCTACTTGGTTGACGTTTGTGAAAGCTTACCCGTATCCTGTAAAGAAAATAGGTTCTCGAAGCTTCGAGTATCGGAAATATGTGGAGTGTGCTTTCGGTTTTCTAAAGGCAAGATGAGATACAAGTAGGCTCCCTATGCGGACTTTAAATAGTGCGTTATATTGCATAATATGATCATAAAAGACAATGTATTGTGATATCACCGGCATACATAAGAGATCTTCCGATCGAGCCACATTATGACGATAACGTGATGAATGAGTTACAAGATATGACGACTCATTTACAACTTCTAACAAATTTTGTAGATCATATTGAGACTCTAGAACTAGAGTACCTCGATGATGGGTAGTGTTTATTTTATTTAAGTTTTTTAATTTAATTTTTTTAAGTTTGTAATTTGTAATCTTTATTTTTATTTATAACGAAAGTTTTTATAAATTTATGTTTCATTTTGTTTAGTTACTTTTAAATAAAAATTAAAATTTTTACGTTACTTAAGGTTTTGCCACCACCTCTTAAGGTGGTTGAACTAAGATAATAGTGCGTGATGATCAGGTCTAGGCTAACTTGAGCATTTTTAGGGTTGCACCCTAAGCACCTTTAAGATTGTAAGAGAACAACCTTCATACTAAATAAATACAATATAAAAAATAGAAATGGGAAAATTTTATAGTATAGTAAACAAGTTTCAAATTTGTTCTAATTGAGTCATTTGCACTTTTTTTTCAATTAGATTATTCAGCTTTAAGTTTTGTTCCAATCAAGCCACTCAACTATCAATGAGTGTTTTAATACAATCTTTTTTACCTTTATATTATATGTTTATAAATAACTAAAACGTCATTAAAATGAACATTTATTTTTTATTTTTATCGGTGTATATATCACTTATAATAATATAGTGGTCCCCTCATTTTAGAACATAAATTAAAAGTTGAGTGAACTAATTAGGATAAACTGAAAGTTGAGTGACCAAATTAAAAAAAAAAAGTATGAATAACTTAAACAAATTTGAAATTTGGTTAAATCTACTAAATTTCTAACCAAGACTATCACATATTTAGCTTTATGAATCATTGAAGCAACAAAGACAAGCATTGATATATACATCATGTCCACAAAAGAGTTGTGTGGATGCATAATTAACTTCCAATTTCTCAAGTCTATTAACGGCGCTTTCCTACTATCAACACCCAATATTGAACAATAATAACTTATTATTGACCAGTTTTCATAGTTATTTATATAGGCCAAAAAAAATTGACAAATATATTATAGCATGTGTCAAAAAGAACCAACCACTAAATTGTACAATAATAAAGAATATATTAAATAATATACCTTTTTCCTGTATCAGTGATCTCCATCAAGGGCAGTAGACTGACGTTCTTAATCGTATAAGCTATAACTGCCCAAACGATATAAACCGCAAACAACATAATCCCGATCAACTCGGCTGCAGTGACAACCCCAAATGGTCCGTCTATGATAATTGGGAAAGTCCATAACCGAAAACTTGCTGATTTTTTCGTTTTCCTACATGATAAAAGTTTAATCTTAATTAAATCACAAAGTTAAAGTACTGTATAATCTGAACAAATTTGTTACTCTTGGATCTCTTCATCCCCAGATATCCAGAGGTAAATTATAGCAAGAAATCCAATGATAATGACTGGACCACTGTATACGAGAAAGATGCTTCCTGCAAATATTATAATTATTTTATTTTTTTATGAGAAAGTAAAGTTATCGGAAATGGAAAATAAACTCCAAGAATCATGAAATACCTGTGATCCCAAATATAGTTCCAGAAGTAGCATGAACCACTTTTGTATACTGTTCGTTCACCGAGTTTGATGGAAGTAAGAAGAGGAAACTAGCCCAGGAGACAAAGATTGCCCACATTGCAAATCCATTTGGTGGATTTTAGTAAAAAAGTAAGCCAAGGTGTTTTGATCTTCTTTACTAGAAAGAAGAAGTGGTTCATGAGAGCTTTCTGTGCCCATTTCTTTGGAACAAAAGAGCAAACAGAAGCTATAACCTGTGGAAGAATTAAGGTTTATTATTTATTAGTGAGCAAATGTTATGGTGTAGAAAGTGGGTTATTTATGCTTACCTTTATGTGGGACGTGTGGTTCTCATCTCGTGGTATATTTATGTGAACACAAAAAAACTGCAAAAAATAAATAAATATAAAAAATTATAGAGAGAGAGAGAATGTATAGATTGAAAACCCGAGAAAACCCGAGAAAACCCTATGTAACATTGTTTTTTTTATATATGTAATATATGTTATTACCTTTAATACAAACCATCGAAAAAATAAAAAAAATTGTTTTGCTATTTTTTTACTAACTTAAATATATATATATATATATATATATATTTAAGTTAGTAAAAAAATAGCAAAACAATTTTTTTTATTTTTTCGATGGTTTGTATTAAAGGTAATAACATATATTACATATATAAAAAAAACAATGTTACATAGGGTTTTCTCGGGTTTTCTTAACTCAAATGGGTTTTCAATCCATACAAGAAAAAGTTAATTTTAACTTTACATTTTTTATGAACTTTAATTATTAACCACAAGATTTAAACTTTAATAAAAAATATGTGGTTGAGAAGGAGTTTATAGAGTTTTCACACCTCAAGTGTGTTTTTATTTTATCTTATATATATATATATATATATAGAGAGAGAGAGAGAGAGAGGGTAAGGATCATAAGAGAACTATTGGCAAATTGAGAACTTTAATAACCATTTTGGATCACTAAAAAAAACTTCTAAAAAGATATTTAAAAAATTATAAAACAAAAAAAAAACAAAAATTTTAAAAATGTAAAAAAACCAAATTCTTATATTTCATTCCGGTTTCATTAAAAAAATACCGAATTTTTTTTTCTTTTTAATTCGTATTATACCTATACACGTATGTGTAATTTCATTTAATCTCTAGTTACGTAACGTACACATATATACATTATCATTTACCTTAAATTATACATATGTGTATAGGAAAAAATATGTGTGTACATATTATACATATATGTATAATAAAAAAAACAATTTTTTTTCTTTTTAATTCGTATTATACCTATACACATATGTATACTTTCATTTAATCTCTAGTTACGTAATGTACACATATGTATATTATCATTTACCTTAAATTATACATATGTGTATAGGAAAAAAACATGTGTGTACATATATGTACATATTATACATATGTCTAATTTAGCTAAATCGAGAATTTTTTATTTACGTTTTTTTTAAAAACACCGGGATGATAAATAAGAACTTTGGTTTTTTTAGTTTTTTTATTTTTGTGTTTTTTTTGTTTTATAATTTTTTTTTTATTTTTGGGTTTTTTTGTGGACCAAAATGGTTCTCACAATTCTTAATTCTCAAAAAGTTCTCACATGATCCTGATCCCATATATATATAAATATATATATATATATATATATATATATATATGGAAAGTATAGAATGAAAACCCACTTGAGTTGTGAAAACCTTATGTAACTTTTTTTTTACACATGTAATATATGCCGTAACATTTAATACAAACATCGAAAACTAAAAAAAATGTTTTCTTATTTTTTAACATTTTTTTACTAATTTTTATATATGTTTTCAGGAGAGAGAAAAATTTATTTTTGTATTTATATTTTTTATTAACTTTAATTGTGGACCACAAGATTTAAACTTTAATTAAAAACATGTGGTTGAGAATGAGTTTCTAGGGTTTTCACAACTCAAGTGAGTTTTTATTTTAACCTTACCCTATGTGTGTGTGTGTGTGTATATATATATAGGGGAAAGTTCACGTATAAAATGATCTTAGCATGATAACGTATGAAACAATGCCAATCTACCAAAAATAAGAACATAGAAAATAATACCAACTACAATACTAACCTATATAAGCAATATTTTATAATAACAAAGAAAAAACCCTAATAATAACAACAAATACTTATAACAAAATAAGAAAAAAAACCTAATAATAACAAGAAAATGCAAATAAACAAGTACTTATAACGTCTCATAATCGAAAATCAGTACATTCGAACAAAAATAACAAACAATTATAAAAACAAACCTAATAATAACAACAAATTGGTTCTCACTGTTTCAATGTTAAGAATAAATTGTATTTGATCCTGAATATATATGTATATATATAGGGAGAGGATTAAGAGAAACTCTTCCTTAGAGAGAAAACTTAAAAAATCATAAAGAATTATTTTTAATTAAAAATAATATATATATATATATATATATATATATATATATATATATATATATATATATATATATAGTGTGAACCAGTATTGCGACTAGATCCAAGGAATTACACAGGGATCTGTGCATATTTATTTCCTCTTGTAATGTTATGCTGTCGGATTTTCTTTAATCCCCATTAATGTATATTCATCCATCATAATGTATATTGATATTCATTAACGTATTGACACAAACTCATGTATCAGTATTGCGACTAGATCCAAGGCTCAATGTTCGTATAACGTTTTCACAGTTGGATTTAGCGTATGCAACAAGCAATTTAAACCCCCCGGTAGCCGGGGTGGACGAGTGGGGTCTCGTGAGGGTTTATAGCGAACTAAGCCCACAAAGTTCCAAATACAACACAATATATAAATATGAAATATCAATACAGCAGACAATCATCAAAAGATACACACACACATGTTACACAACCGGTTACCCATACAATTTTCCCCGAATATAATATTATGTCAATACAGACGATGATAATAAAAACAAATTAAGGGAAAAATAACCAAAATGTAACCGGCTGTCTGTTGTCAACTACTCCTCCATATGAGCAGCGTCACTAGCCGGCTCCTCCAAAACCTGCTCCATGACCGGATCAACGATCGATGCATCTCTAACAACAGTGACAGGCTGATCAGCTGCATACCCTGCACCTCCAACATCAGCGCCCCCAACCTCCGCATGATCACCAGCCTGCTGATCGTGCATCTGTGGTGTAGCTGGGATCGGTACTTACAAGTGAGTGAATAATATATGAAAATAATCATCATGGTGGGCTAGGTGGCCAGAATCTCCTCCTGCATAGCCACCTGATGCTGATAAATCATCTCCAGAGTGACCGGTGGCGGTGGCTGCTACTGTGGCTGTCTCAAAGGGAACTCCCGTTGTGGTCTCATCATGTGGGGGATCAAAGCGTGCTGCTGGTGATTAGGTATATCCATCTAAAGTGCTACAGCAACGTCCGACCCTGGAGGTGGTGGTGCCTGTGGGCCTCGTCGGACCGGGACTAAGGCGGGTGGATCATGTAGCTCACAAATCTCCGCCTGACGGGCATCCTCCAACGAATATGTATCTGTGTCAGCGCCTGGGGTAAAATAATCTCGGGAAAGTGGTCGAATACCCCCAGGCGCTCTGCCAACCAGGTAATGTAGTCCCCATAGAGAGACGGGCCGAAAAACCCAGCAAACTTCGGCTACGGGAGAACAACCAAGAAGTAACGTCGCTAGATTGGCCTCCCGGCCGTTGATAATCGATAACAAACATAACAGATCTGAGTTGTTGCACTTCTCGTGGCCGGAGGGCGGCCAACGATGGTGCAGACATCCACACGGTGAAGGTAACGGTGGACAGGGTCCTGGATGGATAACTCTACAGCTGTGCTAGAGTGGGCCTCGCCAGCTATCGTCTCCAAAAATGGCCCAACTAGGCCTCAGTAAACCAAAAAACGCGGTGTTGCTAAGCCCGCAAAGTATAACCCCGAATACTGTGAAGGAAATCCAGGGTCTGCACCTCCTCAGGTTTATAGAAACCTATGGCCAAGGCGAAGTCCGGGACTGACATCTCGAACGTCCGCCGGCCCAGGGCAAAGGAAACCGCGTACGGCTTAGAGAAGTCGGTGGTTACGTGTCTGAAAGTCGAAAAGAACTCGCGTGTGAGCTCAACGTACTGTGTCGAGTCACACGCGAGGACCTGGGCCTACCGAGCTCCTAATAGCTTCCGGACCTCCCCCTCCTGGCCCACTACATGGAGTAGTGCCCAGTCAATCATGCGATGTCGGAGGAGCGACATCGCCATGAAATGACAACACGTGGTCTGCTTCTTTGAAAATGGTGCAAATCGGAGCACCATGTGGGGGGTCCGGAGGCCGTCCCCGGGAGTAATCGGGATCTCATCCTCGTCATACTTGATCAATCGTGGTGGCCGCACCACGAACTACGGGGGGCGTCCCGCACCCAGCGGCCGCTATCTCGGCCGTCCACCGACGCAAGAAGATCCTGGTATATCGACCATATCTGCAAATAAAAATAATAATTAGATATGTCAAACACAAACTCGCGGTGACGACCGTATTGCATTTCGGTCGAGGTCGTTCCCTGATAATGAAATAATAATAAAATATTAAAATAAAAATGAAAAATTCGGGGATACGAGTTAAAATGTTAATTGGCTTTAGAATCCTTTATACATGCACACACAAAAAATAATTTAAGAATCGATTTTATTAAATAAGGAGATGTATAGAGGGGTTAAATAATATCCTTAAAGTGAAACAGAGTGAAATAGAGGAAAGTAGGTGATGTCAAATGTGAAGCCTACATGAAATGAAGTTTAGGAGTATGAATATATATCTATAGACTAATGGTTTCCAGTTTAGTGATTGAGAAATTCCTTTTGCTTTTTACACTTTTGGTTTCCTCACGTCTGAAGCTGTAGAGTTACCTACCCGTGTTCAACGGGTCATGCATAGTAATGTTATGACTCAAAGATCAGCTAATGTAGTTTTTAAAAGATTGGGTTTTGCAATTCAAAAGGGGGTAGCGGGCCTTCCGTTTCGATGTAACCATGTAAAATATATAGTCGGTTGTTATATCTAATGAAAATACTTTTGAATTACAAGTTTAAAAAAAATTATGTTAAATTATACAAGGATAGGAAATAAGATCTCGTGGGGTATATCTATTTTAACTCTTTCAACTATCATTTATGGAAATGCTCTTGAGGCAGAAACAATTTTTTTTTAACGGCAAAGTTTTTTATAAATAGACACGGCTACTAAGAAACTAGACAGTATGAGGCAAAATTACCAATCGACCCTGATAGCGAAACCCCCCACCCCTCCCCCAGTATCTTTTGTCATTTCATAGAAGTTTAGCAGGGAAAAAAAACTTAGATGAATGTATGTTTTTAACTGAAAAGAAACTGAAACTAATGAAATAAAATTAAAATTTATAGAGTAAAAGGGTTATTTTGATCAATGATATCACAAGAAGGGAAAATCTCATATAATAGTAACCAACTTTCAAAAGTGTTCCAATTAGAACACTGATGTATATTTTCTTCAAATTGGGTCACTAAATCTTCAAATCAAATCTCACTGTTTTTTTTTGTGCGTCAAGAACAAAATGGAGGATAAGATGTGAGGGTCGGAATTTGCAGTATATGTAATTAAATTTTGAAAAATTTAAAAAAATGCTAATTATATTAAAATTAAAAAATAAAATTCACGTTGTTCCTCAGCATCAACTTAAAAAAAAAGATAAAAAAATTCGTATGTGAAACAAAAGAGAAAAATGCTAAAAAAACATGTTGAAACCTTTAATTTAATCAAACATGAAAGTTGAGTGACCTAATTGGAGCACCTTTTAAAATTGAGTGACCTAATTAGAACACTTTTAAAAGTTTGTTACGATTCTATGAAGTTAACCCCAACAAATATAATTTAGTTTAGCGAAAACATGGTAAAAGCTTAATGTGTTTAACATAAGGGGAAATTCCCAAAATAGCCCTTTCTAGAGAGAGAAAGTCCGAAATAGCCCTTTTTTCCTCATAATTTTTTGGAATTTAGACTCTCCAGACGCATTGTGAAAAGATAATAATATTGAGGGAGCAGGCCAAATAACTAAAGAAAGTTAGGAAGGAGACCAGATTTGGGAAAATAATGAAGGGAAAGCCCAAATAATTTTGAAATCTTGGAGTAAAAGTTCAAATTTTTACTAAACTTTTTTTCTCAAAAAACCGTTTTGAGAGACTGTTTTTTATGTTTCCTACATTTTCCGTCCATATTTTTCAAATTCTAGGAAAAAGAGATTTTCAAATCTCGCCTTGAGAGACTAGATTCTACCACCACCACCCACCGTTCGCCTTCTACCACCACCACTACCGCCACCATCCACCACCACCACCCACCCACCCACCCACTGTTCGCCACCACCACCATCCACCACCACAACCCACCCACCGTCTGCCACTACTATCGATCACCACCGACCACCATCGATCACCATCCACCCCCACCACCACCCACCGTCCTCCACCACCACCGTCTTCTCCATCATCATCATCATCATCATCATCATCATCATCATCATCATCTTCTTCTTCTTCTTCTTCTTCTTCTTCTTCACATTCTTCATCTTCATTTTCATCTTTATCTTCATCTTTACTGTTGGGTGGTAGATGGTGGTGGTGGAGGACGGTGGGTGGTGGTGATGGATGGTGGTGGCGGACAATGGTGGTGGGTGGTGATCGATGGTAGTGGCGGACAGTGGGTGGGTGGTGAGGGTGGATGGTGGTGGTGGCGAACGGTGGGTGGTGGTGGTTGATGGTGGCGGTAGTGGTGGTGGTAGAAGACGAACGGTGGGTGGTGGTGATGGTAGAATCTCGTCTCTCAAGACGAGATTTGAAAATCTCTTTTTCCTAGAATTTGAAAACATGGACGGAAAATGCAGGAAACATAAAAAAATAGTCTCTCAAGACGGTTTTTAGAGAAAAAAGTTTAGTAGAAATTTGAACTTTTATATCAAGATTTCAAAATTATTTGGAATTTTCTTTCATTATTTTCATAAATCTGGTCTCCTCCCTAACTTTCATTAGTTATCTGGCCTGCTCCTCCTATATTATTATATTTTCCCAATACGTATGAAAAGTCTAAATTTTAAAAAAAATTAAAAAGAAATGCTATTTTTGGATTTCTCTCTAAAACCGACTATTTTAGGAATTTTTCTTTAACATAAAGTGACATATACGTGGTTAAGAAACAAACATAAAGTGGCATATATCTGCGTAAGAAACGAGCGGTCCATTGGTGGTTTGTGTTGTATCATCCATCGCCACATAAAACCTTTAATTTTGTATAAAATGATCAGTCCCTCTCTTGACGTAATAAATGCTTCATATCCATTTTGTTTTCTTATAAATTATTACACTGAGTATGACTTTTGAGTGTCATAATACTTTAAAAAGTATAGCCACTTAAATCATTGCAATTTCAGAAGTAGGAAAAATAAATAAATAAATAAATAAATAAAAATGTGGTTAAATGTTTGGCACATAATACGCAGAATTTTTATGAAACAATATTAGCTGCGAATTTCTGGCGACTCCATGCTCCATATGCATTCAATATTACTTCCAATTACTTCAAAAATGTAAACGTTAAATATATTTTCATCACATTATGTACGTGTAAAAATATAAAGAAAACTAACGTTTATTGAAGAGATATATGATCCTAGATGCAGGCTGAGTCCGGGTTGAAACTAAATCTTCAAAAGAGCCAGAATCATTGGAAGGAAATTGCTAGGAGACAAACTTGCAGGTGTCCTGGCCTGAATAGATGCGTTTCCTGGTTGATTTTGACCTCAGAAAATTGTCATCGGTCGTCACAAAGTCTCTAGGTTGTCCTTTCTCTGTTTTCAACTGTCAAGTCGTCTAAATATGGTTTTTTTAGGCTTTTGGCTTTTGCACGGTCTGTGCAGACCTTAATACACACGGACCATGCATGTCTATTAACGGCACACTTCTTGGCGTTTTATCCACATAACTTATAATTAGGCAAGGGTGGTGCCAGGCGAATGTGCATAGGCTCGTACATATATGAAATTTGGCCTAGCTACTTCTTCAAATCTTCATTTCCAGCACGTTTTCGGTCTCAGAATCCTCCAATTTCATTTCGAAACCTGCAAAAGCTCATACATAGAAAAAATATTAACATGTTCCAAACAAATCACCGCTAAAACAACGTGTTCCTGCGGACACATGACTTGCCAAGATTATAAATGAATAACAAAAGGATCCATCACATGCCCAAAATTAACAATACGAACCACCAAAATAATATCAAACACAAGGGTCTAGGCAGAGGCGGATTCAACCTTATGTTAGGGTGGGCCAAGGCCCATTGTAGGTTTGTTGTCGGGTAAGCAATTCTCCACTAAGTATATATACGTTTTAAACATTTTAGCTAAAGGCCCACCGTAAGTTTGTAAGTGGGTGTTTCTAAAAGTGGGTAATTCTATGATGGCCCACAATGTGTTAAAGAAATTTAGTAAATTTTTAAATTTTGATTTTTTTGTTCTATTAAAATTTTAAAAGTGGGTAATTCTATGATGGCCCACAATATTTTAGAAGCCAAGAATATAACTTTATGTTTTCTAACTTTAGACAGTAATGTTTTATTCTAACTGTTATTTTTTTAAGTTTCTATTATGTTAATATGTTCTTGTTCTTTTAAAGTTTAAATTTATATTGTTAATTGCTTTCATTTTTTATTTATTGAGAAGTATGAAAAATTATTAAAAGAATTATTTTCACATGAAAATCCATCAACTTTTTAGACCCGACCCGTTTTAGCCACCCCATATTGTGCCCTCTGTACAAAAAGTTTCTGTATTCGTCACTGGGTCTAGGCTTGCTCATGGAACAACATAAACATACACCTATGATAAAATAAAGTGTCTTGACATTTCGTAACCGCTTATTTATCGGTGACCCCACACATGCTTGTGTATAATGTATGTAAAATAAAATTTGGACCATGCAAAATAAGGGTAGGCTGTGTATTCAAATTATAAAAAATTGTCAACAAATGTTAATAATTAGTTTAAGAAAAGCAAAATCATATTATGTGATAAGTAGGATATTTACTTGTGCACGATATGGACGGAAATATAAAATCGTTAATTAAACACATATACAATTTCAAACGATAAGCTATTTTTTAATATATTTTTTTGAGACAACAACATGATTTCTAATTGCAATTTATATTCATACGCAAACACAATATTGAAATACCTAAACATACAAACATACAAAGAATAACTTTATATAGCAGAATGTTTACAAAGAAACTTTAAAACTTTAAAACATAAACTTCAGAAACTTTACAAAATAATATAATAGAAAGCAAACAAACTTTACTAACATTAGTGTGGAAAGCAAGCAAATTAGAAAATAAGCATTCAAGAAAGATTCCCGATAAACATCCAAGAAAAATTCGTGCTACTTTTCTTCTTGGACTGGGAACAATATAGTTGATGACATAAATATTCATACACCAATCTAACAAACATAATGACTAACTGACTACGATAACTATTTTTACATTTTATGTGAAAAGTTTTGCACCATAATAAATTAAAGCACACCCAAAGTGTATTTAAGAACATAACCAAATCGAAACCTTTTTAAAATGACATGTTTTGACTAGAATCAAATCGTTACTAAATCGAATACTATTTTAAAAAGACCTGTTGAAACCCGAACGAAATCGATACGTTTTTATATTGACTCGTTGAAAGAACTAAATTGATAGCCTTTTAAAATGACCCATTTTCACCAGAGCCAAAGCAAATCGAAACATTTCTAAAATGACCCATTTTCATAAATGAAAATTGAAATAGCTCACTTGAAGACTAAGAAGAAATATGAAGGGTAACACATAAAACGTTCTTAGCTTTTGAAATCCTTTCTATCAAATGCGAATTTATTATTACTAGTTATCAAAATCCAAATAAAATATAAAGCTCCAATGACTTTAACCCACTTGAAAGTTGAAACTCATGTGAACATTTCACTTAATTTGTGAATCCTTCATATTCTTTCATTTTTCAACAGGAACTAAAACCAAACACTGAACAAACTAAATACAAATTGAAAAAAACCAAAACCAAAACCATGTGAACATTTGACTTAATTTGAATTATTTTATTAGTAAGAAATTATAAGAATGCTTATTATTTATAAAAATAGTTATTGATTTAATAGTATAGTAGATTAAATAGTTTCAAATATTGCAAAAGCTGCTATATGATACCACTCTTGGGAATTTATGTGTTAGTTTAACAAAGAATTTTGCAATATAAGCTAGATGTAAGAAAACCTTCTAAAACAATTTGAAAGTTTCCATTGTGGATCCAAATAAAGGAAGATGAAATTAAACGAATTAACAACCATATGAAGCTATGAAACTAAACGAATTAACAACCATATGAAGCTATGAAAACAATGTAGAAGCTATGAAAACAATGTAGAAAATAGCCAAGTGGATGTAGAAATCAAGGTGACCTCCATAGTTTATACGTAGTTTACACCAATTAACTTCCTTCAAGATGGTGCTAGTATCTATGGAGGCAGGATAGTAAAATGATCCATAAACCCATAATATACGCCTGCGGGTCATCAGTAGCACCTGCGGGCCATCAACAGTACTCGCGGAAGACATCCGCAAACCGCAGAAAGCTCTTCACAAGAAAGAAACTGTAAAGAGTTCTTACTTAGGAAGAGAGAACGGTTGTAACAATATCCTTATAGAAATTGCCAAAATATTTTCTAACAAGGACGCTTACCTCCTTTACGGAGAACACGAGGTGGTATAGCCAATGAGAGAGAGACAACTGGACATCAGGTAACAACCATGCACATGGCCAGCTATCACCTCTTGTCAAGGCACGAGACGTGACCATTCAGGTAGAAAAAGAATCTTCTGGATAGAGACAACTCCACCAATCGTATTCCCTCCGCCCCTAGCTATAAATATCTTGGTTATCACCATAAGGTATTCATTCACAATCACCAGAATACTCTCGTCACTTTTGTACTTATTATCTCCTAAGAACAGCACTTATTCTCATGCCGGAGGGTGGTTGCAGAAAGACCTCCCATCTTCTCCTTCCCGTAACAAGATTCACGGTGGTCTGTTTTGCATGAGTTAATCCGAATCTTGTTGGATAATTGATTCAATTTTACGTCAGATTCACTTCATACCCGTACCCAGTCAAAATATAGATATGATCTTATCTGATCGGATTTGTGTTTCTTCATTGGCGCTATCCGTATTTTTTTTGGTTAGAATAGTTTATTTTTGTTGTTTTTGGTTACGATGAGTCAGATCCAACAAGTTTCAGTTGATACTCCGATAGAGGCGAGGTGCACTATTGCTTCTGAGGGTTCCACTCTTGAAGGTAATGGACGAGTGACGACGGAACCTCGTCGGAACACTCGTACTTCAAATTTGGAAGACAGATCTGGAGATTTTTCCAAACATAGGGGTGATGAGACGCTTGTTCACCATCATCAGTCCAGATCGGGAACAAAAACACATATTCCAGAAAATGGCTCCCGTAAGAGCAATAGGAGTTGTTGAGATGTATGAACGTATGTTTAGGAATGAGAGACTACAATCGTAGACGTTGACGTATGAAGAGT
This sequence comes from Bidens hawaiensis, assembly GCF_021521415.1. Taxonomy (NCBI): domain Eukaryota; kingdom Viridiplantae; phylum Streptophyta; class Magnoliopsida; order Asterales; family Asteraceae; genus Bidens; species Bidens hawaiensis. Next base: position 279,461 of record NW_027493928.1, read on the forward strand.
CACTGCCTTCATCTCCTTTTCCATCAACGGTATGTTAAAGTCAGTTGGACCCCAGTGTAGACACTTTGAAGTATGAAGGTGATTATCGGAAATGTGGGAGTCGTGACCGAGGTCGTCTGGTGGAGCGGAACTTACCCCGCAAAACCGTGTATGATCAGAGTCATGCTTCCCACATATATTGCGATGTTACTTATCATGATGACCATGATGGTTATTCAAGTGATGACAATCATACCCATGGTAGGGAAGAGACTAGCCATTCACGAATGATGGTCAAACATACTTAATACTGCAGTGATGCGGAAGAAGACTTTACCAAACCATATCGTCTCGCAGCGTTTGTAGAAAAATTCAAATTCATTCCGCGGATTGCAACGGCTCCTTTCCCAACAAATGTCAAAAACTCCTGGTAATTTGGGGAAGTATAATAGCATGACAGACCATAGTGACCATTTGCTTAATACCACAACAGTTGGGGGGGGGGGGGGGTTTCAGCGGATGGACTCTTCCATACTGGTGTCACATTTTCGCCCTCACTTTGACTGGAGTGCCCAAGAGTGGTCTGAAAAGTCGCCTGATGGTTAGATTCAGAGTTGAAACGATCTAGTGGCTAAGTTCTCACAACACTTTAGCCAGCAAAAGAAACATACACGGGATCCCTCTGAAATTTTAAATGTGGTTTGGTGGGACAATGAATGTGTGGGAAACTTTATTACTCGTTTCAATAATAAAAGTTTGAACATTGGCAGAATCAGTGAGGAAATGCTGCGGGGTGCCTTTTGGCACAACATTCAAATTAAAGACTTGATTCGATATTTAACAGGCGAGATAGAACGCCGAAGACATGGGATGCTATAATGTTTGTCGCGAAAGTGTTTGCCACTATGGAGAAAATATTGGGACGAGACAGGTCTAAGCAGACTGTAAAAATAGAATTTAAAAATACACGACCTAGTAAACAAGAGTGAGGTTCTATTTGGTCATGCATTCAACCACCCACCAAGTCTTCTAAAAAACCCAATGCACAGACACTAATTGGGTAGAAAAATCAAAGATCACGGTTGGGGAAAAGATTGCCGCAAGTGGACTCCTTTAACAAAAACCCCGTCAGAAACATTGACACCTGAGAATGTTGAGTTCAAGAAGCCTCAGCCTATAATCCGTAAGGCTCACTTGAATCCAAACGAACATTGTTTGTTCCATAATGACATTGGTCATCTTGCGGATTATTGTGTAAGTTTAAGAAACGAAATTGAGTCAGCAATTAAATTAGGAAAACTGGAACACTTGCTGAAGAATTGTCACACCCTGTTAAGCGATTTGCGGAAGCATAAACGGTAATGTAACAGACACAATTGATATCAAACACATTGTTCATAAAGAAACATTACTAACTAATTTACATTATATTACATCAATCTAACTTCGTTTACAAACTAGATGATACAAACCAATCCAGCCCGTTAAGCTACTTTACTCCTAACTCGAATGCTTGTACCAATTTACACCGCATCGATTACAATCCTAACATGTAGCACATAAGCAATCTACTCCATGTTAAAAATAGGTCAACTACGAATAGTTGGTGAGTTTCATAAGGTTTAAAGAAATCAGTTCTGCGTACCACACAGTCATAGGTTGTATCTATGCGCGTATGCAAAAATCAATTTACGTTTGTATATATGTACATTTGTATGTTTGTATGTACATATTTATGTGTGTATGTTTATGACATAAGTTTAAAACTACGATAAAATCGTGATTGTTTGTTCGTACTATGCGCATCCATTTTCTACGCAAAATCAACCACTGTGGCCCCGCTTCCGCCCACAACGGTTCCACGCAAAATCAACCACTGTGGTCCCCCTTTCGCCCACAATGGTTGCACGTAAAATCAACCACTACACAGTGTATGTATGTATATATAGTTGAGTTGGAAATTTACAAGGAATATCGGAATCTTCTCAACCTCGTCAAAGAAATGGCCAAGTATGGACTTAGAGCAAGCCTGGACTTTCGAGCATTGATTTACTATCTCGAGCATGACGTCTTATGCTCATAAGACTATCTTCTAGAATTTCTTCTAAGTGTTGAAGGCTTTGAGCAAGCTACACTTCGTCAAGAAAGGATGTTCTTCATCGAGTATGGATTGCCAATCGAGCAAACAACTTGATATATCTAGCTTAAACTAAGTCTTTAGAGCATATTGGTAGGTCTAGCATGGATACAATAAAAGAAGATCTCATATGTTCTAAGTATAAACTCCGAGCATGGTTCAATCCCGAGCAAGCTTCACACCCGAGTATGCTAAAGATTGTTCACAATAAGTCACAAGGCAGGATTGAAGAGATTGAGAAGAACATGTTTGCTCGTGGGACATATTTAAGCAAAGCAAGGATAAGTCATGAAGATTGAAGTCTGTTGGAGTAGAATATTTTCTACTGAAAATATTATAAGTAAAGTCTGCTCGAAAACTTGTTTTGAGCATGCTGTGCAATACAAGTTTGCTCGACAAGGAATTATCATACTCGAAGACTTGTTTACAATTGTATTTACTTTTGTCATTCATTATGTAATCATTAGGGTTTCTAGAAGGAATGTCTAGGCCTATAAATAGAATACTAGGTTGCACGCACAAAGGGATGAGTTTTTACGGATTACAAGAGCATAACCACCAGAGCTAATATTCCTCTTTGTGCTACCTCGTATCGCCGCCGTCACCAAACCCTAGACATTCCATGCAACATTAATAACTGTTATTAAACGACATATCAATATAGTAAATCTTTGTCTACTGCTTCTTATTACAACTGTTACGGAACATTTATTATCATTCCAATCTTCATTCCCAATATTTGAATATATTGATTCCACCGGTGTATTAAGAAGGCCTCTGGGTTATTAGATCTGGTGTGTTCTTGTCAACCACTATTGGTTTTGAACTAGGACCTGTCCTGACAAGTGGTATCAGAGCTGTGCAAGCTCTCTGAAGGCCACGGGATTGAAGTTTTAGTATTAAAGTTTGAAGCTTTACTGGTTTTGAGTGTGACTGCTTCTAAATCTGAAGAGAAGGACTAACTATGGATGAACAAGAAGTTTCAACAAACAAGATACCAAGACTGCTTGGTCAAGAAAATTACATCAAATGAAAAGTGCTGTTTGTGGCTGCTGTTAACTACAATGATACAGAATTGTGGAACTCCATTAGATATGGACCCTATGTTCCAATAGATGCCCCAAATAACAATGCTATTGTGGAAAGGCAAATGAAGAAGAGAGATGACAAAGCCTTATCCATGTTGAATTTAGAACTTTCTTGGGAAATATTTACCAGTGTGAATAATCACACAAATGCTAAGGCTATGTATGATGCGGTTGTGGAGATGTTCGAAGGAAATGTTGAGCTGAGGGATATTAAGAAGGATAGATTGAAGCAACAGCTCGATAGGTTCAAATTCAAAGATGGTGAGAGGTTAAAGTATTTATGGCAATAGTGAATGAAGTCAGAACCACAGATCTTCATATCTCTGATTTTGACTTAAACAAGAAACTGCTCACATCTTTATCTGGTGAATGGTCACAACAAGCAAATTCATCAGAGAAAAGGCAAGCTTTCCCAACTTTAAGTCGGATGATGTGATTTCATTTCTGCAGGCTGCAGAGCATGAACTGATTGAGAAAAACATGCTAAAGGAGGATAAGCCAAGCTTTTCAATGATAAATGCACTTGTAGCTACTATGAGTAAGGTGTCAACAAGATCTCAACAACCAATTATTGAAGAACCTTCAGAAACAAGCTCAATGAATGGTGCAAGTCAGCAGAGATTTAATATTCAGATGATTGACGATAATGATAGTGCATCAACAGCCACTGGACATCCTCCATATGTTCCAACTTCAGGACAAAGAAATGACTAGCAAGCTTTATTCTCCATGTTTACTAACTCATACAATGCCTTTGTGGAAAAGGATATTATCCACACAAGTGTGGTTCAAGAAGATTTGGAGAAAATAGATGCAGATGAACTGGAGGATATGGATCTAAAGTGGCAGGCTGCCATGCTAGCTGCGAGGAGCAAGAGATTGTACAATACAATTGGAAGATCAACTTTTGCTGGGCCAAGTGACTGGATTGGATTTGATAAATCAAAGGCTATTTGTTACAACTGTCAATAGCCAGAACACTTTGCCAGAGAGTGCAATCTTCCTAGACAGTTTGGGAATCAAGTGAACCAGACTTAATTTTACAATAAACAAAATCAGAACCAACAGGCACATCAACAAAGGGTCCAACCAGTGAACCAAAGTCCTTACCCAGAACAGGCAACAACAGCAAACTCAACCACAGCAGAGAAATAATCAGTTGCAGATTCAAAGGAATCAAAACAGGGGAGTTGTTAATGCCACTAATCAGAATAGGGATCAAGAAAATGTGGCTATAACTATGGTTCTACAAGATGGAGATTTTGATTGGAGCAATCATGCTGCTAAGAAAGAGAAGGCCAATGTTGCTTACATGGCTAAAGTGAATGAAGTTGGACAATCTTCAAACTCTAAGGTAACCACTGAACTTTCTACTTCTGATCTTCTAACTATTATTGATGATCTTAACAGAGAAGTTGGAAACTGGAAGAGTGAATGTGTTAGAAAAGATGTGATGTTGAATGTTTATGGATTAAGTGAAACCACATATGAAAATCAAATAAAGTGTTTGGAAGAGGATTTTATGCAAACCTATGTGGTTCAGTCGAAGCAAAATTTGGAGATTGAAGGGTTGAAAAAGATGTGCATAGATGAGAAGGTCAAGAACACAGAGCTGCAAATTCAAGTGGACTTTCTTAAAAATCCAGTATCCACAGGAAATATTGTGGGACCTATAGAGAAGATGAACCCAGAAGAGAAATATAAGAAAGTGCCACCCCCATACTGTGACAAATATCCATTGAAGGTGGATAAGGAATAGAGAGAAGAATACATGAACCAATTCAAAAGTGTCTTTGAAGACAAAAGGGAGTTGTGGAACTGTATGAAAACATGACTGTAAACAAAGAAGGAGAGTTTGTGATAACAGAGATGGTTGCACCTGCTGAGAATGAAAATAAGTAGGTTGAAGTTACAAAGGGAAGATAGGTGAATACTCAAGTGAAGAAAGCACATGTAGTTGCAAGAGCAGAAATTCAAATGATGAGAGGAATGCCAGGAATCCAACTAAGAAGAAAACTTTTGAAATAATTCCAAAAGTGCCAAAATCAACTCCAAAACTGAAGAGGCACTACGAGAAGATGAGAAGAGAACATCAGGTGTTTGACTTGTGTGAAAGATGAAAGCCCATAAATGACAAAGCTGGAAGCTTTACAAATTTCAATGTCACTTCTCCTATCTATCCCGTCTTTTCAAACCATGAACTGTTTGACATCCAAGAAGTTTATTATTCACCAAGAAGAAGACCAGTGTTAGAAAAGAAAGGAGGATCAGCAAGCAACTCCTTGAAACTGAAAGAGATAAAGTTTGTCAAAGCTAAAGAGCCACAAAAGTTAGAAGTGTGTGGGCCAATACAAGTTGACTTCAGCAAAAGTACTTATGCAAAAACCTCATTGGGATTTGATTTCCCAAGACCAAGTGACAAAAACACAAACGAAAAGGATTTGAAAGAACTTGGGTGTTTTTCAAAGGTTTGGTGCTAGAAATGTGATTCATATGGTCATCACACTAATTCCTGCTGGATAGAAGAAGAAAAGGGATATTTTATTCCAGAAAAGTATTGTGGTCAGAACATGGCTTTGTACAAACAAAAGTATGATAAATACTTGAGGAATGCAAAGGAGGAAGTTGATGCTGAAGGAAATAGAATGAAACTGGAGAAGAGATTGAAGGCTATCTTGAAGATTAATGACTCATCAAGTGAAACAAACAGGTATATCAAAGGAAAAAGGTCTAGTTCAAAAGGAAAAGGCAAAGAAAGACCTGGGATTTTGAATGGTGATGAGAAATTCTTACTGAAACAAGGATATGAATCCAGAGGGTTTCAATGGAAAACCAAAGAGACAGTGATCAAGAGAGAAGAACCTGTTATTGAACAAGTTGAAGTTAAGAGTGTTGATAGGAATGTGGAACATGGTTATGAATTAGATGATTCATTTGAAATAGTTCATGAAGATCTAGTTCCATTTGTGTTTAATGAATCAAATGATTCTGATGTACAAACTACTAAAGTTTGTATTTCAGACAGTAAATGATCATTTTTGTGTTTGAATATGCAGGGACAATCCACTTTAGTGAATGATGTGTGGTATATGGACAGTGGGTGTTCCAGGCACATGACATGTGACAGAGGATCACTTGTCAATTATGAACAAAAGTTTGAAGGACCTGTTGCCTTTGGAAGTGATGAGAATAGAGGAAGAATTGTTGGAAGAAGAACACTGACAAATGGCAGAGTATCATTTGAGAATGTGCTGCATGTAGAAGGCTCGCAATACAACTTACTAAGTATCTCTCAAGTCTGTGACAAAGGATATAAGGTTGGATTTGATGAAGCATACTGCTTCATCTTATTATTTTGAGTTTGTGATCCCTCCTGACATGATCATGATGATGGCACCTAGAAATTGGACACTTGTATGAGCCGAGAATGATGAATGCAATGTCAAGAGGTGGATCATGCTTTGTGTCAAAAGCTACTGAGAATGAGACAAAGATGTGGCACATGAAGATGTGTCATGTGAATCTGAAGAACATGAATAGATTGGTGAATGGAGAGCTTGTCATCGGACTTCCCACAAAGGAATTTAAGCTGGAAGAAAAATGCTCTTCCTGTATCAAAGGCAAGCAACACATATCTTCACACAAGACCAAGTTAATAAAATCAATTGAAGAAGTGCTGGAATTGCTTCACATGGATCTCTTTGGTCCTGTGAGTGTTCCTAGCATTGGGAAAAAGAAATTTTGTCTTATGATTACTGATGACTATTCAAGATTTACTTGGGTGTTCTTTATGGGAACCAAATATGAAACATCTGAACTGATCAAAGCATGTGTGCTGAGAATGGAAAATCAATTGGAAAAGAAAGTGAAGGTGATTAGAAGTGACAATGTGACAAAATTCAAGAATGGAGTTATGGATGAATTCTACACTAAAAAGGTAATTTATAACAATTCAGTGCTCCAAGAACTCCTGAACAAAATGGTGTTGCAGAAAGAAGGAGTAGAACACTGATGGAGGCTGCAAGAACCATGATAGCATATGCATATCTGCCTATTACAATTTGGGCAGAGGCTATCAACACTGCATGTTATGTGCAAAACAGGGTTCTGTTGAACAAGACTCACAACAAGATACCATATAAATACTGTTAAAAAGAAAGCCTTATGTGAAGTTTTTGAAGCCCTTTGGATGCAAGTGCTCACTGCTGAATACCAAGGATTACCTGAACAAGTTCCAATACAAGTCATTGGAATGCTTCTTTGTTGGATATTCAGCATAGTTAAAGGCTTATAGAGTCTATGTGAAGGAGCACATGTGTGTTATTGAGTCATCAGACATAGTCTTCAATGAAAATCATTTCAACAATGTTGATGGACCAAGTTGGCTATTTGACTTAGAGAAACTGATAAAATCTTTCAAAATTTACAGTGAAGATGTTGATGAAGGTTTGTTTAAAACAAGTGTTGTTGAGAAAGAAAAATAGAAAGAAATTGATTTGGACAAACTGTGGTCAAATGTGGCTAACCATGAAGGGGAGTTTGAGTTTGAGAAGAATGAGAAGAAGTTAATTCAGGATAGATCCATTGAACCAGAAACTCAAGCTGAGGATCTGAATGTTGAGACTAGTGAAGTGGAAAGTGACTCAGTCCAACAGAATGGAGAGGAAAATGTTCAAGTGGACCATGAAACTCAAGACCGGTTCCAATCTCTGTTTGACACTTTACAAATTGGAAGTAATAAAGCATCTACATAAGAACATGCCAACAACCAAGAATCAGTTTTGCATGAAGAAGAAGTCCAAGTTGAAGATACTGAGCTTAACACCACAAATTTGGATACTGAAATTATGGCAGATCAAATTGTTTAGACTACCTCAACATAAAGAAACCATCCTGCTGAAAACATCATTGGTGATTTGCATGAAAGAGTGACAAGAAGTTCCTCAGAAAGGGCTAACATCTGTCTTTATGCTTGCTTTCTTTCCAAACTTGAACCAAAGAACATTAATTAAGCATTAAAGGACAACAGTTGGGTAGAAGCAATGCAGGAAGAGTTGGCTCAGTTCAGAGACTTACAAGTGTGGGACTTGGTAGACAAGCCTAGAGGAAAATATGCAATTGTAACTAAATGGGTGTTCAGAAACAAGAAGGATGAAAGGGGTATAGTAATCAAGAACAAGGTAAGACTGGTGGCTTTGGGGTGCTTACAAGAAGAAAGGGTAGACTCTGAAGAAGTGTTTGCACCAGTTTCAAGGTTGGAAGCCATCATAATCTTCTTGGCTTATGCAGCATCCGTGAACAAAAAGGTCTATCAACTTGATGCAAAATCTGCATTTCTGAATGGGAAGATTAGTTTTGAACACAGATCTTTCTTCTGTCTCTTGTAAAACAAGGTTTTGTCAATTGCACCTCTACAAAATCCATTTTCCAACAGATGATTTGAGAGCTAATCATACCAGGCTCTATGTGAAGTTTTTGAAGCCCTTTGGATGCAAGTGCTCACTGCTGAATACCAAGGATTACCTGAACAAGTTCCAATACAAGTCATTGGAATGCTTCTTTGTTGGATATTCAGCATAGTTAAAGGCTTATAGAGTCTATGTGAAGGAGCACATGTGTGTTATTGAGTCATCAGACATAGTCTTCAATGAAAATCATTTCAACAATGTTGATGGACCAAGTTGGCTATTTGACTTAGAGAAACTGATAAAATCTTTCAAAATTTACAGTGAAGATGTTGATGAAGGTTTGTTTAAAACAAGTGTTGTTGAGAAAGAAAAATAGAAAGAAATTGATTTGGACAAACTGTGGTCAAATGTGGCTAACCATGAAGGGGAGTTTGAGTTTGAGAAGAATGAGAAGAAGTTAATTCAGGATAGATCCATTGAACCAGAAACTCAAGCTGAGGATCTGAATGTTGAGACTAGTGAAGTGGAAAGTGACTCAGTCCAACAGAATGGAGAGGAAAATGTTCAAGTGGACCATGAAACTCAAGACCGGTTCCAATCTCTGTTTGACACTTTACAAATTGGAAGTAATAAAGCATCTACATAAGAACATGCCAACAACCAAGAATCAGTTTTGCATGAAGAAGAAGTCCAAGTTGAAGATACTGAGCTTAACACCACAAATTTGGATACTGAAATTATGGCAGATCAAATTGTTTAGACTACCTCAACATAAAGAAACCATCCTGCTGAAAACATCATTGGTGATTTGCATGAAAGAGTGACAAGAAGTTCCTCAGAAAGGGCTAACATCTGTCTTTATGCTTGCTTTCTTTCCAAACTTGAACCAAAGAACATTAATTAAGCATTAAAGGACAACAGTTGGGTAGAAGCAATGCAGGAAGAGTTGGCTCAGTTCAGAGACTTACAAGTGTGGGACTTGGTAGACAAGCCTAGAGGAAAATATGCAATTGTAACTAAATGGGTGTTCAGAAACAAGAAGGATGAAAGGGGTATAGTAATCAAGAACAAGGTAAGACTGGTGGCTTTGGGGTGCTTACAAGAAGAAAGGGTAGACTCTGAAGAAGTGTTTGCACCAGTTTCAAGGTTGGAAGCCATCATAATCTTCTTGGCTTATGCAGCATCCGTGAACAAAAAGGTCTATCAACTTGATGCAAAATCTGCATTTCTGAATGGGAAGATTAGTTTTGAACACAGATCTTTCTTCTGTCTCTTGTAAAACAAGGTTTTGTCAATTGCACCTCTACAAAATCCATTTTCCAACAGATGATTTGAGAGCTAATCATACCAGGCTCTATGTGAAGTTTTTGAAGCCCTTTGGATGCAAGTGCTCACTGCTGAATACCAAGGATTACCTGAACAAGTTCCAATACAAGTCATTGGAATGCTTCTTTGTTGGATATTCAGCATAGTTAAAGGCTTATAGAGTCTATGTGAAGGAGCACATGAGTGTTATTGAGTCATCAGACATAGTCTTCAATGAAAATCATTTCAACAATGTTGATGGACCAAGTTGGCTATTTGACTTAGAGAAACTGATAAAATCTTTCAAAATTTACAGTGAAGATGTTGATGAAGGTTTGTTTAAAACAAGTGTTGTTGAGAAAGAAAAATAGAAAGAAATTGATTTGGACAAACTGTGGTCAAATGTGGCTAACCATGAAGGGGAGTTTGAGTTTGAGAAGAATGAGAAGAAGTTAATTCAGGATAGATCCATTGAACCAGAAACTCAAGCTGAGGATCTGAATGTTGAGACTATTGAAGTGGAAAGTGACTCAGTCCAACAGAATGGAGAGGAAAATGTTCAAGTGGACCATGAAACTCAAGACCGGTTCCAATCACTGTTTGACACTTTACAAATTGGAAGTAATAAAGCATCTACATAAGAACATGCCAACAACCAAGAATCAGTTTTGCATGAAGAAGAAGTCCAAGTTGAAGATACTGAGCTTAACACCACAAATTTGGATACTGAAATTACGGCAGATCAAATTGTTTAGACTACCTCAACATAAAGAAACCATCCTGCTGAAAACATCATTGGTGATTTGCATGAAAGAGTGACAAGAAGTTCCTCAGAAAGGGCTAACATCTGTCTTTATGCTTGCTTTCTTTCCAAAATTGAACCAAAGAACATTAATTAAGCATTAAAGGACAACAGTTGGGTAGAAGCAATGCAGGAAGAGTTGGCTCAGTTTAGAGACTTACAAGTGTGGGACTTGGTAGACAAGCCTAGAGGAAAATATGCAATTGTAACTAAATGGGTGTTCAGAAACAATAAGGATGAAAGGGGTATAGTAATCAAGAACAAGGTAAGACTGGTGGCTTTGGGGTGCTTACAAGAAGAAAGGGTAGACTCTGAAGAAGTGTTTGCACCAGTTTCAAGGTTGGAAGCCATCATAATCTTCTTGGCTTATGCAGCATCCGTGAACAAAAAGGTCTATCAACTTGATGCAAAATCTGCATTTCTGAATGGGAAGATTAGTTTTGAACACAGATCTTTCTTCTGTCTCTTGTAAAACAAGGTTTTGTCAATTGCACCTCTACAAAATCCATTTTCCAACAGATGATTTGAGAGCTAATCATACCAGGCTCTAAGAGCTTGATGTAGTCCATATTAAGCTTTGCTTAATCTGTAAAATCTGTTTGGATACTTTGGATCTTCAAATCCAGGAGGCTGTGTGACATACACTTCCTCATCAATCTTAAATGATATCCCCACACTTAAACATTTTTCGTCCCTAAAAAAGATATTTTGCAATGGAATCATAATTCGAAACTAATCTTTAAAACATATAGTTTATCTTTTAAGCATAGATAAAGGCAAAATCCGCAATTGTCGATATTGTTGTCCACTTAAACCCAGCCACCAGCCTACTCAATCATATTTAATAATTAAGTTTAAGTTATATCAATAAACCTATGGTTCTCACAACCAAAGGATTACAGATCCACTTACCCCATCTCAAGCATACTCAAGACAATCTAAATCGGGTTGAAGCAGACTGGTTCAACCTATCACCGTAAGCTAAGAACCCTTTAATGGTAAGAAGAAAATGCACTTAGATGGAATTTAGATGGATGAAATGTCAAGTGAGGTCGTACGAGCAATGCCTAAACTTAAAACTATATTATTGGGTTTCGGCCCAGCATTGTTTCACCCGAGCTGCAACCCAGTATATGACGGTCCTAGACCTCTACCCTTAGTATTTCATAAAAATATTTATTGACTAAAAACCTCGAACTCCAATAGTGTATCCTCAGAGTTACCATCCCCTTGATAACACATAAGCTCTTTGGCCCATCTAGTATGTGCCTTTTGGCCTCTTTTTCTATTTTTTTTATGAGAATGCTTCTTTGGCATTTTGCATTGTATATAACTTTCTCATTTTTTTCAACAGTTGCACCTTTTTTTTTACTTTTTGTGCAAACAATACTTTGTGCTCTTACGTCTGGAAAGAGTGCATATACGTCTGGAAAACTTGACTGAACACCCATCCCGGAGACTTGGAATGTTGCAAAATTAAAAAAGTGTTATATGTGATTCGCATTAGTTAAATGATGGTTCGCGTGCCATATTTGTTTAAATATATTTTATGTGGTCGGTGTGCCATCCTTTATTTAAAAATATTTCAAGTCCTATTTAGTACATTTATATTGTTCTCAATATTACAAAAACATGATGAAACCATTTCATATATTGTCAAATTGAGGATTAGGTTACATCATGGTACATATACAAAAGAGAAACTAAATCACAAACATGGCATATTATCCCCTATTCTATGAAGAGGAAGGATCTTGAGTTGTGCCTGAACCATCAGGGTCGGTATGGCCTTTAACATTGTCTTCAATGTCAATATAAAAATACTCTTTGAGATGTTGCGCACCATCTTCTTGCGTTGAAAATTGTTGAATAGCTTCCTGGATAATGAAGGATAAATGATCAAAGGCTTGCAGCTTAACATTGTATTCAGCCTCCCTGTCCTGGCCATGCCATCATATTCTTCCAGTGGACGCTTCTATTTGATAAACTTCACACCCTTTTCAAATCTAATCTTGTGTCCAGCCTGCGAGGAAGCATGTAGAAGTTCCACCAAGTAATCACCTAACTCAGGAGTATCCCTGATATGCTAAATAATCTACAAAGTACAACAATTAGGAGACTTTTTCCTATGTTGCAAAAGATGAAAGGAAAAGTATTTTACCAGCGGGAGACCATGTGACATAAGCCCCTTCCTTTCATAAATGGCTCACGCAGATTCTTTCTTCACCTCACCATACCTAAAAACAAGATGAACTTTGTTAGCAGTGACTTCAGCAACAACCTTCTCCCGTTCAGATGTTTCAGTTTTCATACGTTTTACTTCTTCATCATAACTCATAACCAATTTGCCATGCGTAGAGATTTGCTGCTCCAATGCAGTATTGGCCTCTTTCTGCCATGCCTGTTTCAGCAGAGCCTCAAGCACTACATTTTCCTGTTTACATGCCACCTCCCAAGCCATAGCAGTTGCCGCTTGCCTATTCTTCTCCACCTGAAGAGCTTTGTTGGCTTCTTTAAGTTTCCACTTGGCAATATTAGCTTACAGGTGGTACTTATCCCTCTCTTCCTCTAAGGCTATTAAAGCATTCTCAGTGTTTCCCCATTCTTCCCCAATCGCTATCCACTATTAAAATATCCCCTTACCCGAGGAGACAACACTGGCCATGTTATAGTTAAAACTGTTGTCCACCTCGAATCGAGGACGCCCGCATTGATAAGCATCTTGGCGGGTGGGATGCCGCGGCTCAGAAGTTCGTGGCAGGCGTCGACATCTGAAAAATGCGAACCCTTGAGCACTGTCCACCGCGGCCGGTGGATCATAACATCCTCTTGAGGGCTAAGGTGTCCATAGTAATTCACGCCATGGCCTGTGATGACCCTCTTTCCCCTTCTTGTAAATTTGGAGAGGAATGATGAGTTTGTTTGTCTGTTTCTTGCAAAGAACCTCCCTCTCCTTATTGCAGTATGGTAGAAGAATGAGGAGGCTGTTTATCTTGTACCAATAGATCAAACTGAGACACATGCTCATCTTCCGCCATCATAGGATCTTGTTTAATGGATTTCCCTTTCCCAGGAGAAGAGGTAGTGTGTTGAATCACCTTGGGTGGAGACGGATTTTGGATGACAACCGCCTTTGACGCCATTTTTACAAGATCTATCATAAACAAGTTTTGAAAATCTGAATAAATTAGAAAAACGTGCATGTAATAAAAATAGCTTATACCTTGGGAAGTCTTGGCTGGCACGTTCTGGATTTGATCACTTAGGTGAACCTTCTTTGGTTTTGGCGGCACTGGTATTTTCTTGGGTTCCTTGTTACGACCAGTCTCTTTTTCCACAGGGAGCTCAGTATCTAGGTCGACAGTCTCAGGTTATTCCTCTTCATTGTCAGGGTTGGATCTACTAGCAATACTCTTTTTGGTCACCCCTGCACCACTTGGGTCTGATCAAGGCTTCCTCTTGCAGGTTTATCTGCATTTAGGCAGAACACCTGCGAAATCAGTTGGAGAAAATCTTTCTTCGTGGGATGATGATTCCTCGCTAGATGAAAGAAGTATAATCGCTCTGTCGGAGGTAAGGCGGTAACAGCGCGAGGGTTCAAGACATACTCACCTGTGAAAAAAAAGGTCTTCGACACCAAAGGCTCCCCGCGAAGAGAACGTGAGAACAAAAAATTGTCCTGCATTTTATCCAAGATAGGGAACACCTTGGGATAGTGAGGGTGGCGGTGACATTCATGACAAAACCGGATACACCTTAATATTCACAAATAGAATAAGCGATTAACCTCTTATTGCGTAACGAACGAATGAATAACCAAACGGGTCTGGTTATGACCCATATGTCTTGGGGTGCCATCTTTAAGTGATATACGTTGAATGTAAGCTGAAATATTAGTATTATGGCTTTAGTACGATAGCAAACCAGTTAAACGAAAACATGCTCGTTTAACTACCCGCTATGACTTTAAACGCAAGAGATAGTTCCGAATCAAGCGTTGTATCATCCGTTAAGCTGAAAAAGACCTACAAAACATTTATTGGGTATGTTTAAGCGATCCATGAAAATATTTTTGATTTTTACAAATGAATAATATGTTTTTCTAAATTTACACAAAAATGGCCGAAAAAGACTCGTTTTCGCGCTGTTTGTCGTACCCGATATATTTTTCTCTCCAAAAACCGAACCCAATATAAACTTGGACTTGAGATTTCATGTTTGGGTACGTAAAACAAGACTGATGGGCCAAAATTGGGGCCAAAGGGGGGCCCAACAAGACCAGCCCGCCAAAGGGGGCCCAACAAGCCCATCCCGCCAAAATGGACTTTTCCACCCTTAAGTTTTCTTTTTAAATTATGATAATTCAAGATATTTTACTATCATTTTCTTGAAATTTCTGAAGAATCATTGTTGCTCTTTCACACACACATAAAAACCTAAGGAAAATCTTCATGGTTTGATCATTTTATGCATGCTTAATCATGGTTTTCCATAAATATTGATCCTTGATTATCAAAAATCATTCCTAACCATGAAAAATCCCTAAAAATTGTTCAAAAACATTTTTTGATCCTACACATGTGTAGGAACTTTATTTAATAAGTTTTTTGGCCATAAACATGGATTAGAGGGTTTAAACGACGTTTTTACGGTTCAAAAGTTCCGTTTAGAACCCTAACCGAAACCCTAACTTTCATGGCTGGTCTCTTGATGATACATGCTTGGTTTGTGATATAGAACCTGTACTTAGCTTATATAGAAGCACAGGAACCCAGAAATTGGATTAAGAGAGCGAAAACGGGAGAAAACCGCAAAGGTAATGCCGAAATGCTCAATTACGGGCTGTTTAGGTTAAGGTTATGATGTGCACATTTTTAGGTAATAAAACTTTGCAGGGGCATCAGGGGAAATATTATTGAGTCCTGTCAAAATTTGGTAATTTTCCGGCCATCCGAGAATATTTGACGAATTTATTACCGAATGGGGACGTTTAATTGGGAAAAATAATTAAAATGCTTGAAAAATTATTGAATTTGGTGGAAAACTCCTCTTTGGTATATTATAATCACATATGAAATTTGGGGTCATTTGGAAAACCCTAAACATGTTTTGTGCATTCTCGTTTATTCGAGTTTTCGTTGATATTTTTGGCTCAAAAAGGGTATTTGGCAAGGTTTTTAGATTTTGGAACTTTTACAAGTTGTGTTGGGAAGTATTTTGATCACTCAAAAATTTTGGCGTATTTTTTTGGAAATTGTTTGGTATAAACGGATAATTTTCGGGCTAAATATAACATATAAAATGATTTTTTATGAATTAATAAATCAGTAAATAATTCCAAAAATATTTTTATAAGAATCTACATATTTTAGTTGATAAGTGTCTAAATTTCATAATTTAATGATAAATGGATCAATAATTGTGCTAATTTCAATGTTAAGCGAATTTGATTTTGATAAAAACCGACGGGTTTGTGATTAACGAACCTGTTAGAATTTCATAACATCAAGAGTGATAAAAAAGAATATTTTCGGATTAATTATGTAAAAACAAAATTTTTATGAGAAATCCGGACAACTTGGATAGATTGTGCGCTCTTTTCTCTAAATTAAACTGAATAAATGGAAACGAGCCCCGTAGTGAATCCAGACCTCTAATCTGTGATCTTTCTTTATAACTTAATCATTTTATCAACCAACGCGTTCACCCAAGTTTACATCCCCATAACTGTTCCCCTAACGTATAAACGACCAACTTGGCCCAGCTGGTGAGACGGGGAAATTGAGCCAAGTTCGATTTTAAACATTAGACATTGAACAACATCATAATCTAAGCCTATTGACACTTTCTGGGTGTGACATCCACACCCAGACTAGCTATACAGCCCAACTTAGTATAAAGATTATAATAATATTAAAATATAATATTATTATAATATTGACAATAGGGACTAAGTGATAGCAAGGGAAACGAATCCCGAGCTGATCTCGCACTGAGTGCCTACAAAACAGTGACTTTCATGACTCCACTTTTTAAACTATTTTACGAACTTTTGGGGTGAAAAGTATGTTTATATCCATTTATTTATCTGGAAGTGAAGTAGATTGATTTTGTTCCACATGTTTGAGTTATGATGGAGACCGTTATCTGAACATTTATATATGAAAAGTCCCTACAAACATAATGATTGACTACGTGCTGATGAAAGGTAATTAGTATCGTTGATTGATATATTAAGTGGAAATAGTACGAATGACAAAACAAAAAGAAATTACACGTGACAACATGTTTATACAAACACGTTATGTAATGTTAAACATAAGTAATTTGGGCAAAAACGTGGTCTGTAATGGCCATGGGGATAACGTGGTCTATGATGACAATGAGGCTGTCGTGGGCGGAAGGGGGGCCACAATAGTAACAAACAAAGTTGAGTATGGCCTATGAGCCAAGTTTGTCAGGCCCCTAAATCTGGTGCAAACCTTAAGTAGGTTGACAAGAACACACAGATCTAATAACCCAAAGGCCTATTGAATATCCCGGCAGAATCAAGATATTCAACGGATGGGAACGAAGGTATGAGATAATGGACACGAAACAATAAAATATAATCAGTAAGAACAATATCAAAGACAAAGATTCACTGCATTTAATATATCATTTAATGAAACAGTGAAAGGAATGTCTAGGGTTTCGTGACGGCGGCGGCGGCTGTACGAGGAGACAAAGGGAATATTCGTTGGAATGTTTTTCTCTCGTATTGTGTGCGTCATCCTCTCTATATTAAATGGAAACCTAGGACACCTTTTATAGGCCTTGACATTCCTTCTAGAATCCCCTAAATATTACATAATGAATGACAGATAAAATACAAGTGTAAGAGTTTTCAAGCATGATATGTATCTTGCTCGAGCAAACTTGATATGCAGTGCATGCTCGATGAGGGCCTTCGAACAGACTTCACTTAGAATAATTTCTGGCAGAAATTATTCTCCTCTAACACGCTTCATCCTTTTTGACTAATCCTTGCTTTGCTCGAATTTGTCCATCGAGCAAGCATATTCTTCTTGACGTCTTTAATCCTGCCTTGACTTATTGAGTAATCTTCAGCATGCTCGGATGTGAAGCTTGTTCGGAACTGAACCATTCTCGAAGTCTACACTTTGATCATATGACATCTTATTATTGCATCCATGCTCGTCACCAATGTGCTCGGACCACTTGTGCTCGGATCACTTAGCTAAAACTTGAATGATCAAGTCGTTTGCTCGATTGGCAACCCATACTCGATAGAAGAACACTCTTGCTCGGAGAAGTGTAGCTTGCTCGAAGCCTTCAACACTTAGAAGAATTCACTAAAATAGCTCTAGAAGACCATGCTCGAGGTAGTAAACCATGCTCGATGATCCAAGCTTGCTCGTAGTCCATACTTAGCCGATATCTTGAGGAGGTTGAGAAGATTCCAATCTTCCTTTGTAGATATTCAACTCAACAATCTCCCCCTAGATTGGTACAAGCTCAGATGCATCAAAACATACCTGCATATAGTTACACATATATCATAATTCTAAGATAGTCAATTTAAGCACAAATATCATTACATTACATTACATTACATTACATTACATTACATTACATTACATTACATTACATAAGGGAATTCTGCCACTTAGGCATTACACATCAGATTCATACATGTCAAATTGAATTCAAAATACATAAAAAAAAATACAAAAATAAGTAGGATAAAATCAGATTGTCCATTAGCTTCATCCTTGCAATCTTCTGGCTTGGCCCCGTTCAGTTTGATTTCTCTTTTCTAGTCTCACGGCGGCAGCCCTTTGCTTAAACATGTCTAGTTCAACATCATCATCAGAATCAAGAGAAACTCTGCATTAATAATGTGTTGTAAATCTTGGATGTCTATGAAGCGTAGATCCTCATCATACTCAACCACTACAATGGTTCCTCCTTATGCGTTTCTTAGTGACATTGAGCCATTTTTCCGGTTGTAGGTGAGATGAGCTATTCTGCCATTTTGTTGGACTTGTGAGTTTGGCTCCTTCATATCCTTTCTCATGGCCAAGCACTCTTTTAAAGTTCTCCTTTTTCCACTGGAGCTGCTTTCCTGATGAGTTTTACTTTTCTTGGAATCCCATAAAGAGAGTTCTGAGGTATGCACTTCATTTATTCTTTTTCTCCATCTTTCTCTCTCTGCTTCACTATGGGCTTCTCTCCTTCTTTGTTTGAGAAATTGATATCCCTTTTCAGATTGTTCTTTCAAGAACTTTGAAAGGTCATTCCTTTGTTGACTAGCAAGTTGATTTCTTTGTTGATTATCATGTAGATCCAGCTGAGCCATCTTTTGCAGTTGTCTTTGGAAAAATTTCTCAGATCATCTCTATAGATTATCAGAGTCTCTTAATTGTCTTCAGTAACAACTCTCAAGGTCTTTGATCTTTTTTCAAAGTAAAGATGTGTGGGCAGGTTCAAACTCTTTGTAGATTCAGGCCTCACAATCTCTGACCTTACAACAACTCTGCTTGATCTTGTTGATGGATTTTTCTTTGCATGCTCTTTCTCTGATTCTTCAAACCATTGTCCGATAGTTTCATCAGTCTGCATCATCAATCTCCCCACATTTGCACCTCGTTTATAGAGAATGCTTATCATTTCTACCCTTTCCTCTTCTTGTTGTTTCAACTTAGCAGCCAATAATTCTCTTTCAGTTTCCAAATATAGCCTTTGCTCTCTATGATATATTTCAAGTAATTGATCATGAGGCATGCTATCAAATTCGGCTTCAGTCATTCCCTTTCCCATCACAATATATTTCAGTGTTGCACTCTTTGGGGATCATTAAACCATTATACTACTTCTGCCGTTTTCTTCTCGACATCTTCCCTCTCCACTTGTAACTGCATCTTTAATTTTATCTCCATTTCACAGTCTGCAGTGCATTTATGATCTTTATGAGAGTCTTTTACCATTTGCACTTTCTTCTTTAAATCTTCAAAAGACAGGTCAATTAGAGAGTTGTAATTGTATCCATGTAATGGCAAGAAATTGATATCTTTGTGTTTGCTCTTTAATACCTCATACTCTATTTGATCCTGGGCCTCCTTTTCAATTATTTTCTTACTTCTCTCGGCCTCTTTAAAAACATTCTTTCCCTCATCCTTTCTCTTGCTCACTTTGTCTACATAGTTTGCAACATCATCCACAAGAGCATTCTTGTACATCCTGTCAAATGTGTCAAAAGATTGTAGATTTAGAAAGGCAGGTATATGTCCGGGTTTCAATATAAATTCTCTTTTAGACACTCTACTCCTCCAGCCTTCAGCCTCTTGCGCAACCTTTTCTTTGGACATCCTCTTGCGCAACCTTTTCTTTGGACATCCTCTGTAGACTTTCCTCACAGACTTTTGTCTCTTGGTTTTAGGGGTTTTAGTTTCTAGTGTTTCTTTTCTTTTCATGGACACCCTAACCTCAGGTTTTGGCTCAGTTGTGACTGGTTCAGTTACTTTAGGCTCTTCTTCACATTGGCCAGTTCATCATTAAAGATCTCTTCAATTCTGGGTTCTTTGATATGAAGCTCTTCATCAATCAATTCATCAATCCTGGGCTGGTTTATCTTTTAACAGCAGCTGGCTTGCCTTCCAGTGTTCTTCTCGTTCTCCTGCTTGAGCCCTTCTTGCCGCTGCCACAGTCTCTGGTGCATGCTCATCAGGATTCAGAAGAATGTCATAGTATGTCCTTAGCGTGACCAGTTGGGCAATAAATTTTACATATTTATCCCACGGCATTTTTGGTCCTTCATTCTTTTTAGGTTCTTATCTAACACCCAGACCAAATTCAGTTTGAGTTTCATGCTCAGGCTCCAGCTCATCTAATTCTGCTTCTGATTCATCTTGAGTTTGTTGAGTCTGGTTTTTCTTCAAATTTTCCATTGCAGCCTTGATGCTCTCATCTGCCAATTTTCTTAGTTTCTCATCTTCCTCCTCTTTCGTTTTCATTTCTATCAAGGTCTCTAGTACCTCCTGAGGAATCTCCTCTTCTACTTCTTCAACCATCACTCTGTCTCTCTCTTGATTAATGAGTTTGATTACTGTTTGCACAGATTCAACCTCAGCTATATCTGGATCCACTACATCATCACTTTGTAACGTATCATCTCCAGATTGTATTTTGTAGGCTGATTTGGGATGTAAATCTTCATCAGTAAGAGCAATCACTTTCCCCTTTTGTTTTCTTTTTGCAATCTGTTCTTGGGTTTCTTCTTCTTTTTCTGATTCCCCCTCATCCAATGCATCGTCCACATATTCTTCATTTATCATCTCTAGAGCATTGGAGGTCCCCACTTCAGCTTCTTCACTGGCCAAATCATATTGTTCATTTAAGCATTCTAGAGCATCTGCTTCTTGGTTGATATTTTCCACCTATTTTGGTGCATCTAAGGTCTTCTCAACCTCAGCCTGCTCCAGGGTTTGAATCTTGATTAAGGCTTGCTGCAGAGCTTGCTCTAGGGCCAGGTTCTTCTGCTCTAGAAAAGCATTTTTCTCCTTCAACATCATATTTTCAAGTTCCAAAACAGCATTTTCATTAAGGAGAGTATAAACATTTGGACTTGAAGGTGGTGTCTCCTGATTGGGTGGAAAGTCGGGTTCAGAGAGTGGTTTAGGTGATGGCACATTGTAAGAGACGTTTCTATCTTGAGCTGGTTCATGTACAGGGGAGGTTGGTGGTGTAGGAATATGTGTTTGTTGAATAGATTGAGCAGGTGGAGACATGGGTAATGATAAGGTAATTTGTTCATTGATAGGTGAGAATGGTGTTGTTGGGAATGTTGTGTATTGTATGGGTTCAGGACTTAAATATATTGGTTCTGTGGTGGCAGGAGATGAGGAAATATTATCATGAGCAGGTTCATCAACCAGGTTATAAGCCTCAAATGTTGGTCCACTACTACCTTCTGGATTCTCCATATGAATATCTGGTGTAGGGCCTGCAAATACAACTACCTCATTACCAACTAGGTGAAGAGCAGGTTCATTCACTTCAACATTTTGCCCCATAACATCAAAATTTTGAGCCTCATGTGCAATTAGTTCAACAATAGGCTCATAATTAGCACCATCATTTTCATCACCTTGATCATCATCATCATCAGGACCACCATCATTTCCACCTTCATCTTCATCAACTTCATTGTGTCTAGGAGTGAGAGGTACATTAATCACTCCAATCTAAGGATCAAGCAACCAATTGAGAATATCCCATTCTACATTGTCATTAAATTTACTCCTTGCCTCCTTTGATCCTTTGACAAATATTCGGATCTTGCAGTCTAAGAACTTCTCATGTCAATTCTAGATTCTGCAGAGACCGATTGATGAGTATCTGAAGGAATCTTGGATACATAAGGAATCTCTGATTTACTCCTTTTTTAGCATTTGATACAAACCATTGAAAATAAATCTTGAAAAATTAAATGGTTGCTGATATAATATAGCCACTGTCATCGTAGCATGCTCCCAGCTTAACAAAGTCCAAGTTCCTCTTCTCGGAGACAAGGACAGGATAACATGATGCATCAAGAATCTGTATATCAGAGGAAAGCATCCCTTCTGAAACTGTCCTTCATTCACACCTCCTTGATATCCCATTGTCTCTTGAAATATTCTTAGAAGTCTTGGAACCGAATATACAGAAAGCACCTCATGATTGTCATTTAGTTGTAGTGCTTCTCTGATTGATGCTTCAGTTACTTCAATATCTTGATTTAAAGCAGATGCTTCAATTCTTTTCCCATTTATGTCATAAACAAAAGCAGCAGAACCCCATGAATCAGTGATATGATTTCTGTATATTGTAGGATTCTCTGTCAGTGCCACCCGCCAGTTAGAGTTGTTGAGGAAGTTGATGATAAACTCCAACTCTCTATTTTCATCGTTGACTCCCAATAGGGCGCACATATTGTGCTTAGACTCGAACTTCATTGCTATCAGTTCTGCAAAACAAAAGAATAGTCAGTACTCATAACGCACAATCGATAGCGGTGAGTAGTTAACGAAGAAAAGCGTCTTTAGTAACCTGTTCCGTAGTAGTTTGCGAACCTACACAAATCAAGTACATAATCAGTAAACATTCAATAGAAACCCTAATTTCGAAACTCGGGGATACGATAACGATAATCGATATCTTACCAAGGTCGAAACAAAGCTAATCGCTATGCTCGAAAAAGTATTAAGCACAAATAAGATTTCTAAGTGAGCAGGGGTTACAAGAGCAAGAGGGTTTTATGGTTAGGTTGAAAGAGGGAAATGAAATGAGTGAAAAAGTTTCAAAGTCCCCCTTTTATACCTAACGTTTGGTTAGTACAACCCTGATTTGTCGTCTAGTGCACTACAGTTGTCATTTAATTCAAATTAAATGTACCTCCCTTGCTCGAGCATACAGCCAAACAAACAGCTGTCTCCCACTATACTCGAGAACTTATCCCAATTCATGCTCGACGTACTTTTAAAGGAAAATGATTAAGTAATTTGAAAAATGTTCGTTTATGATTTCCTAGAAAACCTATGCGCATAGAGTATATGCATGCTCGACAACACTTAGAAAAATCTATCATAGCAAAACATGTGCTCGAAATGCAATTTCAAGTTAAAGGAAACTGTGCTCAAATGACTTATAACGCATATCTTTGTGCTCGAAGTACATGATCTATGCTCGAAAGACTTAAAAACAAGTTGCACATCACAACACTGTGCTCGATGAATAACAAAAACAGTGTTAAGCATGGAATCATGCTCAAAAATACTTCAACCATTTCAGAACTTAGAATTGAAATACAAAAACATTTGTCTAACACTTTAACATGTTCACACAAAAACTTTGCTTAAATCACTAAGATTTATCATTTAAGACACTATTCTAGACTTAAGAATAAGTTTAAGGTGAATAGGAGATCAAAATTTAGTTGATAGGTCACTTCAAAACAGTTTATAGAGAGATCTCAACATGGGATCAGATTGTTCAATAACTTTCACAACACTTCATGGTCGGCCTTATTATGATTTAAGTTAGATTGACATTAGGTATTAGCACTTAGCATGATTATCATAGCTTTCTATGATATACTTAAAGTTCAATTAATTCATAAGTTTAGAATGGTCAACACTATGGACTTCAGGTTGTCCCTAATCTCTTCTCAAGGCTTATTTAGCTTTCTTGAAATCACCCCAAATTGACTTCAACCCCTTGATGTCTTGGTCAAAATAGTTTTTATAGTTTGAGTAGTTTATTTAAAAGCAGACTTTAAGGTTAAACGTTGGACTTACATGCCATCCGGACTTACATGCCTTACATTAAGGGTGTTTATGACTTATTTGTATGCCCCGCCCCTGTAGTTCTCTTGGTGCCCCTTTAAGTCTGAATATATTTAAATTTATTATAATATTTGTAATAGATATATATATTTTTTTATATAAGCTAGTATGTATATTGATCTTTTTATTTCTGCTCAGATATGAAGAAAAGGAAATCTTTTTGGGTGACCAAACCACCAACAGGCTCGTGTATGATTGGATAGTTACCTTTCCGCCCATCATTCGGAGAGATGTGTAAGTGAACATACGTTAATCTTCAAATGTATCACCACATCAGGCTTAGCATGATCATTATATTTGTATCTAATTGGCAATTACACTCATGAGAAGATACCATACAAATTGTCAATGACTAAACAGAAACCTTTTAAGCTTATAATCCATGTGTTAGGAAATTAAACAATGTACTATCATTTCCCATAAGGTTGGATACTATCCCTAAAAAGAGCATTTTAAGCTTCTTCAAAGCTTGTAACTGAATAATCTTATCATTTCTCCTATGAGATCACCAAAAACTGTTTGAGAAGTCTAAAATCACGTTAATTGTTTACAAAACACTTTCTTAGGAAACTTCATTTTGTTTATGGTTTTGAAAAACAATTTGTCATTTGAGCAAATAAGACTTACAAACAGCACTTAAAAATTCACAAATTCAGCAGGCTCATACAGTCTTGAATAATCTTTCACTCGAGCACAGAAGAATCCTACCGAGCAACCTTAGTATATATCATTTCAATGCATGTGCTCGAAGTACTTCATAAATGTTCTAGACTTAACATTGTGCTCTAGCAATAGACATGTGTTCAAAATACTTAGAAAGTTTTTCAATACCTATGTCCATGCTCGACCAGCAGAAACATGTCACCTGTGCTCGAAATACTTAGACAAGTCTTCAAGTAGTATTATTTGTGCTCGAAGAGCAACAAAAGCAATATCAAGCACATAATCATACTCGAAGCACTTAAATCACTCAAAATAGATCAACTATGCAAATATTGGTACTGGAGACATGAACAACAAATATATGTTGTATTTCACACAAATAATTTACCAAGCATGATTCATTCAATCAAAATGGTCAGTTATACATATAGCAACAAATCATGCATTCAATAACAGTGAGCAGCAATTAGATAGTCAGTAAGCATCTCACTTATGCACACATCATCAATCAAATTTCATCAGCATTTATCATTCCTAGGCATTTTAGTAGAAAATGAAACCTGGTTTTATCTAATGGTTTGGTGAACAAGTCAGCCAAGTTATCAGATGCATCAACCCTTTTCATTTCTATTAAGCCCTTTTCACTACAGTCTCTAATGAAGTGATGCCTAATTTCAATGTGCTTAGTCTTAGAGTGATGAACATGATTTTTGACAATAAACATGGCAGCGGTATTATCAATAAAAATAGGAGTGAGTAAGAAATTCAGACCATAGTCCAGCAGTTGATTTTGGGTCCAGAGAATCTGTGCACAACAAGCAGATGCAGCGATGTACTCAGCTTCAGCAGTTGAGATGGACCCTGTAGTTTGCTTCTTGCACTGCCATAACACCAGCCTGTTTCCAAGAAACTGACATCCTCCTGAAGTTGACTTACTGGCAACCATCATAGTCACTGTCTGTATAGGCCATCAAGTCAAAAGAGGGGTTCTTTGGATACCATATCCCTAAATTTGGTTTCCCTTTAAGATATTTGAATATCCTTTTTACTGCTAACATGTGGGAGACCTTGGGGTTAGCTTGAAATCTTGCACATACACACACAGCAAACATAATATCTGGCCTAGATGCTGTCAGATACATCATTGATCCTATCTTGGCCCTATACTCATGTTGGTCCACTGGCTCCCCCTTTTCATCAGGTACCATCTTCTCAGGTGTGTCCATTGGTGTGGAAACTGTCTTGTAATCTTGGCACTTGAATTTGTTAAGTATTTCTTAAACATACTTTGATTGATTAATGAAGATACCATTTGCCTTTTGTTGTACTTGTAGTCTAAGAAAGAAGTTCATTTCTCCCATAGAACTCATTTTATATTTTTATTTCATCACTTGTTCAAAGTCTTTACACATCTGTTCATTTATTGAACCAAATATGATGTCATCAACATACACTTGTACAAGCAGTAGATCTTTCTTCCATCTTTATAAAACAAAGTCTTCTCAACAGCTCCACGGAAGAAACCATCATCCAACAGGTGGTTTGATAGCTTATCATACCAAGCTTTAGGAGCTTAATGTAATCCATATAGTGCTTTACTTAGCTTGTACACCTTGTTTGGATGGATTGGATCTTCAAATCCAGGTGGTTGAGTCACATAAACTTCTTCATCAATCTTCTCATTCAGAAATGCAGACTTGACATCCAATTAAAAGACTTTGATGTTCATGATGCTGCATATGCTAAGAAGATTCTGATGGCCTCTAATCTTGCAACAGGGGCAAAGACTTCTTCAAAGTCTACTCCTTCTTCTTGTAAGCACCCTAGAGCCACCAGTCTTGCTTTGTTCTTGATAACTACCCCTCTTTCATCCTTCTTGTTCCTGAATACCCACTTCATGCCAATTGCATATTTTCCTCTGGGTTTGTCAACCAAATCCCAAACATGTAAGTCTCTGAATTGGGCCAACTCCTCCTGCATGGCTTCCACCCAGCTATTGTCTTTTAAAGCTTGGTGGATGTTCTTTGGCTCAACTTGGGATAGAAAACAAGCATGGAGACATATGTTTGCCTTTTCAGAAAAACTTGTCACTCTTTCATGCAAGTCACCAATAATGTTCTCTGCAGGATGATTTCTTTCAATAGAGGTAGTCTGAACAATTTGATTTACTGTTACTTTTGATTCAAGATTTGTCATATCCATATCATGACTTTCATACTGAGGTACTTCTTCAGATTCCAGAGTAACTTGGTTTAGAGTGTTTGCAGATGAGGATGCTTCATTAGTTCCAATCTAAAGAGAATCAAACAATGACTGGAATCTGTCTTCAAATATGTCTGTCTCTTCAGGTTAACTCTACTGTTGACTCTGCATTGGTTCACTTTCCATTTCATTTGGACCTTTATTGGATACTTCAATTACAGCTTCTTGCTCACAGATCTCCATTTCATTTGGTCTTCGGTTGCATCTCTCAAAGGTGAATCCTTTCTCTCCTGATGCAACAGATGACCACAGCTTGTCCAGATCAATCTACTTTTGCTTTCCCTTCCCTTCAATACTTGTTCTGAACATGCTGTGATCCATGTCTTCATTGTAGATTTTGAATGATTTAATCTTTTCCAGATCAAATAACTATTTGGGTCCTTCTACATTGTTAAAGTGATTTTCATTGAAGATTATATCTGAGGACTCAATAACCACCATGTGCTCTTTAACATACACTCTATAACCCTTTGATTGAGTTGAATATCCATAAAAAACATTCCATAGATTTGGACTAAAACTTGTTTAGATAATCCCTTGTATTCAGCAGTGAGCATTTACAACCAAAACGCTTCAAGAACTTCACATAAGGTTTTCTTTTGAAGATAATCTCATATGGAGTCTTGTTGTGAGTTCTGTTCAAAAGAACCCTGTTTTGCACATAGCATGCAGTGTTGATAGCTTCTGCCCAGAAAGTTGCAGGTAAATTTGCATAAGCTATCATGGTTCTTGCAGCTTCAATCAATGTTCTATTTCTTCTTTCTACAACATCATTCTGCTCAGGGGTTCTTGGAGCACTATACTGTTGAAAGATCCATTTAGAAGTGCAGAATTCCTCCATCAGCCCATTCTTGAATTCTGACCCATTATCACTTCTAATCACTTTCACCCTCTTCTCAAATTTATTTTCCAACTTCAATACATAAGCCTTGATTAACTCTAGAGTCTCATCCTTGCTTCCCATGAAAAAGACACATGTAAACCTTGAAAAATCATCAGTTATAACCAAACAAAATCTCTTCTTCCCGATGCTTGGAACATTACAAAACCAAACAGATCCATGTAAAGTAATTCCAACACTTCATTAATAGAATTGATCAGTTTGCTCTTATGTGAGGACTTATGTTGCTTTCTTTTGAGACATGATGAGCATTTTTCCTCCAATTTGAATTCTCTAGTTGGAAGCCCAACAACATGTTCACCTTTTACCAGTTTATTCATGTTTTTGAGATTGACATGACACATCTTCCTATTCCATAGTCTAGTTTCATTTTCAGTGGCTTTAGAAACAAAGCATGAACCACCTCTAGAGATGGCATTCTTCATTCTCAGCTCATAGAGGTTCCCATTTCTTGGAGCCATCATCATTATCATTTCTGGTGGAATGACAAATTCGGGCTTGAGGATCAGGAATTGTTCATCATTGAAGGCAACCTTGTATCCTTTAAATGCTTGGTAAATTATATTGTAGTCCTTCAACATGCAGCACATTCTCGAAAGATACTTTGCCATTTGTAAGAGTACCTCTTCCAACATTTTTTCCTCATCACTTCCAAAGGCAACAGGTCCGTCAAATTTTCTTTCATAATTTACAAGTGCTTCCCTATCATAGGTCATATGCCGAGAACATCCACTGTCCATGTACTATATATCATTTCCATCCAAGGACTGTTCCAGCATATACACACATAAAGATCAGTTACAATCTGAGCTACAAACTGGATTAGTTTGTAAGTCAGAGTCATTTTGAACTTCAACAGGAGTTGGAACTGGATCTTCATATACTGTTTCACATGATTCATCTGAATCAGATTCAGATTCAACTGGTGACTTGATGCTTCCTTCAATTTTATCAATCACATTGTCTTTCCAGTTGTTTATATCTTGCTTGGTCCTCTATTGATAACCCCTTGGTTCAAATCCTTATTTCAGGAGGAATTTCTCGTCTCCATTTAGGACACCAGGTCTTATCTTTGATCTTTCTTTTTCATTTGACCTCTTTCCCTTTACAGTGTTGTCTGATGCTTTTGATCCTTCATTGATCTTCGAAACTGAATTCAAACCTCTTTTCCAATGTCAACCTATGATCCTCATCATCAGATGAATTCTTTTCTCCATTCATATACCTTTTATACATTTTCTTGTATCCTTTCATGTCAAATCCACAGACAATGTCAGGAACTTCAAATGTCTCTTCCACAACCCAATATGATCAATGTGATGTCCATAGGCATCACACTTCTTGCACCATACTCTTGCAAAGCTTCCCATATCTTCAAGCAGTTTCTTGTCCTTGATTCTGTCACTAGGCTTTGGAAAGTCAAAACCTAAGGAGGTTTTTGGGCATAGAGAATTGGTGAAATCCATTTTGATTGGCTTGTTCACATAAGATACTTGAGGGTACTTTTCTTTGACAACGTTGATCTTCTTCAATTTATATGGAGGACTTGAGGAACTAGCTTTTTGAACAGCTACAAACCTTCTCATTGGAATATACTCAACATCCCCAATGTCAAAAAGCTCATGGTTGGAGAACACAGGATAAATAGGAGGATGTTGATCATATGTGTAGCTTTTTGATTTATTATTCTTGCTTTTTGGTTGAGGTCTTTCACATATGTCAAACACTATGTGTTCTCTCCTCATTTTCTCATAATGCTTCTTAAGTTTAGGGGTTGTTTTTGGTAGCTTTGGCATTTGTTCTCTGTTCTTCTTCTTTGAAACCTTCTTGTTTCTCTTCTGGTCATCTGAAGATCTGTCACTTCTGCAACTACAAGTGCTTCCTTCACTGGAGTATTCACTCTATTTCTTCTTTTCATCAGACTTTTCTACTTCCTTTTCATTTGACACGGTACTCTCCTTCAAGACAAACTCACCTTCTTTACTCACAATCACGTTTTCATATATTTTCACAAATTCCTGTTTATCCTCAAACACACTCTTAAATTGCTTTAGATATTCATTCCTGCTCTCTTTTTCCACCTTGAGTGGATATTTGTCACAAAAAGGTGGTGAAAACTTTTTGTATTTCTCTACAGGGGTCAACTTTTCTACATATCCTACTATATTTCTGGTTGACACAAGGTTCTTCAGAAACTCCATTTGAATCAGCAACTCAGAGTTCTTGAGCTTCTCTTAAGTATACATCTTTTTCAGACCTTCAATTTCAACAGTCATCCTTGATTGAGTTATGTAGGCTTGTATACAATCTTACTCCATACTTTTAATCTGATTTTCATATGTGGCTTCATTTGTCTCATAGACATTTAGAAAAGCCTCCTTCCTTCCACATTCAGATTTCCACTTTCCAATCTCCTTGTTAAGTTCATCAATTTTTAAAAGAAGATCAGAAATGGAGGGTTCAGATTGTACCTGTGATCCTAAAGATTCTCCCTTCTCTTGCACCTTAGCCATGAATGCAACATTGGCTTTTTCCATCTCTGCAGCATGGTTGCTCCAGTCAAACTCCCCATCTTGTGGTACTATAGTCACTGCAACGTTTCCTTGATCTCTAGCCTGATTCACAGCATTGGCATTACTTATGTTCTGACTGCCCTGAATTTGAAGCTGATTGTTTCTTTGTTGTGGCTGAGCTTGGTGTTGTTGGGATCTGTTGTGATTCTGATAGGGATTGTGATTAACCAGCTGACTTCTCTATTGAGTCCCTTGATAATTCTGATGCTGGTTCTGGTAGAACTGGTTCTGATTCACCTGATTACCAAACTGGTTTGGTTGATTACATTACCTGGCAAAGTGCCCTGGCTGTTGTCAATTGTAACAAATGGCTTTAGCTTGTCAAATCCGATCCGGTCATTTGGTCCCGAGAAAGATGATCTCCCAGTCCTATTGTACAGCCTTTTGCTTCTGACTGCCAACATTGCAGCTTGCTATTTTTTTGTCCATATCCTCAAGATCATCCACATCTATCTATTTAAGGTCTTCTTATACTATACTTGTGTTAATTAGATTCTTTGCAACAAAGGCATGGTAGGGGTCAGTAAACATGGAGAATAATGCTTGGTAATCTGTTCCATGACTTGATTTGTTTTGTATGTGAGGAGTGTGTCCACTGGCCGTAGAAGCAATATCATCTTCAATCATTTGGACATTAAACCTTGCTTGGCTTCCTCCACACATTGACCCTAATTCAGAAGGCTCTTCCACTATTGGCTGCTGCTGAGACTTAAGAGTGAGATTTCCCATAGATGCCACTAAAGCATTTGTCACCGGGAAACTGGGCTTCTCTTCTCTTATCATGTTGTGTTCGATCATCTCATGCTCAGCAGCCTTTAGAAATGCTAAGACATCATCCAACTTGAAATTGGGAAAATTAGCCTTTTCTTTAATGAACTTGCTGGCTGTGTACCATTGTCCAGACAAAGAGGATAGTTGTTTCTTATTCAGCTCAAAATCAGAAATTCATAAATCAGTTGTTCTGATTTCATTGGCAATGGTCATAAACCTTTGCAACACTCACTTTAGTCGTTCACCTTCTTTAAACTTGAAACGGTCCAACTGCTATTTCAATCTGTCCTTTTTTATGTCTCTGAGCTTTGTGTTACCCTCAAACATGTCAATAACTGCATCATACATCTCTTTTGCGGTTTTGTGATGATTGACACTGGTCAATATCTCCCAAGAGAGACCTAATTTCAGCATTGACAGTGCCTTGTCTTCTCGCTTCTTCATCTTGATTTCAATGGTGGCATTGTTGTTTAGTGTGAGAGAGGGAATGTATTGTCCATCCCTGATTGAGTTCCACAGCTCTGGGTCATTGTAGTTGACTGCAGCTTCAAACAAAACTTTCCATTTGATGAAGTTTTCTAGTCCGATGAGCCTTGGAATCTTGTTTGTTGATACCTCTTGATCATCCATCTTCTCAGATCTGGAACTTTGACACACAAATACCTTCAAATCTTCAAGCTTTATCTCAAAACCTTCAGTCCCATGGCCTTCAGCGAGCTTCTAGCTTTGATACCACTTGTCAGGACCGTATATATGGTGCAAACCTTAAGTAGGTTGAAAAGAACACACATATCTAATAACCCAAAGGCCTATTGAATATCCCGGCGGAATCAAGATATTCAACGGATGGGAACGAAGGTATGAGATAATGGACACGAAACAATAAAATATAATATGTAAGAACAATATCAAAGACAAAGATTCACTGCATTTAATATATAATTTAATGAAACAGTAAAAGGAATGTCTAGGGTTTCGTGACGACGGCGGCGGCTGTACGAGGAGACAAAGGGAATATTTGTTAGAATGTTTTTCTCTTGTATTGCGTGCGCCGTCCTCTCTCTATTAAATGGAAACCTAGAACACCTTTTATAGGCCCTGACATTCCTTCTAAAATCCTCTAAATATTACATAATAAATGACAGATAAAATACAAGTGTAAGACTCTTTGAGCATGATATGTATCTTGCTCGAGCAGACTTGATATGCAGTGCATGCTTGACAAGGGACTTCGAGCACACTTTACGTAGAATAATTTCTGATAGAAATTATTTTCCTCTAACATGCTTCATCCTTCTTGACTAATCCTTGCTTTGCTCGAATTTTTCCATCGAGCAAGCATATTCTTCTTGAAATCTTCAATCCTGCCTTGACTTATTGAGGAATCTTCAGCATGCTCGGATGTGAAGCTTGCTCAGAATTGAACCATGCTCGAAGTCTATACTTTGAACATATGACATCTTTTTATTGCATCCATGCTCGTCACCAATGTGCTCGGACCACTTGTGCTCGGATCACTTGGCTAAAACTTGAATGATCAAGTCGTTTGCTCGATTGGCAACCCGTACTCAATAGAAGAACATTCTTGCTCGGAGAAGTGTAGCTTGCTCGAAGCCTTCAACACTTACAAGAAAAAATAGCTCTGGAAGACCATGCTCGAGGTAGTAAACCATGGTCGATGATCCAAGCTTGCTCGTAGTCCATACTTAGCCTATTTCTTTAGGAGATTGAGAAGATTCCAATCTTCCTTTGTAGATATTGGACTCAACAAATTTCTGCTGCAACTTAATAAACAAAAGTTGAGTATGGCCTATGAGCCAAGTTCTGCTGCAACTTAATAAACCAAAGTTGAGTATGGCCTATGAGCTAAGTTCTGCTGCAACTTAATAAACTAAAGTTGAGTATGGCCTATGAGCCAAGTTCTACTGCAACTAAGCAAACTAACTTGATTATGACATGAATGCCAAGAAAATAATGTGATTATGCATATTGTGGGTGGAAGGGGAGCTACAGTGATTGATGATACGTGAGATACACTGTACGTGTATATGTATATAATATATTTATATGCATACTA
Source organism: Bidens hawaiensis (assembly GCF_021521415.1). Lineage (NCBI taxonomy): Eukaryota > Viridiplantae > Streptophyta > Magnoliopsida > Asterales > Asteraceae > Bidens > Bidens hawaiensis. The sequence goes on from NW_027493928.1 coordinate 312,815, forward strand.
TGTGGATAGACATAGGAGATACAATAGCGTAGGAAATACTAGATACATATATACATATATAAATTCTGTGTAATGGTTGATCTTAAGTGGAACCGTTGTGGGCGGAAGGGGAGCCACAGTGGTCGGCTTTACGTGGAAAATGAAGGCATGTAGTATGAACGAACTGTCACCACTTTATCGTAATTTCAAAATCTTATCATAAACTTATTCACATACATATGTACATACAAAGACACAGATGTACATATGCAACGTAAATACATTTTCTTACATACACGCGTACATACAAACTATGACTGTGTGATATGCAGAACTGATTTCGTTAAAACTTATGAAACTCACCAACTATTCTTAGTTGACATGTTTTTAATAGGCTTTCTGGTATTCAAAAAAATGGAGTAAAGTGCTTATGTGCTATCTGTTTGGATTGTGATCGATGCTATGTAAACTGGTACAAGCATTCGGGTATGAAGTAAAGTAGTTAACGGACTAGTTTTGATTGTATCATCTAGTTTGTAAAAGATGTTAGAACAATGTAATATATTGTAAATTAGTTGGTAATGTTTCTTTATGAACAATATGTTTGATACAAGTTGTGTCTATTACATTACCGTTTTATGCTTCCGCAAATCACTCAATGGGGTTTGACAGTGGCGCTTCATGCCACTAGGGACGGCATCCACAAGAGCGTAAAAACAGTTCCCTCCGCTAAAGTGATAATATTGAAATTAAAAATACATAAATAGTAATGATAAGTATGACAAGTTAAACACACTCACTGTTATCAACCTAGGCATATTAAGGATAAAAGTCTCGAATGGCCACAGGAGACTCATACCCACGCGTACAAGTGCAGTCTCTAACATGAGGTGCGTGGGGCTGGCAGGCGAGTCAAAGTTTTAAACCATGGCTGGTCAATATAGGCAGCAATCTGTATGTCAAGGAGCTTCTTAGTCATGGAGCGGATGACCATTTTAATCTGAATTACATCTTTAGGAAACAACAAAAATCTCGTCCACCAATCATGAGCGCTTCGCGACGGCTCGGTCCCTATCACACCCTTCCCAGTCAAAGTGCAAATAAACCAACTCCCATGCCCCTTCAACTTGTAGAATACGGAGAAGTTGTCGACCGTCGGAACAACACCACGGGTCCTAGAGCATAATTCAAAGTGGTAGACCCTCATTAAGCCACAGGGGTGCACATGCGATAAGTGGATTCCATTTACCGTTAGATGATGCCCTAAATTTAGTAATAGGAAGCCAAAAATTGCGGGTAGTGAATAATTCGCCATATAATGCTATGTTCCCCTTTGGAGGCTTATCAACAGTAGAATCGACGATTGGGATTTCTGGTTCCCATTCTTGAGGCACGCCACAGTCATTAACAATATCCAAGAAATCCTTCTCCTTCCAATTATTCGGAATAAGATATACCGTCGGACATGGGTATTCCTTTCACCGCCGGCCATGAGGATATTATAAAGGGATTTGTTGCAACAACCTATGAAGACGAGATTATGAGACAGAATCGATGGCACACAAAATCTGGAGAAGAAAGGAAATTTCTTAAGAAGATGAAAGAATATGAAACAGTATGAAATAAAGTGGCTTTTCTCTTATTTATACCCATCGTAGTTATTACGGTGGGAAGATGCATAGAAGAGAGAGGAAACGACGGTCCAATCGACGATCGACGCGTCAGGCGGGAAAAGAGAAAAAGGGAGGGAACGGTTTTCAAGCAGCTGTCAAACATCTGTAAACACCTTGAAATAAACGCATGACACACTCAGAGCAGACCCGTCACATCCTTACCTCAATCCTTATCCTAACCCTTCGATTGAATCATAAATACAGACAATGCAGGCGTAAGAAGATATCAAGACGCTCACACCCCCAAGAAATATTATAAGTCCAAAATTCTATCGGCAGGAATGTAACGCGGAAGAAACAATGGACTGGGGGATTTATAGAGGAAGGGTGGTAAATGACCCAAGAAACAAGGAAGATTTCGCGGGTCACCCTTAGTACATACGGGTGTCATCCACTAAGAAATAAAAGGTCCAAACATTCTTCAGAAGCAGCGGAAGCCGTCCGCAAGATAAAGAACATAAGAGCGCAGGAGTGACACGCAGGTGGAGGAACAGAAAGGAAGAATAACTTCACACCTTGGGAGAACAGATAGCAATGTCCTTCTAGAAGCTTGCCAAAATATTCCCTGATAATGACAGATACCTACTTCATGGAGAGCACGTGATGGCACAGCTAATCAGGAGGAGCTAGCTGGACGTCCCTTAAAAACCTAGCTCATGGCTAGCTATCACCTCCTATCGAACTAAGCCACGTGTACTTCACACCTTGGGAGGAAAACAAATAGCAATGTCCTTCTAGAAACTTGCCAAAATATTCCCTGATAGTGACAGATACCTACTTCATGGAGAGTACGTGATGTCACAGCTAATAAGGAGGAGCTAGCTGGACGTCCCTTAACAACCTAACTCATGGCTAGCTGTCACCTCCTATCGAACTAAGCCACGTGTCCATTTAGGTAAACGGAATACTCTTCTGGATAGTGACAGCTCCACCTCCACCAATCACATTCCCTCACCCCGACTATAAACACTTTCTCAATTATCATGAGGTATTCATACACAATTACCATATTAACATCAATCACTTTAATTAAATACTCTCTCTCCCTCTCTCTAAGGATAACGATTACTTTTTCTCACGTTGGAGGGTGGTTACAGGAAGCCCCCCATCTTGTCCTTTCCGTAACGAGACCAGGTTGGTTCGTTTCGCCGGATACAAATCTGGATCTAGCCCTATTCTCAACTTATATTATCCTGATTTCATCCATTGACCTTTACCTGGTGGAAATATGGATCTGAACCTGATACGATTTGGATCCGTGTTTCTTCACCAACCAAACATAATTTCACAATAAAATTTTCAATTTCACTTCCAATTCCCTTGACTTACATGAATTAAATGAGGCTTTACAACATATGATGATTGATATTTTCGGCTGTGATGCAAATATGGTTGTTATGTTGCTGATTTCTATTGGAAAATTCGAACTAGGAGCAACGTTATAATAATATAATACTAAATTTATAATATATAATATTAAAAACAAAGTTTCCTTCAAAGAATGAATTTGTTATGAATAATAAGATTGCAAGTTCCTCCCCAACTTAACTTATCTATGTTGCTTTAATACAGCTACAAAATACCAACTTGATGAATGCCTACAACCAGTGTAAAATATATGAAAGTTGCAAACACAATAAAAATTTTCTACTTTCAGAAAAGTAAATTATTGATTCCCATTTAATCCTGATATATCCTCACTTGATTTTCAACAACTAGTTGATACACAAAACCCGAAAGAAAAAATGTTCAAGATGAATCCTCCAAATACCCTCTCTCAGTTAGTAGATGCAGCATCTGGCTGATTTTGTGGCATTGCAGCTTGGATAGCAGGTAGCTCCTGGTATGCCTTGCTTAACCTTGATAGAAGAGGGTATTCACTCTGCACCAACAAATAACAATGACTTTAGTTATCCTCTCATAAACAAAGTTCAAGTCATCTATAAGTCTTTTTATCGTTTTGTACATTGATATATAATAACAGAGCATACCATGTCAAATTTATATCGTTGTGACATATTAATGATGGGCTCCAGAAACACATCAGCCTGCAGAAGGTTGGAATGCATTACTCCATCAGCATATTTAAGTATTTGATTTGCATTTTAACAGAAGTAACTTCTAGTGTAATATAAACAAAGTTAACTTTCTATACGCGACTACTTTTAACAGGTCATCTTATAAGATGCTAGGCTATATGCGGAAAAAAAAAATAATCAGCACCAGAAAAAGTTCATCTCCAGTTGCATACTTGCCAGCATGATCTTTTAGTAATTTCTCCAAAGCTGCACAGTGATTTCACAGAAATCAGTTAACTCTCTTGTAGTTACAATAAGCCTTTGAATCTGTTTTCACTGTAAAATATATCTCAAAGTAAATTTCCTGGTTATTGAGGGAAAGTAAGAGTTTACGCGCAAACCCTTTTCCCATATGCTTATGAACCCATGAAATCTTTTCATCTTGGCCAAGACTCCGTCCGATGTAACCCTGCAAATTGGAAAATAATAAGAATCCATACGCCATCATTTATTGTAAAAGAGGTAATTATCTAACTCACCAAAACAGGTAACCGTACAAGAGGTTGTATGCTTGAAGTGACAATATTTGCAGCCTACATATTTCAAAGTAAAAAATAGCCATAACAAGACAATGCATGAACATAAATTACAAAATGTAATCTACCTGATAGTTCAATGCCTTTTTCTTCAGGTCATGAGGCAACAAAGGACATTGAGGGTACTTCTCTTCAAGGTACTGCATTATGTAATGGGAAAACCACTGATAAATAAAAATAAAGATAAAAAAGGCGCTTATAACTTCCATCAATGTAAGCTACTAACCATTATAATTGCAAAAGAATCAGAAATAACAAAATCACCATCCTTTAGAGTAGGCACATACCCAATAGGGTTGATCTTCAAATACTCTACATTTTCAAACAATAATCAGTTATTTAAATTGATTTATGCAAATGAGTCTTGTGTGGCTAATGCTTACCAGTGTTAGAAAAGTCGATTTTAGGGAGATTAATTGGTAATCGGTCAAACGTAATCAAAATCGGCCAAATTTTGGTCAAAATTGGTCATTTTTCGGTCAAAATCGGCCAAAATAGTCAAAACCTTTGAAGTATTGGAAACATTATACTTATTAGGTCCAATCCGATTAATAAGTTTCAAAAATTATATATAAAGTTTTGAAATATTTTGTATATGCCTAACTCTGTTATATTACATACAAAATACAAACCCCGAACAAAATACAAATATGATAATCCCTATTAATCCTAATTAATATTTAGTCAGTCCCACACCGCTCGACTAGCGCCTAGTAAACTTTACAACACTGGTGTTCACATCCATTTATAATATTGTAACCCATTTGTTATTCAGCATTCATCTTTTAAGCATTCTTATAGGTTGTTAAAACGAATAGTAACTTAACAAAATCACCAAATATCTTAATAAAATAAAATAAGTGTCACCGGGACTCTCTTGCTCCCTTTTGAAGAGATTAACAGCTTTGTATTCATATTCAAGTCCTGTTGGCAAACCACGATCAAATGAATCATTTGTGAATAATAATAATAATAATAATAATAATAATAATAATAATAATAATAATCCATGTAAACAAGAATGATGAGACAACCTTTTAAATTGAGAGCAATACGAACGGAATACGCGCAACTGCTCATGAAGAAAGAATATAGCTGCAGATTCGACTACAAAATCAATTAAATTAGTGTTAGCAGTTTTGTTATTGAGAAATACATATGAAATAAACCGAAAGATTGACACACCATGATGATCAAAAATTTTGAAGAAATGGTGATTCTGTAATGTCTCCCACTTAAATACGCTCTAAAATATTAAATTCATGGTGACGTTAAACTTATTGTGGTCAAACAAATCTTGGTGTGTGGGGGTCACACGTATTCAAGACTTTTTGTATTGACTTTTGATATAACACAATAGTTTTATCTTTTCTTCTTTTTTTTTTAAGGGCTTCATCATATATTTTGATACAGTTTTAAATATTAATACGTTGATAGCTTACGTTTTAACGTATTAAGTACATTGTACTTAGCTAAATATGATATTTTAGAATAGAATAAATTGTCTATTAACATTTACATAGCATACTAGGCTAAATAATTTGTAGTTGTATCCCGAAAACATTCGTTTAAGATTATATTATGTTACACATTATAATAGTCTAAACACAATAATCAATCAATAATTAATCAAACAAGAAAACATTTGGCTAAAACATACTAATAAACATTTGGTCCACATACATAAAAATAAAAGTACACCCCAAAATACATCATGTGCTAAACACATGATCCACAAACATAAAAGTAAACAGTTCATCATAAAATACATCATCTTAATCTTATCAACCATAATAAAAATCTTTCATGTTTCAAGCTTAAAGACCTGAAAATTTGTCTTTACAGGTCGTATAGCACTATACGGCTCGTATAGTCGTTTTTCGGCAGCGCTTAACAGCGGTCAAAGGCAGGCTGACTTTTCTACAAAAGTTTTCTATACGGTCGTATAGTCCTATACTGGCCGTATAGGTTTTATGGCGTGTCAGGGAGCAATACGAGCCATTAAACACCTATACGGCTCGTATCGGTCTATACGGTCGTATACACTGCAAAAAACTGTTTTTTCCTCTCTCAGTCATGCATATCCTATACGGCCTGCATAGCCCTATACGAGCCGTATAGACATGTTCAGTAGCGTGAGGGTCATGTATGAGGATCACATCTTTTTTCTTTTTTTAATTATAAGAGCTAAAAAACAAAGACGGTTACGTATTACGATTTATAAAATCAATAATCTTCCTATACTATTAAATCAATAGAGTTTATGGACATGTGGCCTTCTTTCATTGGTCAAACTCTATTGCTTCCATATATATCAACACCTTTTTTGATTTTCTTCCTAATTAAATAATTCAAAAAAAAAATTTATTTAATAACAACCATTTATGTTTTGTCATTTAACTAGTAAGAGTGCCCGCGCGTTGCGGTAGGAACACAACTATGATTCGATCAGTAACAGCCCGTTCTGGTACCGACATTTGCTGTAGTAAAATTTGGATTCGGTATAGTTTTGATGCGGGTGTTAAACATGTCCATGTTAGTTTTGGGTTTAGTATTTTACACTTTTACTAAATGATAGCTTGTCAAATAATATATTAAGTATAATAATGATGTTTGCAACATTTTCTCTTATGGGGTTCGTCCATTTAAAGACATGCTTCTCACATATACTTTGTTTTGAAGTGGCCTTCCCAGTTTCGATTGGAAATAAAAGATATAAATAACTTTTCCCAACCGTTACATGGCCTTGAAACATAAACATTTTTCAAAATCAAATTGGCAAATCTTTGACAATTCATGTGTTCCGTGTAATAATTATCCTAAAATTGTTTAATAAACAGACAAAATCTAAGATAAGAGTATTCGCATCTTTGGGTCCTTCAATTGCTTCTTACTCGTTACCCTACAATTTTTACAATTTTACCCCAAGTTGACTGGTGCAAAATTTAGTCAAATATGTTGACTCGTTAACTCATGTTAAAATGCAGGTTTGACTTTCAAAAAGTCAAACGGTCACAATACCTAAATGACATGAAATGAAGTTTACAATATTAACAAAATCCATAAACAAACACAAAATGTACAAGTCACATAACTAATAACAAAAAATAACAAGCAACCAAAGCTCAACTTGAACCTGAACTTGTCACTTGGATAGAAAAGGCGAGTAAACCATCTGCAAATTTGCATCCGGTTGCACATTACCCTTCACAATCACCTTTTGTTGCTCCAGATCAATGTCAAAAGTTTCCACTCCTATGGAATATATAGATAAATAAACTTATATCAACTATTTTAAGTTGGGAATCTTGATTAATTTTCAAAAATGAACAAACCAATAATTAACCAACCTTCCATTTTGCCAAGAACCTCGTTCACGACCCCAACACAGCCGTCACATGACATGCCAGCCTTAAGAACAACAGCTTGCATATCCATCAATATAAATTTGTAAGTTTTAGCCATTGTCACATATTACAGTTAAGATAATATATAAACAATGCAAATTGTTTATATATGTTTACTTGATATAAAATTGGAATTATTATTTAATATATGTCGAATTTGAAAATTATAAAAGATTAAGGTTTTAAACGTACCGAGCCTTGTTCGTGTTTGTTTGTTTAGCTTTGAACTTGTTCATGAACACTAACCGAACGAAATTTCATGTGTGTGTTTGGTCATTAAGATAATAAAGTTGTTCCAATTCATTCGTGTTCATTTGTTAACTTCCTAAACGAACACAAATGAACATAAGCAAACGCATGGTAGTTTGAAAATTGAAAAACAACATTGTTAATCCTTTTTTCTAAAAACCACTAATATATTTTCATGTACAATATATTCAACTTCAAACTTGATTGTTATTAAAAAATTTAAAGGGAAAAGTAATGCTTACAAACTTGCTCGATGCTGCTCAAAGAAAGCTTGTAAAATGGTTTCTTTATTTTGGCTCAGTTCGATTCTAAGCTGATCGGCTCGGTTCGATTTGTAAACGAGCAAGCCCTCACTCAGTAACGCAACATATTTAGCTCGCAGTCGTAGTGTTTCCGGCTCGGTTTTTTATATGCGTGTTTCATGTAACTTCTACCTTCATAAAACATGCTCGGATCTTCCTCGGACTTTAAAGCACCATAGTGACAAGTCTAATACTCTCATGATCTTGTTATGTTATCTTTTCTTGTGTAAAACAAGACAAACGGGTTGGATTCTGTATGAATTGTAAATTAGTTGCATTTGGTTTCTGTCAGTTAATGTGATTATGCCTGTAAAAAAAACCACGAGTTATGTAAATATTTCGGTTTGAAGTTTGTCATGTTCTTTTATTTAATAGACGAAAGAACATAATCAAAACTTTTTATTCATTTACTTTAACGGCCCTAAAAAAATTAAACAAGTATACAAAAGGGCTTCAACGAACATAAGTAAGTAGACAAATGAGCATGAACGAAGTTAAATGAACAAACGCTCACGAACACATATGAACAAATGGACTTGCTACGTATTTCATGACCACCATTCACGGTCGTCAGGTCAACCGTATTTATACATGTCAACTCGAGCTTAACCTGTTTTTAAAATGGGTCAACCTGAACCTGACCTGTTTTGACGTTTTGTAAACTGGCCATGTTAGCCGAACCAAAACCTGTCTTTTTTCACGTCAAGTTCGGGTCATGTCAGTTATTATTTTTTGTTCCACATGTAGCAAAAGTGTTGGTAAAGTGTTACAGACTGAACACCACCAAAAATACGAGATTCAAACACAATGGGTAAACTTTGGTAATATGAGAAAAATTATACTGCTAGTTTTGGTCTTTTGAGAAAGCATGTTTTTTTAGCGGCATTGACCTTTTGAGTATGGTTGACATTTTGATCAACTTTGACTTCGTGACCAACTTTGACTTTTTTTGGTAAAAGTCACCATTTTTGACCTTTTAGCCAAATTCAACAATATAATGAATGCATGTAAATATAGGTATACATTACTGTAATAATAAAATAATCCTAATTTGATTTCCATATTTTAAGACACTAATTAGTTTTAAAAACATTAATAAACATTAGTTTTATATGAATCGCATTCGCTTCAGTCGTCATGAGTCGCCATTTTGCCAGTTAACTTTTTAAATGTTATGTAGGTATTTGGAAGTGTAGATAGATGGTTTAAAATTGCTACATTTGTAGTTTTCATATCTATTGCTTTTAACTCATTCACCCCATATAACGTTGACCCGTATAGTTAGATGAAAAGTTGGACCCGTTTACAAAAATGATAATCTTGACCGGTTTACAAAATGGTAACCCGTTCACTGCAAATGATAATATTGGCCCGCTTATTGAAGTATATATTTGTGACTCATTTACTAAAAAGGGTATCATCGACCTGTTTACTAAAAAAGTAAATGTGAAATAAAAAATTTGCAACTTAGTTCATTTACAGTATGAGTGAAAAATCTTCCAAATGTCAAACAGGTTAAAATCATTAAGGCAACAAGTGAGGGTAGTTTTGGTATTATAAAAGAAATTAGCAATTGCTAATGAAATTAAACAAAATTCCCATTAATTATCAACATGATTATTTTCAAAATATGATCTTGTAAGTCACGAAATACTAATTTTGACGTGCTTGCTAAAATAGATAGATTTTGACCCGTTTACCAAAATGGCAGTTTTATCTCGTTAATTAAAATCGACAATTTCTGCGCGTTTGCTAAAATGATAGCTGAGACCCATTTATTGAAATCTGATATGTGTATATTTAGATTGTTTTGAATGTTTATCAAAGCAAAAACAGAAAGTTCAAAGTAGCTAAGTATGACAGATAACATTAGCAAGTGTCACATGTTGGGACTCAGGTCATCATTAGTAGAGTACAAAAACAATATGGTCTATATAACCTAAAAACCATCAGTCACCATAGAGTAAAAATGCATACCTGGTACAAAGTCAAAGGTCTTCCAGCCTCAGCATGCCCTTCTACAACTTTAAGTCGCTTTTTAGACCCCCTATTCATAACATGCTTAAATGTAGATTTGTTATGTAGTTAAAAAAACGCAACCAATGAAACTAACAATCTTGCTATAACTCTATGACACTCATATTCTTGAAAATCTGCAAACATGAAGTCATAGATTCAAGAAAACAATTAAAACTGCTAAACCTTAAATATTCTTGATTGTTACAAATCAGCAGTAGACAGGTACAAGATTGTGACCACCAACACGTTAATTATTCATAAAAAATGGCCAAATTTATGAAGCCAACCAGGCCACTTTGAAATGGCCCGATTTTCAATATGACGAATTAAAAAAATCCGATGCGTTTTGTCGAAAAATCCGATGCACAGTGCGAGCGCATCACATATTCGATGCACTCTTCATTATATAAATACTAAAGTTTAGTTATCTCAACAACAATAGAAATATGTGATCCAATGAAGGGTTGCAGGAAAAAAAAAAGGACAAAGAAATTATAACAAGCATACATCTTACCCTCCTCAGACCCTACCATAGCTTTGCTATTGGTGGGATATACTGAGTACGATGATGATGATGATGATGATGATGATTCATGAAATTGGCCACACGTCCTTAAACTACAACAAATTCATATCTTTGACTCGAAGCTGAATTAATCATTTAATTGATCTGCATTGTTGCTAACTTGTTCCAATATTACCCGACATAACAAAACGAATCTACAACCCTTTTGACTTCATATGCTAAATAGTAAATACTGATTACACCTTTCTGTTAACAATAACCAGAAAGGTTATTGGTGCTACCACATACACAAATAACATGAGCAAACACTTACACATGACATTATTATAACAGCAGGGGAATCTGAACCTTAAACAAAAGCAGAGAATTCCCTAATGTCAGTTGCAAATTCGTCAATCATGACCACTTACATGACGAGACTCAACCTCTCGGCCTCAAAAGAAGAGAGCGGATTATAACACACCAAAAACATCTAATTTCCATATCAGAAGACAGGAACACATCAGTTCGCTTACGACTACGTATCAAAACGAAAAAAACTGATGAACCGGTAAAAAATTTCCATTAATCTATATTTACAATTATAATCAAAGAAAATTGAATCTAGGAATTGAATTCCTGAATTTGCTAACGATGAACCCTAGATTAATCTTGGAATCGAAAACCTAACGATTTGGAGGATTTGTGGTGGTTTTGAGAAAGAAACGATGAGGACGCGTTTAAAAGACACTACAACAAGTTAATTCGCCGGACGATACAACAACTTTAATAACGGACAATGCTGTTAGTGCTATATATCGGCCGATGATCTTAATGCCCCGGAGATTGCAGGCTTGCTGGAGAAGTGCCAGAGACCTAATGAACATTTAATTTAACGGTGTTTATGGAGAGAGAAAGATGAAAAGACGTCTATCTCTATTATAATTATAACATAATTTAAAAGTGAATTACCTAACATGTTTCAAAGTAGAATGAAATCAAGAGAGTAATGAATATGAATAATATAAAGCTTGAATACCCAGATTATCAATTATGCAACAATACCCGGATTATAATCAAATTTCCATTAACCTAATTTATGAACTGGTTACAAAATTTATAATCAGACAAATTTGAACCTGGTAGTTGAATCCAATACCTGAATTTACGAACGATGAACCCTAGATTAAGCTTGGATACTAAAAACGAAACAAAACAACCTATTGAGAATAACCAAACAAAATTGAGAATAAAACACATACCTACAAAAAAATTGAAAGGATTCTCGCCGCCAACAACAGGACCTTCAGAGCCTGATGATGAAGAATTTCGTGTTGCTACTTTTATAGCATAGAAAGTAACGTATGGAGACACAATTAAAAGAAATTGAAAGAAAGAATTGATTGTTATCAGAAATATATTACATTATAATAATACATAGAATTGATTGAGGTTAACAATCAATTGCAATCACTATTATATTACATAGAATTGATTGAGGATGAAGGCTGTAACGTATGAAGAGACAGAGAGGAATTAAAAGAAAGAATTGAAGTCCAGGGTTGTATTGAAGTGGCCGGCCGTGATGGTGGTATCGGAGTTTGAAGCCGGAGGTTAGGGAATTTAATATTACGGCGTTGAAAGGGCGCCTGTATGTTTAATAAGATAATATAGATAACAAATGAGGAGCCTTTGAAACAAGGGCACAGGCACCATTATCATGGAGTATATGGGATGAAACTAACTTTGAACTCATCTTTCTAGTCACAAATGGAACCACTTCATATCTCAATGGATATAGGACCCCGGTAACATGCCATTTTTTTTTTGTTTATTAGATTGTTACAATGCAATATGCATACTAAGAAAATGAAATAAATGATCTGATTAATGATTTTGCTGCTACAATCAACCATGGTTTATGGAGGTTATTTTCAATTTACCTAATATTTGAGTAAAACAATAATTGCTTCTCCTTAAATTGGTTTCAATTCATAATTTGCTAAAGTTAAGCAGGCATTCAAGATGAATAATTTGTTGCTTATGAATCAACCTTGGTCAACTATAATTGAATAAGAATGAATAATCTTTTTAATTTTAACTTCATAATCAATTGGACTTGATTTTTATATTTCACGTTTTGATTTTAATTACAGAGTGAAAATGAGGGTGTTGTTTTTCGGAATCCATTTGCTATTCTTAATCAATGTTCAACAATTTTAGTTATATTTAAGTTTAAATTTGATTTTAACTTATATTAAATGTTTTTTATTTGTTATTTGATTTTAGAAATAAATGATTTTAATTAGAGTTTAAAAATGAGTGCTCGATTTTTGGTAAATAGTAACGGCTTGATTTTGACTTTACAAAAACGAGTGTTTGTAACTTAAAATTTGAAACATAAATTCTCAAATAGGAAGTGCCAAATATTCGGGTTGTCTTTATTAATTTAATAAGAAATGCTTGAAATATGTCATTCCTAAAAATAAATGCACTTTTGCTATAATAGAATGGCCAATATCTTTTTTAATGAAAGATTAACTTACGGCTATATTGAATACTCAACTTATTTTTAATATTTTTGGTCATATCTCGGTTAATATGTCAGCCTTAAGGTATATGTTTAAAAGAATACTGTTTTTAATAAATTTGGGGCCAAATCCACTATTTGATTAAAAAAATGAAAGTGATTATAGATTTATATGACTGATAGGTTATTGTTGTTGTTACCACCACCACTACTACCACTACAACTACGACGACCACCACCACCACTACAACTACGACAACCACCACCACCACTACTGTCATTATTATTATTTACCAGGTATTGTGACATACCTAACAGAATTTACCAATCTGTGTACTCCAACATCATACAACTTTTCTCCATAGTTAGAAGCCATAATGACAAACAAAGCAGAATGAAACAATCACTTTTTGTGGTAAGACTTCATATGCAGGTTGACCATTTAGGCTATATTTTACTTTTTATTATAATAAGCTCTTTAAGATTTAAATTAAAATCCTCTTATGACACGGTGAAGGAGAAACAACTATTTTCACGTTTGGTAAAACAAAGAAGGCTGAAATCGGTTTCCTTATCGCATACAGAAATAATAGAAAGATGAACAAATTGTGAATGTATTTCACCATGGTAAGATTTTTTCTGTTTTCATTTATAGCCTTTAGAAGGTATTATAGTAGTTCTTTAAATAATGATTATTTAAATTCTTCTCTATATACCAGCAAATGCATGGGATGAAGGAGATGAAGCTTTTTCTATTACAAGCCAACTTCAAAATACAAATTTGGATATGGTCGGCAATAAACATATAACGAAAGCTTTTGTCATCTTAAATCATGTCTTTAGTTGTCGATTTCTATATTTCCACCCATGTCGTACACGGGTTAATAACCTAGTAGCTGAATAAATTAAATGTGGTAGTTTTGTTTGGAAGGACGGTTTTACCCTTATATCCCCTTATATCTTTCTATATCATGTATATATTTATTTTTATTTAATGAATGTAATGTAAAAGTCTATAATTGGATAAACGAGAAAATTATGCTAGGACGTGGGTTGAAAACTAACCGAACGCTCGACAAAGTGTTCGTGGACTGATGTGAGGAAGGTTCAGTTATGTTCGCTTGTTCAATATAAATGGGCATAAACAAGCAATTTTGTTTGATTGTGTTCGTAAACAATAAAATAAAGTGTTTTCCTCTTTTCGTAAAAACAATTGATTTGTTATGTTATAGGAGTCTCCATCTCATGAGAAGAATTCTTTTCTTTTACTATATATAGAATAGAAATGTTAGAATATTTATCTCCGAAGATCTCAATGACCACGAAAAAGAGATGATGACTTTCCTAAGCCAACCAGTAGACTTGAACCTTGTTCATATGGTATCAATTGTAGATCATTTTGCAAAACGTTTTTTATTTGAATTGAAATAATTTTCAAATTAAAATATCTTCATTTCCGAATTCAATTGGACTACAGTGGAGAAATGCGTTCGATGATGTGTTTGTTTACATTCACTAACGTTAGTTCAATGATTCATTCATTAAGATTTTTAATATTTTTAATAAATTTTCTAATCTTATCATATAGATTTAAGAAAAACTATAAAACAAAAACACATATATGAGTATTATGTTATAAATTATATGTAAAACTAACCTATTAATAAGAATGTTAAAAAAAATCACCATCACAAACTTGGTAGCTGGACCGAAGTGTTGACACTAGCCATTCTTGGTTAGCTAATTCAAATAAAACGTTATTTGTGTCATTTGTGTTCGTGAACCATTCACGAGCAGTTCATTTTGTTAATGAATGGACACAAACTAGAAATTTCATTCGGTTAGCTATTTGTGAACTGTTCGCTTGTCCGATGAACGTTCATCGGATGAACACGAACAAGGCCTTATTCTATCCGGTTCGGTTCACTTACAACCCCGCTAAGAAGTGAAGAGTGGGAGTGTTGGAGAACACTGTACGAGTATCACATGCCAATTTTTTACCACTTTGGCGCTAAGAAGTGAAGAGTGGGAGTGTTGGAGAACACTGTACGAGTATCACATGCCAATTTTTTACCACTTTGGCGACTAATGTGAAGAAGAGAGGGAAAAATAAATTTGTGGAAATGAACACTAATGAGGGAAGAAGGAGAAATTGATTGAAAAAGGCTATTAATGGTATAAATATACAAATACTAAGATTTATTGAGATTAACTAGGTTAGGTATCCGTGTTCCACACAGGTTAAATAACTTAAATTCTGAAATTTTTATGAATAAAAGAATGATTCATAAAGTTGAGTCTTACATTAAATAAATACAAAGCTAAAATTCAAGTATAATTCACAAACTTACAAATAAATCATAAATCTCTAAATATTTTTTTGATACAATATTAGATGATACACTAAAAATATGATAAGTAAAGTAAAATAGTATTATGAAAACATAACCGGTACAATTGAAACAAAACGAACATGTCAGCAGTGGAATAAAGTTTTTGATCATTTAAAGAATGTGTTGTAAAAGAGAATCGATAACGTTTTGATTTGCAATATATGGATAGAAAAAAAAAGATAACTGTTATAGAGGTAAAAATAAGTTCTGTTAAAGATCCACGTGTTTTTAACAATGAACCCGAGTAAGTTTTAAGTACTAAAATGATTCATATATATGTAAATGTTACACACACCCAAACCTTAACTTTTAAAAAAATAATAGTAAAATATGTTTTGTAAAAGCAATTATAGAAATCATTAAACAAAAAATATATAAAAAAGAACTAAAAAAATATATATAATTAATAGGAGAGGCAGACAAGAAGAAAGAGTAAGAATGCACCTAAACATGCGTGATGGGGTCGGCCTTACAGTGGTCACGCAGTTTCTCTTCCAATTTCATTTTCTTTTTTCTCTTTTTTCTTTGGCTGGAGCTATTTAACTGTGTATAGGGTGGTTGCTTGATAAGGGGTGGTGGAAGAAAGAGTGGATGGACGACGATGGTGGTTGGGTAAAACTATAAAAAGGGTGCTGAAAGAAGGGTTGAAAAAGAAGGTGGGAATGCGGGATTAGGTTTATGGGATTTTTATGTAGTTTTTTTTACTTTATTTATTTTTTTTACTTTAATTAATAATAATGATATTAATACAAACTTCTTTTAAAAAGACTATAATTCAATTGTTAATATTAGATTTAGATATTAAATTTATAAGTTATGTTAAATAAAATTGAAAATGGAAAACGGAGAATGAGGAAATGGTGTATACTCCTAGGTTGAAGGGTGTTGAAGGACGATGTTGAATGATGGGTTAAAGCTGACGTGGTGCTGATGTGACGAGTGATGAGAATGATGTTGAAGGGTGTATACTCTCTAGTCTTATAATAAGTTAATTAGATATAGAAAAAAATCTTAAAAATTATATATAATTAATATGAGAGAGAAGCGGGAAGAAAGAATAAGAATATACCAGAGAATGACATGTGACGAGAGGAAATTAACCTTTATTTATTATGTAGCATAGATATTGTTAGCACATTTAGTGTTTAGCATTCACGGTAATAGTTTTACTTGTTAGTTTGTCTATCTTATATGGATGTTTTGAGCTTTTAATAGCTCATACGTATGACGCATCATAAGTATGAGGACTTATGCATATAACTTCATAACTTCATAACTTCATACGTATCAAGTCTGATACATATGAGTATACACTGAGCTCATTACCTTTGTAACTTGGTGATCAAACACTTTCATTTATATAATATCATTTTATGATCAATTGAACCAATAACCGATTTATATTTACATGATATTGTCGCAATTACTCATTATCCACACATCTATACACGTATATTGGATTATGCACATTATACAATAATATAATCAATGAGATAGATCCGTATATGGATTTACAAGTGGCGTCGGAGCTCTTCGCTCTCGATTCTATATGTATTGACAATATTCAGCCTTTAAGTCATTCAAATTGTGTTCAACTTTACCAAAGTTGATCGATTTATTATCTCAGTTCTCTTATACGTATGAAACCCCTGTTCATATATATCGGAATGTTAATATACGTTTAAAACCCTGCTTATTCATTTTGATTTGGTTAATAAGTTTCTAATTGCTTCATAACCCTTTTTGAGAATACGTATAAGTCATTATGCACATCAACATTCCTTCATTCGTTTCTTGACATGCATCGGTTCTTTATACATTTTATCGTGTTCATACGCTTGATTTTATACACCTAAACCTTCATATGCTTGAGTGTTCATATGCAAAAGGCTTCATACACCAGAGTTGTTCATCCATAAGCATCACAGTCATAAGCTCATACGTGTAACCATTTCATACGTATAAGCTCATACGTTTGACAATTTCATACGTATAAGACCACTTTTAGTTATAAAACAATAATTTTCATAAAAAACCGACAACTTTAAAAGCATTTGTCGCTGCCCAAATCACAATGCAAGTTATGTTGAGCTAGCACAACGAGATTGGAACGTCTAACAAGGCACTAAAACTAATGAGTTTTGGATGAATATCATAGCTGAAAAGATAGATCTGAAGCTTACATATAGGTGTTAGATACTAACTATTTTATACTGATCCAAGAGGTTTATACACATCCATTTCAAGATGGTTTGAAGAAACACTAACCGGACCCCGGGCAGATTACTGGTAACCTGGGGGTTGGATAGCTGTTTCCCACGAGGGGTTAGACCCTTTGAAGATGGTCCTTCTGATAACCTGCAAAACAGACACCGTGAGCTCGTCACTGAGAAGGGGAGGGTTCCTCCTTGTGACCACCCTCCGGCGTGAGAATCAGACTAGATTGCTCTTTAAATATAAAAGTATATTAAGAGATTGCTAGAGCAGATATCAGGTATAATACAATAATAATGTAGTAAGATATGTTGTGTTTTGATGATCATACCATTTGGGGTATTTATAGCCGAAGGTAGGTTTCCAAGGAGGTATGGCCGGCTGCAACAGTGTTCCTGTTCATCAACAGTAGCCTACGCACGTGCCCTGCTGGTAGTTGGTGGGTAGGCAGCGGCTGATAGCGACAGGCCTGCTGTATACTATGCCCTTTCCACAACTGCCGGCTACGCACGTGGTATGACAGTAGTTGGTGAGTAGGCAGCGGCTTAATAGTGATACAGTACAGGAGCATGCTGCTCGCCATACTGTATCAGTGAGCTGTCGTATCCCTGATCAGATCTGCCATCTCGATTCTATATGTATTGACAATATTCAGCCTTTAAGTCATTCAAATTGTGTTCAACTTTACCAAAGTTGATCGATTTTATCTCAGTTCTCTTATACGTATGAAACCCCTGTTCATATATATCGGAATGTTAATATACGTTTAAAACCCTGCTTATTCATTTTGATTTGGTTAATAAGTTTCTAATTGCTTCATAACCCTTTTTGAGAATACGTATAAGTCATTATGCACATCAACATTCCTTATTCGTTTCTTGACATGCATCGGTTTCTTTATACATTTTATCGTGTTCATACGCTTGATTTTATACACCTAAACCTTCATATGCTTGAGTGTTCATATGCAAAAGGCTTCATACACCAGAGTTGTTCATCCATAAGCATCACAGTCATAAGCTCATACGTGTAACCATTTCATACGTATAAGCTCATACGTTTGACAATTTCATACGTATAAGACCACTTTTAGTTACAAAACAATAATTTTCATAAAAAACGACAACTTTAAAAGCATTTGTCGCTGCCCAAATCACAATGCAAGTTATGTTGAGCTAGCACAACGAGATTGGAACGTCTAACAAGGCACTAAAACTAATGAGTTTTGATGAATATCATAGCTGAAAAGATAGATCTGAAGCTTACATATAGGTGTTAGATACTAACTATTTTATACTGATCCAAGAGGTTTATACACATCCATTTCAAGATGGTTTGAAGAAACACTAACCGGACCCCGGGCAGATTACTGGTAACCTGGGGGTTGGATAGCTGTTTCCCACGAGGGGTTAGACCCTTTGAAGATGGTCCTTCTGATAACCTGCAAAACAGACACCGTGAGCTCGTCACTGAGAAGGGGAGGGTTCCTCCTTGTGACCACCTCCGGCGTGAGAATCAGACTAGATTGCTCTTTAAATATAAAAGTATATTAAGAGATTGCTAGAGCAGATATCAGGTATAATACAATAATAATGTAGTAAGATATGTTGTGTTTTGATGATCATACCATTTGGGGTATTTATAGCCGAAGGTAGGTTTCCAAGGAGGTATGGCCGGCTGCAACAGTGTTCCTGTTCATCAACAGTAGCCTACGCACGTGCCCTGCTGGTAGTTGGTGGGTAGGCAGCGGCTGATAGCGACCAGGCCTGCTGTATACTATGCCCTTTCCACCAACTGCCGGCTACGCACGTGGTATGACAGTAGTTGGTGAGTAGGCAGCGGCTTAATAGTGATACAGTACAGGAGCATGCTGCTCGCCATACTGTATCAGTGAGCTGTCGTATCCCTGATCAGATCTTTCGCCCATACCTCGTCAGGTACAGTGAAAGGTCCTTCAGTATAGACTGGCTTATTTGGGCGGGAGTATTCCCCCTCCCGCCTCTGTGCGGGATTGCTCCCGGCTTTGCTCATTCCTTCAGGTGACACTGAATGATCGAGAGCTAAGTACCTAGTGCGTGTAGCCATGCTGCGCGGGTGGCCTTCCCTCATGGCTTGTATCCGAGGCTGCGGGAACAGGCGGAGTCCTTCACCATGGGAGGCATTTCCTGCGGGACCAGCTTGCATACTGCGCGTAAGGACGTCACGTCTCTGAGCATGGTTGGTCCTGCGGATCCAGTTGGTCTCTGCGCAGACGTCCCTGTTTAAGGTGAGTCTTGCGGGTCCAACTGGGCTCTGCTGGGACCTACCTCTTCAAGTCCCCCCAGTCCAATGTTCTTCTCATGCGTGTTTAATAAAGTGAGGTGAACTTTTGGACTTAAGCAAAGGGTTTTGAAAGGGTTTTGTAAGGTTTTCCATGGGAAGTCCTTGTCACTTGCAGAAATGCCCGAGTTTCCTGCTTGGTCTTTGGGTATGATGCGGGTAGGTCTGTAACCTCCTCGCAAGTCAGGAGCATTGAGTCCCAGTTGTGTGGATTCTCCATGAGGTTTTGGTAGTTTTGAACATAGTGATCAATTATGTTAAAACCACCAATTCCATCCTGGAGCTTCAAACAACGTAGTTCTCAACGTTCCCGCTATGCGGGGATGTTATTTCCGTTTCCGCAAGCATTGCCCAGAAGATCCTTCCTGGTTTCAATTCCCAGCGGAGCGCTAGGTATGTGAAGGGTTTTGCCTTAACACTGTACCAGCGCTCGTCTTACGGTTACTTTACTTCCAAGGTATTCCTAGCGTCAATTCCCTGCAGGTGCTAGGTACGTGAAGGGTTTTGCCTTTACACTGTACCCGCGCCTGTCTTATAGTTACTTGGTTGCCGAGGAATATTTGGCTTCAATTCCCTGCGGGTGCTAGGTATGTGAAGGGTTTTGCCTTTACACTGTACCCGCATCCGTCTAACGGTTACTTGTTCGCCAAGGTTTACTTGGCTTCAATTCCCTGCGGGTGCTAGGTATGTGAAGGGTTTTGCCTTTACACTGTACCCGCATCCGTCTAACGGTTACTTGTTCGCCAAGGTTTACTTGGCTTCAATTCCCTGCGGGTGCTAGGTATGTGAAGGGTTTTGCCTTTACACTGTACCCGCATCCGTCTAACGGTTACTTGTTTGCCAAGGGGTAAGGGGTATTTTCCCGCTTACTTTTTAATATTTTTTAAATTTTGAATTTTGAAATTCGAAGAGTTGGTGGAAAGATAAGAACAGTCCAAACCTCTGAAACGTCGTGCGACGGTTTCTTCTGACTGTGTCAGGACGTGCAGGAAGTTATGGTGACGTGACAGAACATGGTCATTCCAGACGCTTTTCCTGGCGCGTGGGCACGATTTTTCGGGCGCGTGGCCGCGAAATTACTGGCACGCGTCCTGTCAACAGCTGTTGCCAAGCCTGCTTTTTGCCACGTGTCATAGTTTCATTGCACCTTCGATTTCTCTCTCCTCCGCATTAAATTCACCGCATTAATTGCGATTAGTATAAAGGGGAGAGGCCCCTTTGTAATCCACACTTTCACCTCTCTTCTTCTTCTTCTTAGTGATTTCCGGCAAATACTCCCCTTTTTCAGGCAAGCATTTTCCCGAAATCACTCTTCTTTCTGCAAAAATGTCTTCTCATGATGCTGAAGCTGTAGCCGACGATAGGAGTACTGCTGGCGAGTGCCAGTGTGCTCTACCTCTCGATCAGTACCAGTACATAGTCAGGAAGTTCATGCTCGAGTCTCTCGAGCCTGAGTTTCCTGAATCCCACCAGACTGTGTACGATGCCCCCAGTGGCAAGATCGGGGTATATGCTGCATTCTTTGTTTATGGGAACCTTAGGTTTCCATTGACAAAGTTTATGTATCGTGTCCTGGAGAGGCACGGTGTGCACCTGACCGAGGTGCATCCGATGGCGATTGCCAAGGTCCGGCACTTCGAGTGGGTGTGCCGGATTCTGGGTATTGAGCCCTACGTGGACCGCCTGATGACCTTCTATACTTGGAGGTGCGTCCAGGGGTGGTACACCCTAACAACCCGTATTAAGGGTTTGAAGATCTGCGTGACCGAGCGCAGTCTCCGATCGTGGAAGCGGGAGTTCTTCTACATCTCTGCCCGCGCCATCCCCATTGCTATGAAGTTCAAGAAGGGTCAAGCGCTTCCGAGCCTTCACGCTTCCAGCTACCAGGAGGCGGAATGGTTCGCGAAGATATCCCGGGTCCAATCTCCGGTTTACCGGTTTGCGGAGTCCGGGATGGTGCTGCTGGGGATGAGCCGGGTATGGAAGGATGCGTCCCGGTTTCCCATCCTTCTTGAATATGGTTTGAACTCTATTCCTTATGGTATGTCTTGTCTTTCTTGCTGATATTAGTTAATTTTCTAACTGTTTCTTTTTCTTTCAGAGGGGAATAATTTGGAGTCGCTCCTGTTCCCGCGGGAAGCTGACAGTCCTGTGCGGGTGGGCACTCGTGCTCTGGATGACAATGAGTTGCCCATCCTGGAGCAAACGGCGGATAGGTTTGTGGAGGTCTATCCGCCGGGCCAAGAGATCCTGAGCCACCGGCGGCCAGGTAAGGAGATATTCTATCCTGAACCCCTCAATGCTGTACCCGTTGCTGAAAATCCTTACGTCCTGTCTTCTGAGGAATCCGCAGATGGTCCTCCCCTTGTGCGGAAGAAGAAGACTGCTGCCGGCGTGAAGGGGAAGGAGAAGGCCACAGCTGATCCAGTGGTTCTATCTGACACGGAGTCAGATAGTGAAGAGGTGGCGGGGAAGCCCGGTGGTGAGAAGACCACTGCTCCGGAGGCTACGACCCGTTACCTCCGGAGAACCAACGAAGAAGATGGTGACCGGTACCAAGAGGCCG